>NC_143514.1:56662109-56963776 GCF_031878675.1 Megascapheus bottae | reverse complement strand
TAGGCAAGCACTCTACCACTAGGCTACGTTCCCACCCCAAGCTTCCAACTTATACAGTAGACTCTACTCAACCTGACAGAGAAAACAAATATTCCTTTTTTTCTCATAGGGAGATGCTTAAATAATGCAGAGTAGTGGTTAGTAGAGGCTGGGAAGGAAAGGAGGCAGAGGCTGGATAATGGGTACAAAGCAAGCTTGACAGAATAAGTTCTAGTGTTCTACAGCCCAAGTGGGTGATTTCAGTTCACATATCCTAGCAGCATATATTTGGGAATAATAGTTTAGAGACTCCAAATATAAAGTAATAACAAGGACATGGTAATTACCCTGGTCAATACATTGCATATAGGTATCATTTATCACTGTTTTAGAAATATGTACAATTAAATAACATCTTTTTGTTTGGGTGTTAGTTTGGGGCTTGAACTCAGGGCCTAGGCACTGTCCCTAAGCTGCTTTACCCAAGGCTAGCACTTTACCACTTGAACCACACCACACTTCCAGCCTTCTCTGAGTAGTTTATTGGAAAAGAAGAGTCTCATAGACTTTCCTGCCCATGCTGGCTTCAAACCTCAATCCTCAGATCTCAGCCTCCTGAGTAGGTAGGATTACAGACATGAGACACCAATAGATGGCTAAAATAACTAAACTTTTAAAAAGAAAAAGGGGAAGCAAGTATGCACAGGGAATGGGGTAGCAATAGAAACAAACACTTTTTTCAAAAGCTCAAATATAATCTAAATCTTCTGTTATATGTAGATTCTGGAACTAGAGAAGAGTCAAATGCATAAAAATGACCCATTAGAGAACCTGTTAGAGGATAAATGAGAAAATATCCAATCAAATGATTAAAGAAGTAATCTTTCTCTCAACACAGACCCAAACTACAAATCTAGACATCCTCAGCAGAAGAGGCTAAATATCTAAGAGTCAGAACAAAAGCAGGTGGTAGGGAGAAGAGGTGACTATGTCCCGTTTCCAGATAGAAAAGTTGCCAGAGTACACATAGGCCCATACCAAGAAGGTCACCTTAGAACTTTCAGATGGTCAGGAAGAAAAGCTTCTAGAAGAAGAAGAATGAGGGAATCAGTCTCTTTAACAAAATAGAGTCCACAGGACAGGGAAGCAGGACCTTCAGTGCTTCAATGGAGATAAAGGCAATTTCAAAAATGCGAGGAAATACTAGACAACAGTATGCACCCAAAAGGCACAAGGTAAGAGGAAAATACAAGATCCAACAATGGAGCCACTCTAGACCATCTAGAAGAGAGACAATGAAACAACTAT
This sequence comes from Megascapheus bottae, assembly GCF_031878675.1. Classification (NCBI taxonomy): domain Eukaryota; kingdom Metazoa; phylum Chordata; class Mammalia; order Rodentia; family Geomyidae; genus Megascapheus; species Megascapheus bottae. The sequence continues at coordinate 56,962,489 of NC_143514.1, read as the reverse complement.
ATGACAGACTTAGGCCACAGCAGGAAAATAAGCAGACAAAGTAGCAAAGGGTCTTAAAAAAGCTAAGGACACAGAAGGAAAATTAGGCAGGCGGAAAAAAAGTTATAATTAACTCAAGAGCAAACCAACAGTTATACACAGAGGAAATTGGATTGCATTTACCCCAGCTATACAAGGATTATCTGTGGTAAGACTGTTTAGAAGGATGCAGAGATGAGGTGACGTGGTATCTGAACTTCATCTTCAGTTATTATGAATAAACTTTGACTTTGGACTCAAAAGTTACTATGAAGTTATTTAAGGTACAAAATTCAAAGTTTTTAATTCTCAGGTTTTAATCCATGAGTGTTTCTTTCAAATTGTTTATTAAAAGAATTTTGTACAAAAAGAAACCAAGAAAAAGGATCTAGGTATGCTGTAAAATTCCACATTGTCCCTTTTTCTTCATGATTTGCATAAAAAGATGCTATTTAACGGCTTTTGCTCTTCATTTTCTCTCTCGTTCGTTTTCCAGGTCTCTTCTACAAAAAAAAAAAAAAGAACAAAAACACATATGGTCAACACAGCACTTGCTCAGAGAGATGGACAAAAGGAGAAGGGGATGTGGAGAACAGAAAAGGCTGACCCTGCCCCAGCATGGAACCCTGGCTCACTCACATTTGATCCTTTCTTCCCAGGCCTCTTGGGGCCCTTGCCATGAGCAACCTTGGCCCGGAAGCTGGATACATCGTCATAGCTTTCTCGAGTATTCCATTTGGTACCTTTCTTCTTTCCACCAAAACCAAACTTTTGGTTTTTATACCGTCGTTTAGCACTGGGCCTGGAAAAAGTAGGCTTGCAGATTAACATTCTAAATTCTGAAGAACTTTATGACCCAACAATATCAATATTCTCTGGATCCTTGCTACAAAGTCCTGAGACAATACTGTTTACCAGGCCTCCATAGTTTTAAACTCCAGAAAAGGAAAGCAGGAAGAGATGTAAATAAATTATATGGCTTTCTCCTAGTCTCAAAAAGCTTTTTAGCTAGGCACTGACAATTCACACTTGTAATCATAGCTACTCAGGAGGCCTGGGCAGGAAAGTCCAATTAATTACCAAAAAGCCAGAAGTGAAGTTGTAGCTCAAGTGATACAGTACCAGCACAAAGCTCAAGGACAGCACCTAAACTCTGAGGTCAAGCCCCAGGACTCAAACACACACACATATACAAAAAAAAAAAAAAAAGTCCTATTTCAATTCAGCCTTGCTAATCACCCTCAAGTATTGCTATTCCTCACAGGAATATAAATATGTAGGTAACCTTCAAATGTAACAAATTTAAAAACCTGTCCAAAATCACCAGTAATCCCCTTTCCTAGGCCTAACTTGGGGCTGGTGCTTCCCCCAACTTCTCAGCTACCCAGGCTGCCTGTTTCATTCTCCATACTCTATTCAACTACTGAGTTCTTTTAACTCCACCTCCTAAATATTCTTCAAGCAATTTTCCTTCCCATTCCACCCCTCCTTCAGAGCTTCATCACTGGTCATTTAGACTTCTGCAATAGTCATCTAATTAAATCTTCACTGCCCTCAAGTCCAACCAAAACTTTTAAAAAGCATGACCCCCACTTGTGGGGAAAGCCTGTGTCTCCACACTGCTGACGGATGAAGCTGGAGCTCTGAAACAGGCAAATGAACATCCTGGGAACCCAACACAACTCCTCACTCCTAGCTCTCATTGTATATTCAGTAACAGATAATGTTGGCTGTTCCTCACACACAACCTGCCATTTCGTAACTCTGATCCTGTTCATTTGTATTCTTCCTGAAACCAGAGCATCATACTTCCCTCTCTATTTCTGTAATACTAAAGGGCAAAAAACCACTTCCTAGACATGGTAGATTAGATACCTAACAAAGGACTGGCTCAGTACTCTCCCACTAAATGGCAGAAGCTAGATCTGAATCCTTGTTCTGCACTTTTTTTTTTTGCCAATCATTGAGCTTGAACTCAGGGTCTGGGCACTGTCCTTGAGCTTTCTCTAGGCTACTCTAACACTTGAGCCACACCACCACTTCTGGCTTTTTCTGTGTATGTGGTACCAAGGAATCGAACCCAGGGCTTCATGCATGCTATGCAGGCACTCTACCACTAGACCATGGCCCTGTACTCTTTAATCATCACACTAACAAGAAATCACACAATGATCTGACATTCATTCAAATAAGCCTACGTTCATCTGAAAAGACTATGTCTTAAAAGCTCGTCCATGCACTCCAAGTCCTGGTCCCAGCCAACAGGGGTACTCTTCATTCCACCCAGCGGTGGCTCAACACTACTCATGGACTGTCAGCCCAGTACTCATCCCAGAACCAAGGCAAATCAAAACACTTGTTACCCCTTCTTCATATTCTGGCCTTTCGCTCCCGCTTTTGTGGTTTTTGTGGCCTTTGTGGCCTGTGAAACAGGTTTCTCATCTCCCTCAAGGAAATCCAGTTTATCAGAGAAGCCTGTAAAGGAAGAAACATTCTGATCAGCACCAGGATACTACTTTAAAAAGATTAAGCATCAAAATATAACTGTTATAAGCAACTTGGAGACATAAATTCTAAAATCTTACCATTCCCAAAATGTAAGCCTAATAGTTCCAAATCAATAAAGAGGAATTCCCAAAGCATTATGTGTTCAGATTAAGGGTACTAGAAATCCCTGCTTCCTACATAGTTAGCAGAGAAATATCCTGACCTTTCTGGTATTTCTTGATGGCATTCATCATATGTGATTTCTCCTGCTGCCTCTTCTGAAGAACCTGTGTTTGTACCTGTGATATGAACACAAATGTTACATCCATTCCAAACCACTACTCCAAGCACATGCATTCTTTCAATAACTAGTTAAAACACATACACAGATCAGTACCATGATCATTTAACACGTACAGGCATGCACATCTTTACAGTAAACCAGTATAGTTCAAATTCTTAATATCTTTTAAGCTGTACCACAACTGCATTGTAGACAGACTGACCTGAAAGCCTTATTTTTCACTCATCACACAATTCTGCCTAAAAACTAGCAAATCACATTTAGGTCTATATTCAAGTTTTCCTATTAATTATATCTGGGCAGATTAAATATCCAATCCTCTGTTACTAAGTATGAAAGTATGAAAACAAAACAAAATCCAGGAAAAAGTTTTAGGGACAAAAAAACTATGCTTCAAGGTGGAGTTTTTCAACACATTTTGGAGATGATAGTTCTTCACTGGCATCAGGCCTGTCCTGTACACTGTACAATGTTTAGTAACACCCCTGCCCCTACCCACCTGATGCAAGCAGAACCCTCCACACCAAGATGTAACAACTGAAAAATGTCTCCAGTGAGTCAGTCTGTTCTTTGGAGGGCAAAAATCACTCCAATTGAGAACCACTAAAGTTTCCTCAAATTATACATTGCTATTAACAGCCTTACTGTCTTTTTCTTCAATTTTAACAAGCTAGGTTATACTTTTAGATTCAACTAACGGTTGTTATCTCTAAAATGATGCCAACCATCCACATTCAGATTAGAGAATCAAGATCAGTGGACCTTTCACAGAAGACAGGACACTAGGGCTTGTCAGTAAAATGACTCCAAGTAAGAACAACAGCTCCACACCCCAGAATACAAGTATTACATCAGAAATGCTTATGAAACCTAGACAGAGCCTTCTCATCTCCATTCCCTCCCACATACTGATTCTAATTCCTGTCCCCTTCTCTTTAGAAGACCATCCAATAAGACAAGAAAACCAAGCTGTTTCATCATATACCTGGTCTAGTTTTATACTAGAACTCAGACATTCATAGTCAAATACACATGGGCTGGGCACAGGAAGCTCACTCCTGTAATCCTAGCTATTCAGGAGGCTGAGATCTGAGGATCGTGGTCCAAAGCCAGCCCAGGCACTAAAGTCTGTGAGACTCTCCAATTAACCACCAGAAAACTGGAAGTGGCAATGTGACTCAAAGTGGTAGAGCGAAAGTCTTGAGCTGAAGAGCTCAGGGACAGCGCCCAGGCCCAGAGTTCAAGCCCCAGACTGACAAAAAAACAAACATGGGTACTGTTTTTTTCTCTCATACTTAACAGTAACCAATAGTATGAACCTCTTGAGGACTTGAGTATCCTATAAACTAATGCATCCCATCCAAGAAGCCTATCATGACTTCTGGAGGAAATGGGAGACTATGAGGCCAGTTGCGGTTATGCTGTGGGATGAGGATGAGAAACCACTGACCTGGACCCAGCTCTGTACTATACAGATGTGAGAACTAAAGCCTAGTGAGCTTTCAGTTCTCCTGCTGATATCACATTACAGTGCAGCACAGTGTCTGGTATAAATTCTATGCTCAGGAAAACTAGCAGTAATAACACTGCACACTGAGAACAGAACATGATCTAACACCGTGTAGCCTAGAATCAAATTAGACCACAGCAATCTAACCTGACAGACATTCCTGGCCTCTCTCTACTCCCTATATATTTTCTTTCTTACCTTCTTTCCATATTTCCTAAGTGCTCGCAGTTGCTTGGCCTTTTCAGACCTCTCCATGGCAGCCTGTTTAGCTTGTAGCTTCTGTCGAATCTAAAATACAAAATGTTGAAGAAATTACTTATAAGGCACTGGAACAGAGATCATATCTTCCCAGTTCTATCAATTGTGGGACCTGTAATTCACCAATACACACAAAGACAAAAGTGGTGGAGCTTAAAAGTAACCTTCCTTTAGCTATTGAGGAGGTTGAGATCTGAGGATTGCAGTTCAAAGCCAGCCGGGCAGTAAGTAAGAGACTCTTACCTCCAATTAACCACCAGAAAACTAGAAGTGGAACTGTAGCCCAAACTGGTAGAGCGCTTAAACAGAAAAGCTCAGGAACAGTGTCAGGGCACTGAGTTCAAGCCCCATGACCACCACCACCACCACCAAGTAACCTTCCTTCTCAGGGTCTGTCTGTTCCAGCACACGTATCGGCCTACTTGTAGTCTAAGAAAGAATACGTATTCTTCCCCATTGCTGTGTGTGTACTCTGGCTAAGCCAACACACAGCCTCAGTGCCCTTTCTCCAACAGGCCAAATTATACATTAAAAATTCCTATAGGTTCCTAACACTTACCCTCTTTCATTAACATGTATGTTTAATTTCTTATGTTTTTCTCAGAGAAAACATAAGAAGCTCAAGAGATGTCTGGGATGGTTAGTTAGGCTGAATTAGTTTCTCTGGGTACCACCAAGATGTCCCTAAAATTCAACTTAAGGCTCAAGGGAACTATTTAAATACAGCCTGGATTTGTTGTTGTCTTCTCTATGTACCATGTAACAACCATACCAGCAAGAAAATGCAAACACCCATCTTTACTTGTATTTCTTACAATGCTTTGTCTCTCCTTAATTAAATTAGGGAAGTGTCATTTTATTTAGTGTGACTGGCATAACTCTGGAGACATACTTGTCTCTTAACAACCAAACATTCTTTCTGAGCTTTACATAACTTTTTCAAACATTTGAGAGATATGCCAGCTGAATACACTTCAGTATAAAGCCTTAGTTTTCCAGATGAGGGGGAAATCTTTGTTTCTAACCTTTTGCATCTGCTGATCAGTCTTTGCCATTTCTGCAAAATAATCATTAGGACGCTTGGTAGGGATCTGGAGCTGATGGAGCCGAGGTAATACTGCAAGCACAGCAGCCTGGGCCTGGCGGTAGCTAAGATTATAGGACAAAGTATGAAATGCGGTGAGAATGGCATTCATTCCTCTCATGAGTTATCCAAGCTCAGACTGTCTATCAATCTCTGACTATTCCTAACAATAATAAATGAACTAGCAAGCAAACAGTAATAAAACCTAACTAATCCAGTAAATATCCAATAAAATCTACATTACACAGTTTTTTGTTTTCTTAAGTGAAAATTCGTAGATTAAAAGCAGGGCACCTGGAGCTCACCCCTATAATCCTATCTACTCAGGAGGCTGAGATCGGAGGATTGCATTTTTAAACCAGCCCAGACAGAGAAGTCCTGAGATTCTTATCTCCAGTTAAACACCAAAAAGGTAGAAAAACTGTGGCCCAAGTGCTAGAGCACAAAGCTTGAATAAAACAGCTTAGGGACAGTGTGCTAGCCCTGAGTTCAAATGCAGCCCCCCTTAGCCCCCCCCCCAGGGTCTCTCTCACTCACACTCACACACACACACACACACACACACACACACAGGAAAAAGAATGAGCACTCTAAAGTAATGATTGACACAAACTAATACCAATTTTGAATTCTTAATCACTAAAAAAATGTCCAATCAGGAACCTTACATAAAGTGTGTTAAAGTAACAAAATGCACACATGCACACATATTTTTGTGTGTGTGTGCCAGTCTTGGGGCTTGAATTGAGAGCCTGGGCAGTGTCCTTTTGCCCAAGACTAGCGAATGCTCTGCCATTTGAGCTACAGCACAACTTCTGGGTTTTTCTGTGTATATTGTACCCAGGAATCAAACCACTTTTTTTTTTTGCATGCTAGGCAAGCACTCTTCCACTAGCCACACTCTCGGTCGGGGCTGGGAGTTTGGCCTAGTGGTAGAGTGCTTGCCTAGCTTGCACGAAGACCCAGGTTCTATTCCTTGGTACAACATACATAGAAAAAAAACCCAGAAGTGGTGCTGAGGCTCAAGTGGTAGAGCTCTAGCCTTGAGAAAAATCCAAGGACAGTGCTCAGGCCCTGAGCTAAGCCCAGGTCTGGCAAAAAAAAAAAAAAATTTAAAGTGAGTTATTAAAAAAAATCCATAGGCCGGGAGTTTGGCCTAGTGGTTAAAGTGCTTGCCTAGCATACATGAAGACCCGGATTCGATTCCTAGGTACCACATACATAGAAAAAAGCCAGGAGTGGTGCTGAGGCTCAAGTGGTAGAGCTCTAGCCTTGAGAAAGTCCAAGGACAGTGCTCAGGCCCTGAGCTCAAGCCCAGGACTGGCAAAAAAAAAAAAAAAAAAAAAAAAAAAAAAAAAAAAAATCCATAAACTGAATTTCACTCGTGCTTGGAGGACCAAGTAGCTTTTATCTGAACTAGGGGAAAAATCTTTTCGCTTCTCTCTTCCAGCCTCTTCCTAGGCCTATGCAAATTCCCTAGGGCTTCTGCAGAGGAAGACTCACTGTGTTTCCCTCTCCTCCAATCTCTAGCACAAGGACCCCCAACGTCACACCACGTTGGAAAATAAACATACAAACTCATTTCTCTCTTGAAGTCGTCTTCTGGGTTCACAGTTTTCTTCTGGTCCTTATTCTCCTGAGATGTTGGCTGTGGCTCACTGATTTCGGGCACCGGACCCAGGGTCACATCCAGCCTTTCGACCCAGTCTAGATCCCGCTTGAATTCATCCAAACACTGCTTCAGGCCATTCTAGGAGAGTCAGTCACTGCGCTCGTGAGGACCCATGGTGCTGATGAACCAGCAAGCCAAAGCCCTCATCCCAAATACCCACAAAGAGTCCTCCACCCGGGGAAATGGGCAGGACGGGCCTTTCCTGGAACAAGAACAGCAGTGCCCGGTGCTCACCCCACCTCCGAATACCCCCCCCCCGTGCGGCCCCGAGCTAGCTCACCACGTTGTTCACAGCCTTCTTCGGCCCCTCTAGCACGACATTGAGGCCTGGCTTCAGAAGTCCGCGGGAAAACGCATCCTGCAACTGCAGGACACGGACGCGGTCAACACTGCAGGGCTAAACGCGGCCCCCGTCGCCGCCGCACCTCCGCTCCCGCGCCCCGCCCGCCCCGCGGCGGACACCTACCTCCCGGTCCGTCACCACCGAGTCCTCAGAGTCCGAGCCGGAGCCCGAGAGCGGGGGAGTGTCCATCGCCGCCCGCCGGAAGGAGCGGGATGGCGGAGGCCCGCGCGGCTAGCTGGGGGGGCCGGTCCTCCTCGCCGGTGCTGCTCTCAGCGCACCCCGTCCGCCCGCCGCGGCTCCACGTGCACCCCCGCCACCACCAGCCACTGACAACTCCGGCTCCCCCTTTCAGTCAGAACTTCCGCTTCCGGCCTCCGAGGCACACTTCCGGTGGGTCGTCGCTATGGGAACCGCTCTGGCGTCCGGAAGCGCTGGAGTGGCTTGGGCTCTTTAGGAGTTGCAAGTCCGGATACGTCCGTAGTCCGGTGGACCCCGAGCGAAGAAGCGGACGGTAGGAGGGGGGGGGGGTCCCCAGCATTCTTGGAAGAAGCTGGAGGGTGGGGGGGCAACAGGGAGCTAAGGAAAGGGAGGCGCTGGCGCTGCCGGGGTGCGCGGTGGGTGCGGGCTGGAGGGCGGGGCGGGCGGGGCGGGGCGTGGCCTTGGGGAGGGGCGGGGCTTCGCGCTCACCTGTGCGTTCCATCTGCAGCAGAACTCTGGTAAAGCACTATGTCGACCGTAGTAGCCCAGTCGCTGCATGTTTTTGGCTTCCGGTCTCACGTGGCCAACAATGTCTTCTTCTTCGATGAGCAGATCATTATATTCCCTTCAGGAAATCACTGTGTGAAGTACAATGTGGATCAAAAATGGCAAAAATTCATCCCAGGTAAAACCCCCTCCCATCCCCATACACATATTAGCCGATTTCTGAGTAACTAGGCTTCGTAAGCATGAGCCACCAGAGCCTGGTTCGACCTGATTCTCTGGTTCATCATTATGCTTTTGTGATTCATGCATCTTGACACCTATAACGAATCTCATTTTATTGCAACAGAGTGTTGCAACCCGTGGCTATAATGTCTCAAATATACACAACCGTTGGAAGTTTGAGAAGTATTTGGGAATGATCTAGCAAACTCTAATGATTTGCTATTAGAAATCATACCACTGGAAACACTGTGCAGCTTCTCTTGTTCAAAGAGTCTTCAGAGCACACAGCCAACACTAAAACTACTAAGAATGTAATTTACATTCCCACTTGTAGTGCATAAGAATTCCTGTTCCCTTATCACTTCACCAACTCTTAATATCCTAAATTTTTGTGAATCTAATGGTCGAGAAAAGGTATCTTAATGTGGTTTTAGTTTATTTCTTATTACTGAAGATGGTAAGCGTCTTTTCAAGTGTGAATGGAATATACCTACCTACTTTTATGTGAAACATCTTGCTCTGGGCAGGGAGTTTGCCCTAGTGGTTAAAGTGCTTGCCTAGCATGCACGAAGACCCGGGTTCGATTCTTCGGCACCACATACATACAAAAAAGCCGGAAGTGGTGTTGAGGCTCAAGTGGTAGAGCTCTAGCCTTGAGAAAGTCCAAGGACAGTGCTCAGGCCCTGAGCTCAAAACCAGGACTGGTAAAAAAAAAAATCTTGCTCATATTTTTTACAGTTTTTTCATCATTCTTGTGGTTTTTGAGTCTTGGGTATAAGTTTCTTACTGATTTGTGGATATACTGTATGTTCTGTATATTAATGATACTTCTGTTATAAATACTTCCAATCTGGTACTTGTATTTTCTACCTCCTTTTCGTGATAGGCAGAAATTCTTAGTTTTAGTGAAATCATAGTTATTAAACACAATGTGATATGCTGTTGGAATAAATTATATTAAACAGAGTTGATTTTTTTACTAATTTTATGTTCATCATATTTGCTAGACTATGATTACTTCTAATGTATTATCTGTAGACTGTCTGAGAGTTCCCTACAGTCAATCATATTGTCTATAAAATGGTGGTTTTATTTATTTCTTTTTTCTTATGTTTCTGACTGATAAACACTGCCAGAGAGAGTTGAATAAAAGTATAAAAATGGGCACCCTGTCATATTTCTGACCTTAAAGAGAATTCTTTTAACATGTCTAACTAAAGAAAAATGTTTAATGTACAAAATTATCGACATCCTTTATCAGGCTAAAGATTTTTTCCTAAGCTGGGCTCACGCCTATAATCTTAGCTACTCAGCAGGAAGAAATCTGAGAATCCCAGGTTGAAATCCAGGGAAGAAAAATATATGAGAATCTTAACTCCAGTTAAGCACCAGAAAGCTGGAAGTGGAGCTGTGGTTCAAATGGTAAAATGATAGCTTTGAGTACAAAAGCTCAGGGACAATACCAAGACCCTGAGTTCAAGCCCCACAGCAGGCAAGAGATAGAAGGAGAAGAAGAGGGAGAAGGAGGGAGAGGGAGAGAGGAATCTTCTCTAATTTGCTATTTTGCCCTCCGTGGACAAATAACTGAATTTTATTGCTCATATTTTCTATATTTTTCATAGTACTTCTATATTTTATACTAGACATCCATTTATTCAGACATTTATTTATGTTTGTTCTCATATCAGATGTTGCCACCATTAGACTTGAATGTGGTACTAAGTTCTTAACATTTTTGTTTGTCTAAGAAATACCTTTTTTCATCTCATTTTTGAAAGATAGTTTGATTAGTTATAAGATTTTTGTCACTGGGCACTGGTGGCTCACGCCTGTAATCCCAGCTACTCAGGAGGCTGAGATCTAAGAATTGTGGTTCAAAGCTAGCCTAGGCACTAAAGTCCATGAAACACATCTCCAAATAATCGCCAGAAAACCAGAAGTGTTGCTATGGCTCAAAGTAGTAGAACACTAGCCTTGAACTGAAGAGCTCGGTGACAGCACCTAGGTCTGTTTCAGTGGGTTATTTTTGTCTTCTATTTTGTTGCAGTGAAAAAAATATCCACTAAATCTTTTTTCTATAAATGATGTCTCTTCTTCTATCTTCTTTTAAGATCTTATCTGTTTACATGTATATGTGGGTATGTATACACATATATGTTTTACTTTTATTATTTATCCTCCTAGGGGTTCCCTGGGGTCCCTGGACCTAAGGCATAATATAGTTATTGGCAATTGTCACTTCAGATAGGGTGTGTGTGTGTGTGTGTGTGTGTGTGTGTGTGTGTGTGTGCTGGTACTAGGATTGAGCTCAGGGCCTTGTGCTCTCACTACCTTTTCACTCTATCACTTGAACCATGGCTCCATTTTTGGCCTTTTTGGTAGTAAATTGGAGATGAGTTTCATGGACTTTTCTGACCAGGTTGGCTTTGAACCTGGATCCTCAGATCTCAGCCTCCTGAGTAACTAGGATTACAGGTTTGAACCACAGGTGACAAGCCTCTGATATAGTATCTTTTTTTTATCTATGCCAATCTTGGGGTTTGAACTCAAGCACTGTCCCTGAGCTTTTTTGCTCAAGACAATCATTCTACCACTTGAGCCACAGCTCCACTTTGGGCATTTTCGTGGTTTATTAGAGATGGTGGTCTTATATGCTTTTTTTTGCCTGGACTGGCTTTGAACTGTGATGCTCAGAGCTCAGCCTCCTGAGTTTCTAGGATTACAGACAGATGCCTGGCAACTTATCTTTTTCATTCTATGATCTTCTCTGAAGTCCAGACCATCCAACTCCATCCTCCATGATTTTCCATCTCACTGAACCCCTATGTTATATACCAAACAATTTCCTTTAGGTTTTTTTGTCTTGGTTTCATTGATCTTTTTTATCAGCTATGTCTAATATACCACTTGAGATACAAACCGAGGTTTTAATTTCTGCTCATATTTCTTACATGCACTATTCCTTTTCTTCTCCAAACTCTGTCTTACATCACCAGGGTCCTCATTCCTATGCCTGTGGATCCTCCTAGCTACAGGTTCAGGTACTGTCCATATAACAGCCACCCTTTGATCATTCTTTAAGCCTAGGCCAAGGGTAGAGACAAACCTGGGAAGATGCCAATGGGGGTCTTATGAACAGACTTAGAACCATTTGAGCATGGAATTCCAGGGTCCTGAGGACCTAGAATATAATCTAGAATAGGCAACACAAATTCCAGGTGGCCCACAGTTCCATATTCCGGTAAGGGATATAGCCAGAGGATAGTGACTCTGAAATATGGGGCCCCTGAAGAACCCATGCTGGCTAGCTTCCTAGTAAAATTATTACCCGTCAGGTCATGAACTTAAGAGACCTGACTCTGATCTGGCTTTCCATTTCATTGGCTCATAGAGCCTCATTTTCCTCATCTGTAAAATGGACATGATGCCTAGCTTGCTCTCCTCACAGAACTATGATGGAGATCAAACATACTACTCATTTGTTCAGCCAACAAAAGTTGATTAAGCACCTCCTGTGTGCCAGACCCAAAAATCACTCACACGTACACATACATGCATGTGCGTATGCACACACACACACACACACACACACACACACACACACACACACACACCTATCCTTAAAGTACTCCACTCCAGTAGAGGAGAATGACAAAAAAAAAACCACCCAGAGTCAATGAAAGTATATATGTATTACTTTGTTACAGACACTAATAAAAAGGAAATGGAACATGAAAACCTTTTGGGAAAGTATGATATGGTAGCCTTTTTTCTCTTCTTCTACCTCCCATTCAGGTTACAGAGACATCTCAGTGGCTGAGAAAGGTTCTCTGATTAGTGACTTTTGATGGAGAATGAAGGAAGTAAAGGATGACATGGGAGGGGATGGGGGTGTAGAGCAAAGAGAATAGCAAAGGTCAGCATCCTAGGAGGGGCTGATTGTGTTAGGGGAATTGCAAGGAATAGCAAGCATGGAGAGAATGAGAGAGCTGGAGCAAGGGGTGAGACAAAGAAATAATGGGAGCAGCACCACATAGGACCAGGTAGGTCATAGTCCCTGACTGAGCAAAATGAAGGGTATAGACTCACCTTTCCTGTGGTTCATCCTGGCAACCATATGGTAAACAGACTGAAAGATGTGCCAAGGGAGCAAGGAGACATACTGAGAGATGATTGCTGTAATCCAGATAAGGGAAGCCACGCTTAGAGAAGGGGGAAGGCAGGCCATAGGAATGATGGGAAGAGAGCAGATGAGTATATTTTGAAGGCAGAGGTAACGGATTTCCTTGTAATGTGGATATGAGGGTGGAATAAAAAAACGCAGCGGCACCATTTTTGTACTGAGAGCATGTGGAAGAACCAACAAAATAAATGGCCAAAAAGATAAGATGGCATTTGTAGGAGAGATGAAAATATTAAAGGACAAGTCATCAACTTGACTAAAAACAATATGAAAACATTTAACAAACTCCAAAATTAGTCAGTATGTATAGACATAAGCCTCACTACATTTTGGTCAACTGACCGAACGTATATAACATTGGTCCCGTAAGATTATGTTGTCTAAGCAGGGCTAGGCAGCTCACGCCTGTAATCCTAGCTACTCAGGAGGCTGAGATCTGAGGATTGAGGTTCAGAGACAACCCTGGCACTAAAGAACATGAGATTCTTATCTCCAGTTAACCACCAGAAAACCGGAAGTGGCACTGTGGCTCAAGGGGTACGGTAGTAGTCTTGAGCTGAAGAGCTCAGGGACAGCACCCAGGCCCAGAGTGCAAACCCCACAACTGACCAAAAAAAAGAGAGAGAGAGAGATTATGTTGTCTATTGATGTTGTAAGTAACTCCTTTTTATGCATAAGTAAGCTCAACAATATTCAGACAACTCGCCTAAGGACACATTTCTCAGAAGTCAATCCTTATCTATGACACATGAGTATATTGGACACCTCCTAGGCACCAGATAAGGACACCTAGAATTAATGGATGAATGAAGGAAAAAACCATACCCTTTGTCTTACAGGAGCTCTAAGTGTTGTGATAGAAATGTGTGTATTCTTCATGTGCATAGAACTTTGTAAACAAGTAAGACAAATTCTATGCCCCATACAAGCCTAGCAGAAATTGAAGATCACCCTTGACTCACAGTTTTTCTTTGCCTACTCCAGGCAATCTCATACTCCTACCTTTAACTTCTCACTGTTGCTTTTCCCTCAGTTTTATGTTTTCAAATCTAACCGGTGTCTCTAGCTTTAGATTCCCATCTAACTGCAGATCTCATATAATCTACCCAAGCCCATTTTTATTATTTTTTCCTCTTCCTCTGTTATTTTTTTAAATTTTTTATTTTTACCAGTCCTGGGGCTTGAACCCAGGGCCTGGGCACTGTCCTTGAGTGTTCCCAAGGCTAGTACTCTACCACTGGAGCCATAGTACCACTTCCAACTTTTTCTGTGTATGTGGGACTGAGAAATAGAACCCAGGGCTTTGTGAATGCTAGGCAAGCGCTCTACCACTAGGCCATACTTCCTGTCCCTACTCTGTTCTTTAGACCTGATTTTTATCAGATAGTCGAACACAGGATAAAGACATGATCACAAAAACAAGTGACCCTTGTATAAATATCCCAGAAACCCAGAAAATATGTATGTAAGCATACAACTCTAATATACCATACAAGTGGTATTCGTAATTAGTTTCTGAACAATCCATTGGGTATTTGAGAATGGAAAGTAATTTAGATCCTTACTTCATGATTTTTTTAATCATTACGGACTTACGTATAAATCCATCAAACCATAAAATCTAGAATCAAAACCACATTTTTAAAAGTTACATATGTATGTATGTGTATATGTATATATATGTATGTATGTGTGTATGTATGTATATATGTATGTGTATATATATGTATGTATGTGTGTATGTATGTATATATGTATGTGTGTATGTATGTATGTGTGTATGTATGTATGTGTGTATGTATGTATGAATATATGTATGTATGTAAGCTGGCCACTAATGGCTCACACCTTTAATCCTAGCTACTCAGGAAGCTGAGATTTGAGGATTGCAGTTCAAAGCCACCTGGGTCAAGAAACTCTAAAAAGCTTACCTCCAATTAACCACCAGAAAACTAGAAATGGAACTGTGTCTCAAAGTGGTGGAGCACAAGCCTTGAACAGAGTTAGAGCCTATGCCCTGAGTTCAAGCCCTGCAACCAACCCCCTCTTCCCACTCCCCCCAAAAAGCATTTTAAGGCAAAGTCAATGGGTGCAATCTTCACTGCCACTCCTAACCTCCGCAGTCTAGTCAGTCTATCTTCCACCCACCCCAAGTGGTATTACTCATACCTTTCTCTCCTGCAACCTCTCACCAAGGAAATCACTGTTGGTTCCACTGCTTAACATTTCTGTAGTCACCCATCCTCTCATTCCTGTCCGACTGTCTTCATACAGCTTATTGCTGCTAACACCTCTGCTTCTTCGCCACCCCTCCCAGGACTGTCATCCACACAGTTGCTGGAGAGAGCTTCCTACAACACACGCCTGACCCTTCCTAAAACTTCTCTTCATTGCCTTCCATGTAGAGTCAAAACTCCATGCAGGGTTCTCAGTGTCCCAGAGCCCACTTCCCAGGTGCAGTCGTTCCCACAGCTCTTTCAGTGGAATCCTGTGTTCTAGGCAGGAATGTTGCATGGAGCCCATCACAAAGGGACTAGCACATCTTCTCCTGTCTTGTTCACCCCACCTACCCAGGGCTGGTATCTGTGGATGCCTTAATTTACCATGCACAATGCCTAGATATGATACCTCATAAAAAGGCTCTAATTTTGTATTAAACTCAGGAAAAATTGGATATAACTATATGACTATATAATAGCAAATCCAGCCTGAGTTATATTTCTCTTTATATCAATGTAGTCATCAAATATATGATTGCAAATATTTTAAATACTTTTTAAACAATACTTTTAATGGAAGGATCCCATGAAAGCAAATACTAGGGCCCTTAAAATTGTCATACACTCCCAATTTTATTTCCCAAATACAGCGTTGACACTGTATTAATCTTTGCCTCGGGCTTTGTTTGCTTGAGGCACACAGCTTTCATTTCATGCTTATTACTTCATGGTTGCAATATGCTTACTGTGTCTTTAGACATTCACCTCTATATTCCAGGAGAAGTTCCGGGAAATAGAATGTATGTGCTTCCAAGAAAACCACTCTAGCAGACTTCTGCATTCATTTCATGGCCAGAATGGCACATAGATAGCCTTACTGCAAGAGAGGCTGAAGAATTAACATGTGGGCATCTGAGTCTTTGGAGTAGAAGGAGGGTGTTAATTGATGGTACCGAGAGCATGAAAGCCTCTATAATTAGACCCCTATCCCACCCATCTAGGCCTATGCAATGTTTCAGCTATGACTGCTGCTGCAATTCTCCCAGCCTGCTTAAATCCTTTCTCACATCTATACCTGTAGCTCCAGCTCCTCCTGCTCATTTCCCCATCTCCCACCCTACCTTCTCATACTTCAGAAGTTTCTGCCTGGTTTGAGAACCAGACACAGATTGAACCCAGGGATGGCCAAGAACTGATTCTTGGTAATCGTGCACCTTCCTTCTTCGTGCCAGTGGTACTCACTATTTCCGTGAAGGCATGGGCTGCCCTCATTGTCCCCATTTACTTCTCTTTGCAGGTTCAGACAAGAGTCAGGGCATGCTGGCCTTGTCCATCAGTCCCAATCGCCGATACCTCGCTATCTCCGAGACTGTGCAAGATAGACCCATAATCACCATTTATGAACTGTCATCCATTCCTTGCCGGAAGCGCAAAGTCCTGAGTAATTTTGACTTCCCAGCTCAGAAATTCATCAGCATGTCTTTTTCTCCAGACTCCAAATACCTACTGACTCAGTCATCACCTCCAGAATCAAATCTGGTCTACTGGCTATGGGAAAAGCAGAAAGTAATGGCCGTAATTAGAAGTGACCTTCAGAACAATCCTATCTACCAGGTACCTACTAGCATACCAAGTGTCATGCAGACTGTAAAATAGAACTACTCTTTAGTAAACAATTTCTTTGTCCCAAAGTGTTCATTTTGCACATGCATTTAAAAATTTAGTCTCCCAATAATCATATAAAGAAACCATGGATGCCTGGTTTATGACTGTATTCCTAGCTACTCAGGAGGTTGGTTGAAATCTGAGGATCACAGTTTGAAGTTAACCCAGCCTAGAAAATCTGTGATACTTTCCAGTTCACTACCAAAAAGCTGGAAGTGAGCCTGTGGCTCAAGTGGTAGAGTGATAACCTTACGCAAAAAAGCTCAGGGTTAGCACCCAGGCCCTGAGTTCAAGCCTCAGGACTGGCACAAAAAATGTCATATTATCTCCACTTTCTAGATGAAGGAACTGAGGTCCCAGGATATTAAGTAATTCACCAAGACCACAGAGGTGGTAAGTGGCAAAACCAGCCATTGCTGACTCTAGCTCCTGTCATCTTTTTCTGACCTAGAGGTGAATTCATAGAGTTCATAAAATTCATCGAATTCACAGAATTCTTAGAATTCACCTCTCCATGGCCAGATCTCTTTTCAGAAAGGTTGCTGGGCAATAGGAAGACTTCAGACATGTAACATAAAATGGTGGTTCTTTAGGAATCTGTCAATGGAGTTGTAATTATGTGCAAAACAGAATTTTCTACAGTGATTTCAAGGAAAGTTCAATAACTCAGTTTATGTTCTGAGATACTAGATAATCAGTATCTCAAGCATAGGCTCAGCCATTCATCTTTCAAAAGGTCGGTGTGAAAATGAGAGCATCACAACCAGGACACTGATTTATCCAGTGTATTTCATTCCCAACTGAAGCTGAGAAGTGAATCAGAGGAATCAGAGGTTGCTTGGTTAATCAAAGAATCAGAGCAAAAGCAGGTAAAAACAGAAGTTATTCCACCCAGACCATAATAAAAGCAGTCCTATCCAGAGCAGGGAGTATCTTCTTTGAAGTAGATTCAATGACCCAATGAACATTTATTAATGCCCACATGGAGCATAGAACTAGGACAGATGAAGAAGCCACAGACCCTAAGTTGCTCCCCATCTAGTGAGATCAGAAGGTTGACTGTCCATTGGTCAGCAACCAAGTTGAAGCTGCATTGGGATCACATGGCAAGCCCCAACACACAATTTCTTCCCCTAAGGAAAAGGCTGCGAACACTTAACCTGACCTTCATTTCTCAGTGTTTCCAGCTGAGTTTAAATCCATTTTGTTGATCCAGTTTATCTATTGTAAATACTTCTCATGCTGCTCTGTGTGTGTGTGTGTGTATGAGAGAGACAGACTCTGTGTGCGTGCTTGTGTGTGTGTATGTGTGCTGGGGCTAGAACTCAAGGCCTAGGCAGGGTCCCTTAGCTTTTTTACTCAAACTGGCACTCTACCATTTGAGCTCCAGCTCTACTTCTGGATTTTTGGCAATTAATTGGAGATAAGAATTTCATGGGCTTTCCTGCCCAGGCTGGCTTCAAACTGTGAACCTTAGATCTCAGCCTCTTGGATAGCTAGTATTATAGGAGTGAAGCACTGTTGCCAGCTTGTTCTGTTTTTGACCTGCAAAGATTTCTTTAAGATTATAGGCCTCTACATATACAATGGATATAGATATCTGTCCTTACCAAATGTGAAATAAGATTGCGTAGTTCAGGGCCTGGAGTTTGGCCTAGTGATAGAGTGCTTGCCTCGCATGCACAAAGACCCAAGTTCAACTGATAGGTACCACATACATAGAAAAAGCCGGAAGTGGTGCTGTGGCTCAAGTTGTAGAGCACTAGCCTTGAGAAAACCCAAGGACAGTGCTCAGGCCCTGAGTTAAAACCCCAGGACTGGCACACACACACACACACACACACACACACACACACACACACACACACACACTCTCTGCATGGTTCAGTGACTGGATGAAATAGTCTCCACCAATTGAAATATCTTCATGATTAAAGTAGAAAATAATTCCATCAAGACTAGTTTTATGCATTTTTTCTTTTATTCACTTACATTTTACAGGTGAGCATCAATCCCCAGGATAACACTCAGGTTTGTGTCACTGGAAGTGGGATGTTTAAGCTTCTGCGTTTTACTGAGGGGACACTAAAGCAAACCAATTTTCAGAGAGGAGAACCCCAGAACTATCTAGCCCATGCCTGGATAACTGAAGAAAAGATCATTGTTGGCACCGACACAGGAAAG
The DNA here is from genome assembly GCF_031878675.1 of Megascapheus bottae. Taxonomy (NCBI): domain Eukaryota; kingdom Metazoa; phylum Chordata; class Mammalia; order Rodentia; family Geomyidae; genus Megascapheus; species Megascapheus bottae. Next base: position 56,943,635 of record NC_143514.1, on the reverse strand, counting down.
CTGTTCCTCTTTGAGTCTGGAGATGCACGTTGGGAAACGAGCATAATGGTCAAGGAGCCAGAAAATGGTTCCAAGAGCCTGGAGATCATCCATGAATCGGAGAGGTAACAAAGTCCCTAGGCTGACGCTCATGCACTTGTACTACTGGTATTATCCAATAATAGCCTTCTTCCTTAAATACCATCTACATTCACTTCTCTCTTTTAGTGTCACCTGTATTTGAGCATAAATTACACTTCTAGCCATTGCCTAGATGCAGTTCCTTTTTTTTTTTTTTTTTGCCAGTCCTGGTGCTTGAACTCAGGGCCTTGGGCACTGTCCTTGAGCTTTCTTAAGGTTAGTGCCCTACCACTTGAGCCACACCACTTTTTCTGTGTATATAGTACATACACAGAACGAACCCAGGGCTTTGTGCATGCTAGGCAAGGACTCACTCTACCACTAGGCCACACTCCCGGCCCCCATTTTGTTTTTGTTGTTGTTTTTTGTTGTTGGTTTTTGCCAATCCTGGGGCTTGGACTCAGGGCCTGAGCACTGTCCTTGGGCATTCCTCAAAGCTAGTGCTCTACCACTTGAGCCACAGCACCACTTCTGGCTTTTTCTGTGTATATGGTACCAGGGAATCAAACCTGAGTCCTCCTGCATGCTAGGCAAGCACTCTACCACTAGGCCAAACTCTCAGCTCCCTGCCCCTTTTTGGTTTTATACATGATTTCATTTCACTATGATTAATCTCCAAAATTATAGTTTTTTCCCCCAAAATAAATATCCTAATGGAAGGCCACTTCATTTAATGAACTGATCAAATATGTATCTGCCAACCCTCACAGTGTGCTAGGCCTTTAGCTAGGTATTGGGAATGCAAGTTCTCGAGGAGCAAACAATTCGATAAGAGGCTATAGATCAAAAACAAAGTGCAAGCAAGTGTAGTTGGTAAATCTGATAGGAGCAGGTGAGGTAGGAAGGAGACTCAGGAAGGAGCAGTCAACTGTACTTCAGCAGATGTGATCATTTTATAACCAATAACAATCTCATCACACACATATGGCAGTGTGCCTTTGGATATATCAGGCATTACTGCTAGTATATTTCCTGAATTTCCATTGAGTCTTACCCCTCTAAATACATAGTTCTATCATACCAGTCTTATAAATCAGGAAATGGTGGTTCAAATAACCTAAGATCACAGCACAGATCAGAATCAAGTTTCAAACCTAGTTTTCTGAACATACAGTCTTTCTAAAAATAATAATAATATGCTGTTATTCATACATTTTTCATTTTCTCATTTTCACATAACATAAAGAAGTAAAGATAACATTTCATCTGAACCAGTTCAGACAAGACTTAAGACGAATTGGTCCAGAAACAACCCATATCAAAAGGAGATGCTCAAGAGTAAAACCTAAGTGGTACTGCCCACATTTCTTTATTCTGAAACATCAGCTCTGGTTAGAGTTCCATGCCAAGATACTAAATGGTAAAATAAGGAGTGGGCACAAAAAATGACAGATCATAAAATGTCTACAAGATGCAGGTACAGTCTTTCTGTGGGTCCTGGACTTCCAGCATGAAGACTTCGTAACTCAGCCCGCATGCCCCTGCAACGCTCTCCTTTTCTGAAGTGGAATGTCAGCTCTCACCTCAGTCTTCCTCACGTGCCCTGTGTACCCTCTTGCTTACAGGCGTCATCATGTGCAGTTTCCTCTGTCCTCCCACCCTCCATCTTCCCGATTCCTACGTACTGGTAGGCTCCTGTTTATTCTGCACATCTCGGCTAGGACGTCTCTCACCTTTGCCCCATCTCTGCTGAGTTGCTGGTTCTGTCTTCCTGGCATACATAGCAGTCCCCTAAGAGTCCCTAGCCCTTGTGCCTCTAGACAAGGACTACATTGACCTTATTTACCACTGATTCCCAGAGGTATATGCATAGTATAATTCCAAATAATATTTATAAACAAATATAAATATTAAGTAAATGAATGAATAAATGAATACTAATGAAAACTTGTTCTACTTCTTATTCCCTTATGTATTTTTTTGCCTTAGTTTCTTTCTTTCTTTCTTTTTTTCCTTTGGTCAGTTGTGAGGCTTGAACTCAGGTGCCGTCCCCGAGTTTTTTTGCTCTAGGTTAGCACTCTACCACTTTGAGCCACAGCTTCACTTCCAGTCTTCTGGTGATTAACTGAAGATAAGACTCTCCCATAGCCAGGTGAGGTGGCTCACACCTGTAATCCTAGTTACTCAGGAGGCTGAGATCTGACAATCAGGGTTCAAAGCCACCCCAAGCACTACAAAATGGGGCTGTGGCTCCAGGGGTAGGATGGTAGCCTTGAGCTAAAGAGCTCAGGGACAGCACCCAGACCAGAGTTCAAGCCCATAACCCCCCCCGCAAATCCTCCCACCACCACCACTAAAAAGAAGACTCACAGCCTTTCTTGCCTGGGCTGGCTTTGAATTGCAGTCCTCAGATTTCAGCCTCCTGAGTAGTTAGGATTATAGGCATGAACCACTGACTCCCAGCTTGGCTTAGCTTCTTTTAAAAAACAAGGTTACTGTAAAGGTGATGGACAGAGGGGCTATGGTGACATAAGTCAAATAAAGGGTATATTTCTAGCCAGGTAATGGTGGGTCACCTATAATCCTAGCTACTCAGAAGGTTAAGATCTGCGATTCAAAACCAGCCCTGGCAGCAAAGTCCTGAGACTCTTATCTCCAATAAACTCCTCAGAAAAAGCTGGAAGTGGTACTGTGGCTCAAGTGGAAGAGCCTTGAACACTTAGAGGCTCAGGGACAAAGCTCAGGCCCTGAGTTCAAGACCCAGGACTGGCAAAAAAAAAAAAAAGGAAGAATATATTTCTTCTTGGACCGTGCCCTCCTCTGTGTGATTTAGAAAACGCAAACCCTCTGAGCCACTTTTTCCTAAACAAAATGGAAATCTTCATCATCACCACCATCATCATCATCACCACCACCATCATCATCATTACATCACCATCGTCATCATCATCACCATCATCATGCCCACACCAGGTTGTGGAACTACCAAATAAGTGTGTCACCTTACAGTCTTTTCTCTTTGGAGCTTGTAGCACATACCCAGGCTATAAGGCAACATGTGCCTAAGAAAGGAGAATCTGTGGTGGTATTATCCACATCTAAGGACATCCCTTTTTCTCCTTCCAGGAAAAACTCAACACCTTAGCATTGCCGCTGATGTTTTTATTTGCTGTTTTCCTTTTCCAGCCTGATTGAATTTCCACCAGTCAGTTCCCCAGTCCCTTCCTATGAACAGATCGCGGCAACCAGTAGCCACAATCAGCTGCTCTTGCCCCAAGTGTTTGCCATCGCAACCTATTCCAAGGGATTCGCTTGCTCAGCTGGGCCAGGAAGAGTTCTGCTGTATGAGAAGGTGGAAGACAAGGACTGTTACCGGGAGAGCAGAGAGATCCGGGTAAGTAGAGGAGGAAGGAAGAAACAGGGCTGGGGTCTTGCTGGCATTGCTCTCCAGCAGTAGCAGCAGTATCAGCAGCACTCTGATAAGGCACTTGAAGAGGAGAGAGAGGCCTGTAAAGCAGACCAGAAAGTATAACACAGATATCTTGCCTGAGAAAGCATTTAGGACAAGGCAAATAAGACTGGAGTTGTAGAAGAGGAAGTTCTGAATTTGAATCTTGGGAGAGAACTGTGGCAAATCTTCTCCAAACCACAGGGCTTCCACTGGCTTTTAACACATCTGTTGTTAGCGTGTGTTGATATTTAATGCCAAGCCAAATACCTGGCACACAATAAGCTTTCAGTGGTGCTTGTGGAACAATTATTACAGAGTATTATGGAGAGAGTTAGGGTATGACTGCTTGGGGAAGATCAAGGAAGATTTCTTAGTAGTTGATACTTGGAAGAAGGGTTTTCAGAAGATGGATAATACTTGATAGGAAGAAACAGGAACTCTAGATGACAGGAACACTTAACAAAAGAATCACAGGAGGATGCAAGGCTATGTTTGGAGATATTCTTTTCCCCAGTAAAGAGGGATGAAATGTACTTGAAGAGAAAAGAGAAGTAGCCAAAGCTGATTAAGATGCCTAATATCAGCCCGAGGGTGGAGAATGTAATACAGAAGCTTTAAGTAGAAAAAGGTTATTATGATTACAGAAAACAACCTGTCTATGATACACATTGGCAGTGATCCTGGAGGCGCTTCATTCCAAAAGCGGTTCAGAATTCACCGACTGAGTTAAACTTGGCTCTGCATGTATTGGCTGAGTGACTTGAGATGAGATTTGGATCTTCCAAAACCTCCATTTTGTTCACTAATAACAAAATGTGTTTAAAGCCTACAGATCCTAGCCCTGGTGGTTCACCCTTGTCATCTTAGCAATTGAGGAAGAGGCTGAGATCCAGAGGCTCACAGCTTGAAGCCAGTCCAGGCAGAAAAGTCCGAAAGACACCGCCCCCCCCCCCCAAAAAAAAATTACCCAGTGAAAAGTAAGGTGGAAACATGGCTGAGTAATCAAGCCAAGCAAGTACAAGACTGAGTTTAATCTCAACATAATAAAAAACAAAAAAGCACAGAAACAGAGGCATTCCAGCCCTCTCTTCTTTGTACTTGAGGATGATCCCAAGAAGAATCCTGGTCTAGTATTCATATAGGTCAGGATTCTACAAGAACTCTCAACACCCTATTACATGCTGATCAAGTACATGCTGATAGTATGGTGCCATTACTGATACCTACTTTGTGTCTTGGACAGATTCCTACAGACCCACAGAGCAATGATCCAAGTCAGTCAGACAAACAGGATATTCTATGCATGTGCTTCAGCCCCTCAGAAGAAACCTTGATTGCCAGCACCAATAAGAACCAGCTCTACAGCATCACCATGTCCTTGACAGAAATCAGCAAGGTGAGCCTACTCCAACCCCCCCCCACCCCACCGCACCCCGCTTCCAGGGCAGGCCTGCATACTTGCAGAAGAGGCTGTTCACTGTATGAGTAGATTTTCCTCCAGCCTCACTTTGTAACTGAGCAAAAGAAACTCTGATTTTAACCTGTTCTTTTAGGAACATTTACAGTATCTGCAATTGCTGCTGCCTTTGGAGGACATATTGATGCTGTCTATTTAATTTACATATCCTTTTCCCAGAAATTGCACTGAAGGAATTTAATCTACTGCCATATTGTTCATTGGCACAAAAATGTGTATATAAAAATGTTTAGTGTTGGGGCCGGGTGTTTGGCCTAGTGGTAGAGTGCTTGCCTGGCATGCACAAAGACCCGGGTTCGATTCCTCGGTATCACATACATAGAAAAAAGCCGGAAGTGATGCTGAGGCTCAAGTGCAGAGCTCTAGTCTTGAGAAAGTCCAAGGACAGTGCTCAGGCCCTGAGCTCAAGTCCAGGACTGGCAAAAAACAAAAACAAAAACAAAAAGAATGTTTAGTGTTGGTTTTTGTATTGTTTTACAATGACAACAAAAAAGTTGCCATAACTACACTGCAGATACTACAACCAAAAAAAAGCACCATAAATGATGAAGCTAATGTTTTACATTGCTTACTTTATCAGCAAAATATTATTATGTTAAATCCATAGGCACCTTATAATAGTATGGATATAAAACATCTGATGGAATAATAACGAAAATAGATCATCTACCATCATGACAGGAGATTCTAACATACTTTTCTTAAAAATGTTTTCATAACTGCTCTATTGAGTTATTTTGGGAACATCTTCACCCACCTCAGAGAAGCCAACATTATTATAATACCTCTGCCTTCCTGCCTCCCCTCCCCAATCCTAAGCAAGCACTTAATCTAACACATTAAGTATGAATAGATTATAAAGAAGACTTGGGACTACAGAGTAGCTTAGTGGTACAGTGGGAGACAGCTCCACTTTTAGCTTTTTCTGTGTTTAGAGGTAAGACTCATGGAGTTTACTGCCTGACCTGGCTTCAAACCACAATCCTCAGATCTCAGCCTCCAAGTAGCTAGGATTACAAGCAGGAGCCACTGGCATCCAGCTAAGCAAATTTTTAACATAGCATTTTAATTTCTGATTATTGTTCACTATATACTTTAGTTATTTCATGAGACTCTTTATATACATTGTGACTTGTCATAATCAGATTTAGACTTATACCAATTTGACAATAATGTATTATTAATGAATATTAACTTCTATCTAACTCCATTACTTTTTCTCTTTTCATGGTATTATGCTTATTTATATTATATCTATAAATATTATAAATCTACAACAGTATATTGTCAAAATTACTCTCATACATAATCTATATATTTTTTTAAAATCTCTTTTTCTTTTTGCCAGTCCTGAGTACTGTCCTTGAGCTTTCCTCAAGGCTAGCATTCTACCCAGAGCCACCACACCATTTCTGGCTTTTTGTATGTATGTGGTACCTAGGAATCGAACCCGGGTCTTCGTACATTATAGGCAGGCACTCTTACCACTAGGGCAAACTCCCAGCCCCATAATCTATATTTTTAAAAGAAGTCAAGGGAAGACTGAGGAACAGGTCTATAATACTAAACTTATCATTTTTGTTCTCTTAATTTGTTTCTGTGGGTTTGAGTTACCAATTTATGGATACTTTATTAGTCTAATACATTCCTCTGTGTAATTTTTTTTTGACCAGTCCTGGGCTTGAGCTCAGGGCCTGAGCACTGTCCTTGGACTTTCTCAAGGCTAGAGCTCTACCACTTGAGCCTCAGCATCACTTTTGGCTTTTTTCTATGTATGTGGTGCCGAGGAATCAAACCCAGGTCTTCGTGCATGCTAGGCAAGCACTTTAACCACTAGGACAAACTCCCAGCCCAGTCCTCTGTGTAATCCTATTGGCAAATACATTGCCTTTATACCTGTGGGTCCAATAACATATATATGTATGGTTAAGCCAGTTGAAATAGAAAGAAAAAAAGAAACATGAAGTTATATTGTCCTTATAATTACCTCTACTGGTGCTCCGTATTTTTTTCTTTCTGCCAGTCTTGTGGCTTGAACTCAGGGCCTGAGCACTGTCCTTGGGATTTCTCAAGGCTAGTGCTGTACTACTTGAGCCACAGCACCACTTCTGGCTTTTTCTATGTATGTGGCACCAAGGAATCGAACCTGGGTCTTTGGGCCTGCTAAGCAAGCACTCTACCACTACGTCAAACTCTTGGCCCTGCTCCTTATTTCTTTTTTTTTTTAAAGGAATATAAAACTATTTATTGACCACTGTTCACCATTATTTACAATAAAGTAAACAATATACAGTTGGGTAACATTCTGATTACTACAAAGTTGTTTTTCTGGCTTTTGTGGATCCAGTAACCCAATACTGAAAAAAATTGAGCCTACATGTTAGGAATGAGTTAGGGTAAAGAAAAAGCATGCAGGTCAACAATTATAAAATTTTGTTCACTCATTTAGGCCAGCAGGTCCTAAATAGTCGAAATCTCTAACCTGTTGATTTTACATTTCCATGAGCAGTCTTAGATAGCTCATAATCTATGAGCTTTTAGTATACAGATTCTAATACTCTGTAAAGGAATGCTCATTACACAAACTTTTAATGAAAGGAAATCAAAATTTATCTTAGTTGTCTCATCTGGGTGAGGGAAGCTGTTGATAAGACACTTTTCCTTTCAAGACATTTTGCAAACGTATTGCATTTGCTATCTATGGCAGAGGCTGGAGGACCTAAAGTTGAGGCTAGCCTGTCTACCTACTAAGTTCAAGGCCAGCCTGAGCTGCCTAGTGACCCTGTCTTAAACAACAACAAAATAAAACAAGGGCCAGGGATGTAACACAGTGATACATCATTTGCCTACATATGCAAGGCTGTGGGTCTGATGTCCAATACCTCTAAACAAGCAAAATCTCCAAAATAAAAAACTACCCATGTAAGTATTTTGTTTACACACACACAAACACACAAAAAAATTCAGGATGGTCCTTCAACATAGCAGTTAAAGACAAGTTGTTCTGATTAAGTAATTGCCAGAAAAAGTTGCCTTATTAAAAAAAATCTGTTCCTGAATACAGAGGAAATATACCATGATATTAAAGGAAACAACTACAGAAAGCCTTAATTATATTTGCTCAAAGTAACCAGTGCTATTGAGGGGAAAAAAACCAAACTCAACAACTCCCAATACTACTTTCAAAACCAACATATCAAACTTGATTTTCATTAGAATGTAGTTGTTTCACACCATTAATTCAAAAACCAAGACTCAGATTTTATATATATGTATAAATATATATAAAAAACAATGCAAACAATTATTGAGCTTCATCTTCTGAACAAGAATGCCAAGTTAGTCTCTCTTCATAAAAAGCAATTACCATCTGAGGACACTTCATATTTGCCTCTTTTGCCAGCACCAAGTCAGCTTCATCTGAATCTTTCCATTTCATGAGAAACATCAATTCTCCACTGCTGTCTGTGGCACCAATGATTTGTTTAGGATCTAGACCTCTAGCAAAGCCCCTTAGTTTGTTAGCACTATCTCTTTTCTTTGATTGGCTGTCATCAGATTCACTGTCTGATAAAGATTTTCTTTTTGTACCATCCTTTTCTTTACCAGCTTTTTGAGAATGAAGAAATGCTTCAATTAATTCTGGACAATCTAAATTTTCTTCAGGTTCCCAAGTATGATCAGCATCTGTAAATCCCTTCCACTTCAGGAAATATTCTACCTTCCCATTTACTACACGCCGGTCCAGTACTTTTTCCACAACAAATTCTCCAGGCTCTGCTTCTTCAACTTCTTTACTCTTTCCATTCCGTTTCTTTCCCATTTTTTGCAATGTAGTTTTGTTAGAGGCCATTTTTAATTGTAGGCTTGATGAGCTATTACTCAGCTGCTCCCGGTCGCGATCGTGCAGCAGCACCGGCTCCCAGCTCCAGTCACCCTGCTCCTTTTTTTCTTATGTGAATTTCAGTTACTGTCTGTGGCCACTTGCTTCCAACCTGAAGGATTTTCTCTAGTGCTTCCTGTCTGTCCATCTGTCAGTACTATTATTTGAATCCACAATGCACTCCAAGATTGGTCTCCAGATTATGGCACTGTTGGGAGATTATGTAACTTTTAGGAGACTGAGCCTAATTGGAGGTCACCCATGTGCCCTCCATGTTCTCTTATAAATGACTAGTCATTTTTCTTCTGATGCTTTCAAGATTTTCTCCTTGAGGAAATAAAGGCTTTTAGCATTTTTATCATGATATCTATTTATGGGTGGCGCACAGAATAGACCACTGCTTTTGATGACAAACACTGTTCAGATATAAAGAACTAGGTAGATACTCAGGGGGCCAAGATTTAGAGGGTCATGGTTTGAGGCCATGTCTTGGAAAAAAGTTCATAAGACCCACATCTAAACAGAAAAAGCATATTGTACAGAAAAGAATGGGAAGAAAAAGTTTTGTGGGTTTTTTTTTTATCAGTCCTGAGGCTTGAACTCAGGGCCTAGACACTCCCTAAGCTTCTTTTTGGTCAAGGCAAGCACTCTACCACTTGAGCCACAGTGCCACTTTCAGCTTTTTCTGTTCATGTGGTACTGAGGAATTGAACCCAGGGTTTTATGCATGCTAGGCAAGTACTCTACCACTAAGCCACATTCCCAGCCCTCAGTGCTTTATTTTTTAGACAAGAAAGTATATTTAAAATCGTATAGGAGGGTGAGGCATGAAGCTCAAGTGGTAGAGCGCTTGCTTAGCAAGTTTAAGGCCTAGATTCTAATCCTCCAAACCCAAGAGATCGTGATGTGCTAGTAGAGGCAAGGATGTTGAACATATTTGGAAAAGGAGAAACAAATGGAGAAGAGGGAAGTCATCTGTGCCTGCCAAAAGCAGAGTAGGTGTGTGGAAGTTTATAACGGAAGAGGGCCAGAATTTGAAGAAATCCCCATCCCAGCTTTGTCTTGGCTATGAACACTTCTTTTTTTTAAGTTACTTATTTTTTGTGGGTCATGGGGCTTAAACTCTGGGCCGGGGCACTGTCTCTGAGCTCTTCCACTCAAGGTTACTGCCCTACTCCTTGACCCACAGCCCCACTTCCCATTTTCTAGTGATTAATTGGAAATAAGAGTCTCATGGTCTTTAGTCCCCAGGCTGGCTTTGAATCTCGATCCTCAGATCTCAGCCTCCTGAGTAGCTAGGGTTACAGGTGTGAGCCATCATGCCCAGTGGCTATGAACACTTCTAACATGTATGTACTTCATTAAATTTCCAACCATCACATCTCATTTAGATGTCCTAGGGATACTGCCTTTGATGACAAATACCTGGAATAACTACATGCCACCACAATAAGATTTGTGTAAATTTAAAATCATTTACCTATTCTTATTTGCTCCTGGTGGTAAAATAATTAGCTCTTTCTCTTCAGAGGCAAATTTGGCATCACTTATTGACATATTTAAAATTACTCATAACATTTTACCCAGCATTCGCTTTTAGAAATGCACTGTAAGGAAGCAGTCAGAGAGATACATGCCTGTATAGAAGGATATCTAGTTTTGTATTGTTCATCAGTAAGAAAAATTGGGAGCCACTAAAATGTTCCCATAATACAAGAATAGTTCAATTGTAGAATATTTGTAGAACAAAATGTTATTGACATTAAAATAATGTTTTGAAATAATAGCGCCATAGGAACACCCGCATACCATTTAAGAAAATCTGCCAAGGCCTAATTTCCATACATACAGGCTAATTAATGCTCCCAGGTACTAATTAGAGCTGAAGAACACAGCCAGCCTTTTGCTCACCCTGCTGGGTCTGCATTCTGTGTGATTTCTCAGGGGGAGCCTGCTCACTTCGAGTACCTGATGTACCCACTGCACTCAGCGTCCATCCTGGGCCTGTCTACCTGCATCCGCAAACCCCTCATTGCCACCTGCTCCCTGGACCGATCCGTTCGCATCTGGAACTATGAATCAAAGTAAGGACTCAAAGGCTTTGCTGCTGCAGTATGAAGAATTTCAGTTGGTAAATTTGTTTATGCAAAGTGATTTAATTAGCGAGTTTTGCAATCAAATTACTTTGAAGCTTTCAGTTGGAAAATTCTTTTTGCTTTTTTAAATCATTAGTCACCTTGCCTGCTTCTCACTCTTGCATGAGCTAGGAAATTACTCTAGTTTATGAAATGCTTACTACATATCAGACATTATGCTAGACACTAGGGACATAAAAGTAATACCTTAGTATTTCATCTTCCTGTGTAAGTTCCGCTGTCCTTCCATATCTCTTTGCTCATTTCTCCCAGATCTGATTTTTTATTTTATGGAACTCTCCAACCCCTCTTACTCCTCCTCCTCTTCCTCCTGCTCCAAACACTCCCAAACACCCGAATGACTGTATTCTTCTGAGAGAACTTACACTATGAGAGCTGATGTTGGGGAGGGGAATAATACTCATGAGTTTTAGAGTCTTGTCAAAGCAGTATCTTCAAAATCATTACACAAAACACATGACCAGTTTCTTTCCTTCTTTCTTTTGTTACTATTATTGTTGTGAGGGGGGGTAGGCATTTGAACTTGGGGCCTGAGCTTTTATACTCAGCCACTTTTGGTTTTCTAATGGTTAATTGGAGTAAGAGTCTCACAGACTTTCCTTTCCAGAATGGTTTTGAACCATTGACCTTAGCTCTCAGCCTCCTGAGTAATTAGGATTTCAGGTATGAGCCACTAGCACCTGTCTTGATCAGCTTCTTTATTGGCTGCACATTATCTTCAAGGGCTAAGCAAGAATCTTCAAGTACGAGAATCTAGAAAAGTAAAACAAATAACTGCAAAAAATGTGTTAACAATATGTACCAAATACAGTTGAGGGCTTGAGATATTTAAGAGATTTTGACTTATTACTCAGTAACTAATTTTTTTCATAGCACTCTGGAACTATTTAAGGAATACCAAGAAGAGGCCTATTCAATCAGCCTTCACCCTTCTGGGCACTTCATTGTAGTAGGGTTTGCTGACAAACTTCGCCTCATGAATCTACTCATTGATGATATACGATCTTTCAAAGAATATTCTGTGAGAGGATGCAAAGAGGTAAAAACCAAACAGATAAAGACCTAGTCTCTTGGAAATCCAAAAGTTGGAATATCAAAAACTAACACAAACTGGGGAAGTAGGACCAAAGTCTGACTTACAGAATTTCAGTGGCTTTAAAATGAATCAAATACATCTCCCTCTGAACTCAATGTGTGTGTGTGTGTGTGTGTGTGTGTGTGTGTGTGTGTGTATCTGAGTACTGTCCTTGGACACTTTTTGTTCAAGACTAGCACTCTGCCACTTGAGCCATGGTATCACTTCCAGCTTTTTCCTGTGTATGTGGTACATACCCACAGAACAGGGCTTCATGCATGCTAGGCTCCTCCACTAGGCTATGCGCCTAGCTTGAGTATATGGTTTTATCCCTGTCTATTTTACTGGACCTAAAAACTTGTTAAAATCCACCTGAGAGACAGGTCAACTCTATGCTCATAGAGTTGAACAAATATTGAAGAAGAAAACTGATCTCTGGACCAGGCACCAATGGTTCACATGTATAATCTACGTGAGAGGCTAAGATCTGAGGATCGCAGCTCAAAGCCAATCCCACCCACTGAGACTCTTCTGTTCCACTAACTAGCAAAATGGCAGAAGTGGAGGTATGGATCAAATGATAAAACACCAGCTTTGGGCAAAAAAACATCCTTGGGGCCAGGAATAGGGCCTAGTGATAGAGTACTCACCTAGCATGCATGAAGCCCTGGGGTCAATTCAATACACAAAAGAAGCCAGAAGTAATGCTGTGCCTCAGATAGCAGAGCACTAGCCTTGAGCAAAAAGTGTCCAACGACAGTGCCCAGGCCCCAGGACAGGAAAAAAGAATCCAAGCAAAAGCACAAGGCCCTGAGTTCAAGACTCAGTGTCAGCATACACATATGCGTGCTCATGCTCACACACACACACAGAATAAACTCCAAATGACGGTCCCAGTTGGGAAAGTGAGAGTGGAAATAGGTAGAACCAGGAAAGCTAAGCATCAACAGAAGCAGTAGACAATCCATTCAGATGATACCCCGTCCCCACCAAATAACTTGAATAAATAAGACAATGATTTTGAAATAGGGTATCTACAGCCCAAGAGTCCAAGCTGTGTAATGATTATTGGGCAGGGAAGGATTGGTCGTCATCTTGGCTGTGATGAGCTACAGAATATCAGCCATGAATAAACACAGTAGCCAAGTCAGCATTATTACACTTTCCTCACCTCCACTCCTGTCTTCTCATGGAGTTCCCACTCAAACTCTTCCAGAATAGCCAACCTTGACTCCAGTCTCCAGTCAGTTTGCTCACCTCTTCTTGCTTGCTCCTGTTGTATTTCCCTGTAGTGTTCCTTTAGCAATGGAGGTCACCTGTTCGCTGCAGTCAGTGGAAATGTCATTCATATTTTCACCACCAGCAGCCTAGAAAACATCACAAACCTGAAAGGACACACAGGGAAGGTAAGTGAGCAATTGGCATCTAGGAAAATAAAAGGCTTAGATACAGTCACTATGTGATACAAGTGACCCAAGAAGTAATTCCTTTTTTCACAAGGTTCACTGTCAACATGGGGAGAAACGAAACCAACGCACTCACTTTGAAAGGAAGTGAGGAGGAGCCAGGCACACTGGAAGCTGGGGTGTTTTCAAAGGCTTGCTCCTAGAAGACTGAGTAGGAATTAACCAGAGCTGGTGGTGATAGTCATTGTAAATAAGTATTAAACAAAATGGGTCTAGGAACATAGCTTAGTGGTAGAGTGCTTGCCTGTCATGCATGAAATCCTAGGTTCAATTCCTCAGTACCACATGAACAGAAAACGCTGGAAGTGGTGCTATGGCTGGCTTTGGGCAAAAGAAGCTCAGAAACAGTGCCTAGGCCCTGGTTTAAGTCCCAGGACTGATACACACACACACATACACACACACACACACACACACACACACACACACACACACACAGAAAGAGAGAGAGGGGAGAGAGAGAGAGGGGAGAGAGAGAGAGAGAGAGAGAGCGAGAGAGAGAGAGAGAGAGAGAAGAGAGAGAGAGGGAGGGAGGGAGAGAGAGAAGGAGCTAGATTTCAGGAATGTCAAAGAAACTGAAGAGTCTATAGAATTGCAACATAGCTGTTGGGATAAAGCATGGGATGAGATGGGACTGGGGAGGTTTACAGAAGTCCAAGTCCATGACCCTTACTAGCCTTATAAGGATTCTATGCCTTATCTCCCGTGTTCCTCAAACTCATGGAGAATTTTCAGGAAAGGGAATATGATCATAATTAAAAGATTAACTTGGTTGCAGACAGAAGAATAAAGAGAAGGGGGTCAAAGATGCTAAGGAAATACTTGTGTATGTCTACATGATAAATGAGAGTATTTTGGATCCTGGTCATGATAACCTAGCAATAATTTGTCACAGCCTTAAAACTCATATTCAGTCTTGTATTTATAAAGTGAAAAGGGAAGGAGTGATTGGTTTTTAGTACTACAAGTATCTTAGAAAACAGAATGTTAGCAGTTCCAAGGAGCCATGTTTTATATTTTCAGATCAGTCTTGGTCAGGAAGGGACATTGAGCCCTAGTCTAATTGAGCCCTTGAGAATTCATTTTTCCACACTTTGAATGTGTGTGTGTGTGTGTGTGTACTCTTATCTGGTATGTCTTTATCTCCTATAGGTTCGATCTGTTGTGTGGAATTCAGATGACAGCAAGCTGATTTCTGCCGGCACAGATGGTGCTGTGTATGAATGGAATCTGTCTACTGGAAAGAGAGAGACCGAATGTGTCATCAAGTCCTGCAGCTACAACTCTGTGACCATCTCCCCTGATGGCAAAATTATCTTTGCTGTTGGATCAGACCACACACTCAAGGAAATTGCAGATTCTTCAGTGAGTCTCCACCTGTCCCACCTCTGGGACGGCCTCTGGCAGGAGACAGCCCCCTAGGCTTACTCAAGAAAGTATAATGTGGGGGTTGGAGGCGTGGCTCAGTTGATAGAGTGCTAGCCAATGAGAGAGAGCAGCTGGTACCAAACTCAAGTTCTGGTCTTGGACTTTAAAAAAGGGAAAGTAGAAAAAGTACTTCCTCATGGAAAAGCATCTGACTACTCTTCCTGTAGCGTCCACTCAGTTCTGGTCACTTTCTGAACTTCCTGCCCAGTGGCCTTCTGACTGGATTGAATTGTGGGGTCTTTTTCTCTTTTCACTTTGCTTGTTGTCTGGAGCTTCCCATTTGCCCTCCAGGCATGGAGACCAGAAGCACCTCTACACTGCACCCTTGCCTTTGGTCTGCACTTAGCAGAAGTAAAAAATGTAGCTAGAGTTATCTCCTGTCACTCAGATGCAACAGCGGGTCCTTTTGAAATCTTGAACTGTAAAATTAAAGAATTTCTACGTTCAGCTCCATGGGTAGGGAGAAGAGCTCAACAAAGGCGATTCAGACAAATGTGGCTTGTGATGCTGACCAGGAGCCCAGCGACAGCTCATCTCTAGGGCTCCTTAGCCCTTGTTATGGCTCCCACAGCCACAGATCAGACTGTGGCATTGTTGGAACCCACTTAGAACCTGAAGATTCTCCTTTACATGCCTAGGAAGCCTGGTCCTGATTCTGTAGCAGCTTTTACAGAGCTGGACCAGAATAATGCTTCCTTAGCACAGGGCTATGTTCCAGTCTCCTTGGGATCACTTCTAGCTGGCACATTGCATAGCCCATGACAAACTTCCTTCCAGTAGACATATGGGTTGGGGCAGGGAAGTGGGGTGGGGGGGATGGAGTGGTTAATGGGTGCATTGAGGAATGAAGGAATAAATAAGTTTCCTTAGTATACTGCTGTTTATATATAATGGGCAGAAATCAATGTTTCCTCCTAAAATACCACTTTACCCCAAGTAGAATGGCCAATATTCTGAACTCAGACAATGACAGATGCTGGCAGGGTTGTGGAGAAAAAGGAACCCTACTGCACTGCTGGTGGGAATGTTAAAAAGTTCAGCCACTCTGGAAAGCAGTTTGGAGGTTTCTTAAAGAACTGAAAATAGACTTACCCTATGATTCCGCCCTACCACTCCTGGGCATCTATCCTGAGCATCATAACCCAGGATATAATAAGGATACTTGCTCAGCTATGTTCATCTCTGCACTATTCATAATAGCCAGGTGATGGAAACAACCCAGATGTCCTACTGCAGATAATTGAATACAAAAAATGTGGTATATATATATGGAATTTTACATATAATGGGAAGAAATCAATGTTTCTTGAATAAATTTAGGATCAACATCACATTCTCACTTTGAGAAGCAAGACAACATAGTTGTCAACAACTGAGCCTGGTGTCAGACTGCCCTCAGGTGTATAGGTGAGGCAAGTTACTTTCCATCACTGGGACTCATCTGTTGCATCATCTTTAAATCACACAGAAGTGGGACTCCCTGAGAGGGAGATGGTGAGGTCTGATGGCTTGCCACATGTAAATGATTTGAGAGCCATGATTAGCACACAGTAAGTGCTAAATAATGTCTTCCAGGCTCTAATATTTTCTTTTTTACTCCTTGTCAGTCAAGCAAATAAGAAGTATTTGGCCTTTTATATGTTAAGTACTATGTCAAATACTATAAGAATAGAAGAAAAATCCTTAAATTAAAAAAAAAAGTCTTGAAGCCAAGTGCTTGTGACTCATGCTGTAATCCTAGCCTCTCAGATGGCTGATATCTCAGGATCACAGTTTCAAGTCAGCTAGGGCAGAAAAGTCAGTGAGATTCTTATCTCCAATTAACCACCAGAAATCTGGAAGTAGAACTGGAAGCTGGAGCTAAGGCCCAAGTAGAACACCAGCGTTAAGTGCAAAGGCCAAATGAAGCACGAGGTCCTAATTTAAAGCTCCTGTACTGGTGCGTGTACACACACACACACACACACACACACACACACACACACCCCTAAGGATACTATTGAAGGAGAGGAAGCAAATGTTGCCAGGAATCTAGAGACATAGCTTGGACCCTTACTCTAAACACAGTTGTATGTCTTCCAGGTCCTTCGAGAAGTATCAGCATTTGACGTCATCTACACAGCTATTATCATCTCGCATTCCGGGCGCATGATGTTTGTGGGTACCTCGGTGGGAACCATTCGTGCCATGAAGTATCCTCTGCCAGCGCAGAAAGAATTCAACGAGTACCAGGCTCATGCTGGCCCTGTCACCAAGGTGAGTGGGCCCTCCCCTCAGGGCCCAGTGCTAGGTCCTACCTGACTTGCTTTCTTACCCTTCTACCTCAGTCTCACCCCCAGGATCTGCTCGCCCTATTTATTCATCTACCAACCATTTCCCACACATCTGTTGGCCACTAGTGTTCTTTAAACAACTTTTAAACTGGATCCTAGGAGTTTATGTCCAACTTGTTAGCCACAATGCCATGTACAATAGTGAGTCATTGGATGGATACTGTAGGGGGTCCTACCTAGGTCACCAGCACACCAGCAGTTTGGCCAAGAGATTATCCCCTACACCTCCCTAAGGATATAGAAAGCCACTTCTGGAGAAAGTGAGCACACACTTGTAAATTCATCCTCGAATTTCCTCCTCTTGTTGAACAAGTGTCTATGTTCAATAGTGAAAATGTGGCAAACAACCCATGACAGTAAATAGATGAATGGATACACAAGTTGTAGTAGATTCATGTAATGGAGTAGGAAAAGGATTCTAAAATCTACTACAACATGAACCTTGAGGATATTTTATTAAAGAAGAGAATCACAAAATGGCAAATAAGGCAGGATCTCACTTTTATAAGAGCTTAGGAGTCTTCAAAATCATAAAGACAAAGATGCTAGTTGCCATGGGCTAGAGGAAGGAGGAATGATGGGCTTTACAAGCTAAAAAAAACCCAAAACCGGGGCCGGGAGTTTGGCCTAGTGGTTAAAGTGCTTGCCTAGCATGCATGAAGACCCGGGTTCGATTCCTCGGTACCACATATAGAAAAAAGCCAGAAGTGGTGCTGAGGCTCAAGTGGTAGAGCTCTAGCCTTGAGAAGATCCAAGGACAGTGCTCAGGCCCTGAGCTCAAGCCCAGGACTGGCAAAAAAAAAAAAAAAAAAAAAAAAACCCAAAACCATAAAGATGAATGGTGGTGATGGCTATATGTGCCAGATGTAGTTAATAGCACTGAACTGTACACCTAAAGTGGTTAAGATGTACATTTTGTATTAGATGTGGTTTGCTACAGCTAAAGTAAATAAAAAGGATTATCCAGCATGAGAAATGGTTGCTAAGAAATCAGCCAAGCTAGGTACTTAGCCAGACAGTAGCTTGAGATCTGAGGATCACAGTTCAAAACCATGAAAGTCCATGGAAGGCCAATTAACCAGCAAAAAGCTGGAAATGGTAGCGCACCAGCCTTGAGTAAAAAAGCTAAGATTTAATGTCTGCCCTGCATTTGGTATTAGCACAAAAAAAATGATAGCCAATAGTAGATTAAAGATTACTCATAGTAAATAAAAATGTACCATTTATTTTAAAGAACCCCTGAAACATAGGGGGAAAATATGTGTTTCCTCTCCTCTTTCCTCAGGCTTATTTCAGACTAAAAAACACAAACATGCAAAGTTTTAAATTCAGCGCAAACTCTTTCATTGGCTTGTCCATAGGCATTCTCCTTATTGAGATAAGATCTTTCATTATAAAATGAAATCTTTCTGTGTGGAGCCTGGGCCTTGGGTCTAAAGGAAATTGCTATAGTATATTTCTCATGTTCCTTTCAGATTTACTAAGTCTCATGAATATGATAGTTCATTTTTTTTTCCAGTCCTGGGCTTGAGCTTAGGGCCTGAGCACGGTCCTTGGACTTTCTCAGGGCTAGAGCTCTACCACTTGAGCCTCAGCACCACTTCCAGCTTTTCTCTATGCATGTGGTACCAAGGAATCGAACCCAGGTCTCCGTGCTTGCAAGGCAAGCACTCTACCACTAGGCCAAACTCCTGGCACCAGAGAGTTCTTTTTTTACTATAGAAGCAATACATGTTTCCAAAGTAAAATCTTCTTAAGGAATAACATCATCATTAATATTTGATGCATTTCCACTTTCCCTTTCATATATACTATGTATATGTTAGAAAAAAATTATCATACTACATGCCCACTCTTTTGTGATCTGTTCTTTTTGTAAAAAAATTAACTCGGGGCCTGGAGTTTGGCCTGGTGGTAGAGTGATTGCCTAGCATGCACGAAGACCCAGGTTTGATTCCTCGGTACCACATACATCGAACCCACAACTGACAGGGGAAAAAAAAAAGAATTACATGGGATCTGAGAGAATTACATCAAATTTAATTCGAGTATAATATCAAATGAGAAAACTGACATGGGCACACCACATGTGTGTAAAGAAAGCTGTATCGTTGAATCACAAGTATAGTTCATTGCCCTCCACCACCATCAAGACACAGAAATGTCTCATCACCACCAACGTACCTGTCATGCTACCAGACTGTAGTCACACCCACTCCTCCCCACCATCCCTGGCAACCAGTCATTCTGTCTCCATTTCTTTAGTGTTGTCACTGAAAGGCCCTTATGTGAATGGAGCTACACAATATTCTCTCTGGAATTAATTCTCTTTCACCTCTAGTTGCTTTGTTTATTAAGTTTATTCTTGTCATTGATGAGTAGTATTCCACACTAGTCCATGCTAAACAAATCACTTAATCCTTGTAGAATATATTTTTCCTAATGTTTTGGCCACTACAACTAAAGCTGCTATAAACCATCATGTATATGTGTTCATTTGTATGAAAATTGACAATTCTCTGGGGCAATTGCCCAGGGATGTAATTGCTCAATCTTGTATAATAAGTGGATGTTCAGTCTTCTAAGAAACTTGCAGATTAAACTTCCATTAAACATCTCCAGTGACTGTACCTTCCCACCAGCACCATAAAAGAGACCCCGTTTCTCTGCATTATCACCAGCACCTGGTACTTGTTATTACCACTGTTTTATATATCAGTTGATTTAATAGATGTGCAGTGTTTTCTCATCATGGTCTTTGAATTTCCTTAGCGGCTAAGAACATGGGACATCTTTTGCATGCACGCTGGCCATCTCTTTTTCCTCATTGGTGACATGTCTTCATGTCTTTTGCCTACTCTGGACTGTTAGTGGTTCATTCATTGTTGAGTTTGGAGAGTTATTTTTATATTCTAAATCACAATGGGCTCCTTCTCTGCTTCTCTCTCTTTCTCTCTCATACACATATGCGCTCTCTCTCTCTCTCTCTCTCTCTCTCTCTCTCTCTCTCTCTCTCTCTCTCTCTCTCTCTTTCTCGTGCGCACACACACACACACACAATTTCACTAAGTAGCCCAGGCTGATCTCAAACTCAAGATCCTCTTGCCTCAGCATCCTGAATATTGAAATTATAGGAGTGCACCACAACTCCTGGCCCATAGAATCTTGAAATTCCAATTTCACAGGAACTGTAAACATAGCCTCACCCTTATTCATTCTCAGAAGGAAGCTTGTGAGGGCTTCTGTCTCATTCTTTCTTCCATCCCTGGGAAGATGAGACAGCGAGGCCGGCCCTTGGTCTTATGGGGTTTGCACACACACCAGAGAATCAGGAATTTAAAGAGGTGGAGTGTTTTTAAGGTTATGAAGAAAGCACATTAGAGTCAGGAAGTCAAGATCCATCTCTGCCAAGACTATGGATACAGTCAACTGAGATACCAAAAAGTCAATGCTAAGAAATACAAGATTACTAAAATCAAATCTACCAAGGCAGAGGAGTGATTGTCCCTGCTCTAAAACCCACTAAAATCCAGGTAGCAAGAGACAAATGCATATGTAAAATAGTCATTAAAGAACCTATCCTTACCTTTTTTTGCACAGAAAAAATTATACCCAATGACAGAGACTTAAGATAATAATGAGACATGCTGGCAAAAAAAGGCATGATGAAGAATAAAGCCTTAGCTAAAATGCTGTATGTGATAACATCAAGAAACCAGGAGCTGGGCATGATGGTGCATGCCTGTAATCCCAGCTAATTGAGAGATAGAAACAAGAAGATTGGGGTTCAAAGTCACCCTTGGCAAAAGTGATCCCAAGACCCCCATCTCAACAAACAAAATAAGCATAATGGAACACATCTGTGAATCTCAGACACTCAGGGCATTCAGGTAGGAAGACTGTATTCTAAGGCTGGCCCTGGGCAAAAGCATGAGACACTATCTGTAAAACAAAGTGAAATTACAAAGTACCAAGGTTACCAGCCTCACAAGCATGAAGTCCTGAGTTCAATCCCCAAAACTGCCAGAAAAATAAAAAAAGAAGGAGCCAGGTTCCTGACTGACCCCTGTTTAGAGGCAGCCTGCCAATAAAGAGATCCATTTCTCTGCCACAGTGCTTTTACGGGATTCTCTGCTAGAGAGACTAGAGCCCACAGAAGTAACATAGATGCCTTGCCCCAAAGCCAGCTCAGCCCCAGTCATCCATGGTCCCAGAAAGCTTCCTCTCTGTGATCTTTCTTTCTGACAGATGACGCTGACCTTCGATGACCAGTTCCTACTGACCGTTGCAGAGGACGGGTGCCTGTTCACCTGGAAGGTCTTTGATAAGGATGGCCGGGGGATCAAGCGAGAGAGGGAAGTAGGCTTTGCTGAAGAGGTGCTCGTGACAAAAACAGACATGGAGGAGAAAGTAAGAACCAGCTCTAGGGAAGAGGGATGTGGAAATTCCTTACTAGACTGCATTCAGTTTGTCAGACCAGCATCTCAGGCCCTCTGCAAGCCTGGCTGTTGCCCTGTCCTAGAGGCCACCACGACAGCCTACACACTCCATCCACACGATCAAGCTGTCCTCCATTCTCTTCCACCCTTGTACTGCCTATTTTTTTTTACCTCATGATCATGTCAAATAGACCCTTGAAAACTAGCTTGGGCTTTTTAAAAAATCTCCATTTTCTGGTGTATTTATTAAAATCATAAAATTGAGGATTAGCCTAGGTGCCTCAGGCACAGCCTCACGGTGAGAAAGACATGGTCCCGGGCAAGAATGAAATGGGTCATGACTCAAAGCCCACCCAGGCAGAAAAGTCTACGAGACTCTTATCTCCAGTTAACCAGTAAAAAAGTAACTGGAGGGTGCTACAATGGTAGAATGCCAGCTGAGCAAGAAAACAAGGAGTGTGACGCCTTCAGTTCAAACCTGAACACTGCCAAAGCAAGGAAGGAAGGAAGGAAAAAAGAAAGAAAGAAAAGAAAGAAAGAAAGGGAAGAAAGAGAGGGAAGAAAGAAAGAGAGGGAAGAAAGAAAGTGAAGAAAGAAAAGAAAGAAAGAGAGGGGGGCCTTCACTGCTCTTTTTATGAGCAAATAGAAGTGAGGCTGTGTAATTCTAGCTCCTCAGTAGGCTGAGACTTGAGGATAATAGTTCAAAGCCAGCCAGGGAAAGAAAAGTCCATGAGACTCTCATCTACAATTAATCATAAAAAAGCAAGAAGTGGAGCTCAAGTGGTAGACCACTAGCCTTGAGCTCTGTGCCAGAGCAGGAACCGTGTGTACAGTTCTCCTGTGTGTGGCACATAGTTTCTATGCTACACACAAAGAAGACAATCAGTATTGACAAAATCAAACTGACAAGCCAAGTACCCCATTGTATCTGTGAAATGTACTAATTGCTAGTGCATGAAACCTTCTTTAAAAAAACAAAAGGGAAGGGGTGATGTTGTCTAGGGGAGGTATGTGCTTTGCTTGCCATGTATAGCTGTAACCCCCTCTGTTTCAAACATTTTCAAATAAAAATAATAAATAAATAAATGCAAAAGAGTGGGCTGGGCTTGTAGCTTCAATGCTAGAGCCTAGTGCATGTGAGACATGGGCTCAAACTCAAGTACAGAAGGGGAAAAAAATTTAAAGAGCTAGGCCAAACTCCCAGCCCCAGAGCCCATTCTCTTAAATAGTGTACCAAGGGGACTTCTTTCCCATCGATGCAGCAAACATTCCAAAAAGCATCTTGTAGACTTGAGTACATACCTCTGGACAGAGCTCCCTATAAGAGAAGCTACATGTCTGACTTACAGACAACCCCAGAGCTCTGTACTCACTGCCACTGAGCAAGAACCTAAGTGTGTTCACTGAAGATCATTAGCTAGACACTGGGTATGCACAGTTGAAAAGCCAGACACAGATGCTCACAGTTGAGTGGGGAGAGAGATGGTGAACTTGTCAGGACAGTAATGCAAAGCAGCCACCAAGCAAGATGATAAGTAACTGGTGTTCCCTGAAGAACCCCTCTAGAGATCCCTGGAACTTTCTACATAAAAGTCAAAGTGGAGACAGACAGACAGACAGACAGAGACAGAGACAGATTCCAGTATCCCTGTGGTGGGCAAATATGGCTGCCTTCTCTTTTCTTCCTGGAGGGTAGAAGAGGAGACTAAATAGGAGATACAAGGCTGAACCAAAGGCCTGATTGACCCCAGTGCCCAGCTAGGCATGAAGACCCTGTCACCAAGCTGGAAATGTCTGGGGCTTACTTGCTGCCTACCTCCTGGCCCTCCTTCCTCTCTCAGAATCCACACGCTAATCATCCCCTACAAACCTCTCTAATTCTTCCTTTCAGATCTTTGCCTAGCACCTTCCCTGGCTCCCCCTCAACCTGTATCCTAAAAGTCACACTTTCCCAGCCCCTGGTGGCTCACCTGTAATCCTAGCTACTCAGGAGGCTGAAATCTGAACATCACAGCTCAAAGCCAGCCCAGGAAGACAAGTATGACACTCTTATCTCCAGTTAGTCAGCAAAAAGACAGAAGTAGAACACCAGCCTTGATCAAAACAACCAGTTGAGTATTCAAGGCCCTTGAGTTTAAGCGAGGCCCAACTCTCAGGTGAAAGGCCTGACCATCTGATCTCATCCTACCCCACACCCACTCGGGCTCTACTTTTGCTAAACTAGTACTCTTAGGTTATTCTCTTCTTCTGCTCCCCTCTATCCCTGCCTCAACTCAAGTGCCTACCATCTCTCACCTGGACTGTGCATTCATTCCCAAACCCATTACCTGAACAGCCATGTCCAATCCATGTCCATTGCTGCGCAATGCTGTCAGAAAGATCCTGGGACCAACATAAATAAATAAATAAATCAGTCAGCTTACTCACGAGACCTTGCGGGCCGCAGGTTAAAGCCACGGTTTAAATATTCTCATTCATCTGCTGTGAACACTCCTGATTCTGGGTCCTTCTTCCACAGGCTCAGGTTATGTTGGAGCTAAAGACTCGTGTGGAAGAATTAAAAATGGAGAATGAGTATCAGCTTCGACTAAAGGACCTGAACTATTCTGAGAAGATTAAGGAACTCACAGACAAGTTCATTCAGGAAATGGAGGCCTTAAAAACCAAAAACCAGGTCTGTCCGAGAACACTGAAGGAACAACCACAAGTCTTAAACAAATTGCTCTGTTGTTGAAGACAAGGCTGGCTTGGTGTGCTCAGGCCTTGATCAATCAAGAAGTGTAGAATAATGTTCAGTCATGAAGCAAAGTTGATTGTAAAGCACGTCAGAAATGTATACAATAAGATGCTAAGTGGAAAGGAGCAGAGGATAAAATTTTCTTTCTTGAATGGTATTAATTAGGTACAACAAGTAAGCACAGAAAGTAGATAGCCATGCAGTTATCTCTGTAAAGCTGGGGTTATGGATAATTTAAACTTCATTGTTTATATTTTTCTATCAAGTTTCCAAGTCTCCTACAATAGTATTTATTACATGTATGATCAAGAGAAAAAAAGGTATACAAAATGACTTGGTGGTAGAATATCCTGGATTTGGTCCCAGTATCATGAAAAAAGGAAGGAAGGAGAAAGCGAAGGAGAGAGAGAATAAAACCACAAGGTTTTAGAATATTGATTTCTAGGCCAGACGCTCATGGTTCATGCCTGTAATCCCAGCTATTCAGGAAGATGAGACCTGAGGATCATGGTTTGAAGACAGCCCGGGCAGGAAAGTCTGAAATCCATATCGCTAATTAACCACTAGAAAACTGGAAATAGTGTTGTGGCTCAGAGTGGTAGAACACTAGCCTTAGGCAGAAAAGCTCAGGTACAGTACCCAGGCCTTGAGTTCAAGCCCCATGACTGACCAAAATGAATAAACAATAAATACATAAAACCCCATTCTTTCCTTTCTTTTGTTTTTGGTTGGTCATGGGGCTTGAACTTAGAGCCTGGGCACTGTCCCTGAATGCTTTTGCATTACCACTTTGAGCCACAGCACCGCTTGTAGTTTGCTGGTGATAACTGGAGATAGGAGTCTCACAGGCTTTCCTGCCCGGGCTATCTTCAAACCATGATTCTCAAATCTCAGACTCCTGAGTAGATAGGATTACAGTGTGAGCCACCAGTGTGAAGCCCAATTTTTTATCCGAGAGATGTTTCTTCTAATGTATTACCTCTATGGATCAGAGACTTAGGCTGTAAAATCCCTGGCTAACAACGTTATCAGTTCATTTATTTAGTCAGCAAGCATTTATGTGAGGTGATTCATATGCACAAAATTAGATGCCTGGCTGGAACTCCATAGGTAGTGAGCAGCTGTCCTGGTCAGTCAGAAAAAGCTCTTCATAGAAGTGTACATGGTGACATTACCTAAAGAGCTAGAAGCAATATGCAAGTCACGTCATATCCACAAGGATATGAGTGAATTCTTACCTTTTCAACCCCAAATCTACTTGATAGACCAGAACTACTCATCACTGACAAACCCATTTAACAGCCAGGGTATAAACAGGAAGTGTAAGAACATTTGGGATGAAATTGTATACGGGTAAAAGTGATCAAGTTGCTCCACAGAACTGTGTTTAGTGCAAAATCAAAGCCTGAAGAACAAATCCTCATATATGAACTGTACAATGTGTGACTTGTGAAATGGGTTCTGGGTGCCTTGAGCAGATGCATTGAAATGGAAAAATGTGACTCTGTGTTTTAGGTTTTAAAAACAGAAAAAGAAAGACAGGATGCAGCTCACCAGGAGTACCTGGATGAACTCCTAGACAAACAAAGCCGGGAACTGCAAGACCTAGGTGAGTCTACAGAAAGCCACGTGGGCCAAGGGAGACTGGTGAGACCCGGAAGGGGACAGCCAGGGACAGATGAGTACAACAGATATGACTCTACAAACAGTCCACACTTATCCCCTGCCAGTTACCATGGTTTTTCACTCCTGCCTATTGACTTATTTCTTAAGTACATATTGAACACCTAATACATGCCTGTAGGAGATAAAGGAAAGCTCAAGTTTAATGCCTTGATCCTAGACTTAGCACTTGCCTGCTAGGTGCTTTAAGGCATCATCTGACCTTACCCAAGGCTCACCGTGTTCTTCCCTATTTTGCATTCTCAGGCCATTCTTCTTTGGCCCTGAACTTTTAAATGCCACCTCCTCCATACCTTCCTAAAAGCCTTTCTGCCCAGAGTGGTATGGAGTTGGTTGAGCTGCCTGGGGAAATGTAGAGAAGGAACAGGTGAAAGAGCAAGGCAAGGGTACAGATCTGGCAGGGGCAGAAGTCAGGCAGGCTTGACCTTAGCTCTGAAGGTGGCTGCTCCAGCCACATGCCCCTAAGGCTGCTGCTGCTCAGCCACTGTGATAACCTGCCCTCTGGGCTGGGAGTTTGGCCTAGTGGTAGAGTGCTTGCCTAGCATGCACAAAGACCCGGGTTCGATTCCTCGGTACCACATACATAGAAAAAAGCTGGAAGTGGTGCTGACTCTCAAGTGGTAGAGCTCTAGCCTTGAGAAAGTCCAAGGACAGTGCTCAAGCCCTGAGCCCAAGCCCAGGACTGGCAAAAATAAATAAATAAACAAACAAATAAATAAATAACCTGCCCTCTTTCTTCCCTTCAGAATGTTGCAACAACCAGAAGTTGCTTCTAGAATATGAGAAGTACCAGGAACTGCAGCTCAAGTCCCAGAGGATGCAGGAAGAATATGAAAAACAACTCCGAGATAATGATGAGACCAAGAGCCAAGCCCTGGAGGAGCTGACCGAGTTTTATGAGGCCAAGCTACAGGAGAAAACTAGCCTTCTGGAAGAGGTACCTTTGGGGAACCAAGCTGTGCGTCTTCCTTTCCAGAGGGAAGTAGAGAGAGGCCAGCATTAGTCATTCATTCATTCATTCATTCAATGTTCTGTCAAGTAGCTGCTGTCTGCCAATATGTGCTATCCATTGGGGACTCAGTGGGAGTTATGAAAGGAAACTTTTCACCCTCAAGAAACTTACATGGAGTGGGAGAGACAACCAGTAGCTTCACAAATAAATATAGAATTAGAGCTGGGTATTAGTGACTCACGCCTATAATCTTAAGTATTCAGGAGGCTAAGATCTGAGGATGTGGTTCGAAAGCCGCTCAGGCAGGAAAGTCTCTGAGACGCTTATCTTCAATTTCCTAGCCAAAAAAAGAAAAAGGTGGAACTGGCCAGTGCTGGTGGCTTGTGCCTGAAATCCTAGCTATTCAGGAAACTGAGATCTAAGGATCATGCCCTATCAAAAGCCAGCCTGGGCAAGAAAATCCATGAGACACTTATCTCCAGTTAACCACAAAAATGCTGAAAGTGTGGCTCAACTAGTAGAGTGCTACTCTTGAGCCAAAAAACCAAGGACAATGCCCAGAACTATGGTCCAAGTGATAGGACACTAGCCTTGAAAAAAAAACTAAAGATGAGTCTAGGCCCCAGTACTAGCATGCATGCATATGTGCATGTATGTATGCACAGGCGTGCACACACATACACACACAAACTATATGTATGTACATATAGTGTGCATATATCATATTTATATATAATTTTAAATAACAAAGTATAATTTTATAATGTATAAAATATATAATTATATAATATAAAATTATATATTATAATTACAGCTGTCTCAAGTTCTGTGCAAAGATCTAGAGATGTTGGTAAAAGGAAGTTATAGTGATGGAGCTCAAGGCCTGAGGGGGCCAAGGAAGAAGGTGGACAGGACAGAGCTTCAGATTCCACCTCTGTCATCAGGCTTTTGTCTCATTCTCTAGGAAAGGCTTCTGTGTTCCCCATATTCCAGGTCCTCTCAGCACAGGAGCAACCTGAGCCCCTTGTCCCATGATTTTTACCCCATCCCTAACCCCCTTTTCAGGCACAAGAAGACGTTAGGCAGCAGTTACGAGAGTTTGAAGAGACCAAGAAACAGATTGAAGAAGATGAAGACCGAGAAATCCAAGATATCAAAACTAAGTATGAGAAAAAGCTTCGGGATGAGAAGGAATCTAACTTGAGGCTCAAGGGAGAGACAGGCATCATGAGGAAGAAGGTACGAGGGCTGTTCCCCAGAGACCCAGGGCAGGCCCAGGACATATGGCAGAGAAAGCTGGGGACAGAGAGCCAAACAAGAGTCCCTCCTGTATGTCCTCACCTCCAGAGAGCAGGTTAGGACAGTAACAGTGCCAAGTGTGCCTTTAGGCACATGTGCCTGCCGTGGCCTTTGAAGGAGCCACATCCATTTTCCCAGCATCCTTTTCCATAGGGTCACTGGGCTTCCCCACACATGATTAGATGCTCTGGGCTTTCACTTCTGGGGAACAGAAAGTGACAGAAGTGGGGATGAGTTCTGCTGAGTTTGAGATAGACAGCTCTTGGCCTGGAGCTATCTTGCAGGCATGGTGGATCCTGTTTGAATTCCTGAAGGTGGGAGTATAAGCCTGGATAAAGAGGCTTTTTTTAATTTGTTAACAAGGTGAATCAAGAATTATTTATTTACTGATGGTAGCTGAGTGACTCTTACAGATTATAGTTTCCTTCAAATTAGTCAGCCTTAGAGAAGCCAAGAACTCATACTCCTATTGAGTCTAGGGGACAATCATGCCTTCCATTCTCAAACATGGCTAAGACAGCTCAGTAAGTAAGGTCCGCTGTGACCTTCATTGGTCTCTGATTGCCACCCTTCAAGGCCTGTGTGATCATGGAAGACCCTGAGTCTACTCAGGGAACTTACCTCAGAAGCTTCTTATCAGAACAAGCTGTTTTCAGATGCAGGG
Source organism: Megascapheus bottae (assembly GCF_031878675.1). Lineage (NCBI taxonomy): Eukaryota > Metazoa > Chordata > Mammalia > Rodentia > Geomyidae > Megascapheus > Megascapheus bottae. The sequence goes on along the minus strand of NC_143514.1, from coordinate 56,914,532 downwards.
AATGGGGCTTGGAATACTCTGTCATCCATTTGGCCTGGGAGAATCTGAAATGATCTCAGATTATCAAGAAATTCACTCCCACGAACAATAAAAAATAAAAAAGAGCTATACCTTGAGACCCAGTCTTAAAAACAACAACCAAGTGTATTCCCTTCCAAATGCAAAGATGTTGAGTGCATGACATTCTCAGTTCTTCAGGGGAGAAGCCTTCAGCCCACAGCTGGTCAGTGGTGAGGAGCTCTTAGGGAGGAGTGGGGATAAGCTCCAAGACCCCCGTGGTCTTTTCTGTTGCTGTTTGTATCTTCAGTTCAGCAGCCTCCAGAAGGAAATCGAAGAGCGAACCAATGACATTGAGATGCTCAAGGCAGAACAGGTGAAGCTGCAAGGAGTTATCAAGTCTCTGGAGAAGGATATGCTAGGCCTCAAACGAGAGATCCAGGAAAGGGATGAGACTATTCAAGACAAGGTGAGGGCTTGTCCCGTATCCTCTTTCAACCACAGCCCTGTCTTCAGGCCTGGGAGTGAAGGCATCCAGTTTCTTGGAGCCCATTTATTTGACTCGATGGAGGAGACATGAATTGCCCACTGTGTGCTTGGTACTGGAATGGTTATTGCAACCCATCACAATTCTGCCAACAGCTGGGGAGAATGAACAAGTGATGTTATGGGTCAGGAAACTGAGCTCCAAGAGGTTGAGTATTTTGCCCCAAATCACATTTGTAAGTGATGGGGTCAGGCTGAGTCAGCTGACTCCCAGCACTATTCCAGACATCCTAAGGTGACCCATCTCCAAGGACAAGGGTAGCTTACTCACCACATGGCTTACATGGGCCTCTTGGCCAGAGAAGGACTCCTGTGTGTCCCTATATGGCCCCATAACTACTAGGTACCCCAGGAAGCTGATTGTTACCTTAGTCAAGCAAAGGTTCCCCTGTGGTCCAATGTGGGCTCCACCCCTCCATTTACCGAGGGTCGCTTGTTGGGCACTTCTCCAAGCCTTCCATTTTCACCTTAAAATGAGGATGACACCCATGGAGAAGAACTGGAAGGGTTCCCCGGTCCTGTGCCATTTCCACGTGGAAAGGATTGTGTATGAATCTGAAGCTCTCCTCAGTTTCCCAGAGTGAGAATCGACAAGGAAGAGACCTCACCTAGAAAACTATCTCCCAACATCCTTCATGTGTCACATCCCCTGTCTCCACCATCACAGAAGCCAGTGGAAAAATGTCACTATGTCATGCTCCCTCTCTTTAGTGGCCAATTGCAGGGTTCAACAAACTTTTTCTGCAGAAGACTAGATGATAGACGTTTTAGGCTTTTCCTAGCCACATGGTCTCTGTCTCAACTCACCAACTCTGGGTACCATACATGAAACTACTTATGAGCAAATAACCATAAATGAATGAAATTGGCTATATTCCGATCAAAATTTATAAAAAAAAAAATAGGCCACAAACCAAATGTAGCCCATGGGCTGAATTTTTCCTGGCCCACAGGATAAATTCTGAGCTCTTCAGACCAACATGTAAGACTTTGCCTTCCACCCTCTCCCCAGCCTCACTTCGCACTTCCCCTGACACTCAAGCAAATTAGTCTCAGCACCCTTAATACATAGCTGGCCTCATAGCCCCCTCCTTCACGTCTCAGGGATATATATATATATATTCTTTCCCACTAGTGTTTTCTCCTTAAGAACAGGAATTACATGGCAAAAGGTCTTCATTCAGTAAAACATGGATGGATGGATGGATGGATGGATGGATGGATGGATGGATGGATGAATGGATGGATGGATGATAGACTCACCCACAAATCCCAGTTGCTATCAGTATACAACAAATTACCTGGAAATGTAGGTTACAATAGAATGGCTTGTCTCTTCCCTGATGTCTCGGGCCTCAGCTGAGAAGACTAGGGGTTGACTCAAACAGGTAGACACTGGAAGATTAGCAACCAAAATGGTGATTCTCACATGCCTGGCTCTGTGGCAAGGGTGGTGGAGAAGCTAGGCATTGCCAGATGTTTCTACCAGAGACCTAGATGTGTTCTTCAGTCTGGAGGGTTCCGTATAGACTTCTTGCAGAGCCTCCCTCAGAGCAAGTATTCCAAGAAGCTCCTTGACCTTTCTATTGTAGCCTGGAAGCGACCCAACAACTTTTGCTTGGATCATAAGCAAGTCATAAGTCCAACTAGTTACCAAGAAAGGGAAGCAGGAAGGTCTCAGTGGGAGAGCTACAGTGTGGGGTGGGGACATAGTTGCAAGCAGCCCTAGAGGAGAGAGTGGCAGATTTGTTTCCCCAGGAGTCTCCTCAGGACTTGAGGTCTTTAAGGGGTTCCATGTACCAGGCCTTCGCGATAGCTCTCACTTCCTTCCCAACTTCAAACCCTAGGAAAAGCGAATTTATGACCTGAAAAAGCAAAACCAGGAACTAGAGAAATTCAAGTTTGTGCTCGACTACAAAATAAAGGAACTTAAGAAACAAATAGAGCCTCGGGAGAATGAAATAAAGGTGATGAAGGAACAGATTCAGGAGGTGAGAGCCATCTCCCACACTGGTCCTCTCAGGACCCCTCATCCCTCCATCACTGCCCCCAAATTCTCCAATTACTAGCTGTCCCCTCCCCCCCTGGGGTGAATGAAAACTCTCCTCTTAGCTCCTCTCTTCTCCAAAAGGTGAGTGTAGCCTCTTCCCCACAGATGATGTCACCAAGAAGGTCCAACTGAGGGCTGAGCTCCCCCAGTGCAAAATACTTTGGGGTTTAGCTTGCACCTTGGGGAGAGACGAAGCAGTTGAATGTTAGGCCACCAGAGGGCAGTGTGTATCCAGCCAACAGACTCACCAAGCACCTGGGCCATTCACTCGGTATTTCTTAAACTAAGAATGTTGGTGTGGGCCCTGAGTATGGTGCTCAGACGTCATTTGATAAGGAATCGGAAATCTTCAGAGCCTCTTCAGCCCAGAAGTGGAACAATTCAGAATATGTTCTGGGAAACAAACAGGATGAAGGTAGAGAGGAGAGCTTAGAAGCAAGATGAGTGAACCAGGGCTTCTGAGAGGCGGGTAATGGTCAGCATTCCTGCTTATTCCCTGGCTCCCCACACTGCATTTGCACACACCATGAGTTCACTGGGTAGGAAGCAGCAGACAGTGGAGGTCTTTGGTTGATGGAAAATTGAAAATTTTTCTTCAATACTCCCTCCTCTAATTTTTGTCTTTCTCCAGGTTCTTTTTCTTAATAAATGAGACCATGGTTCCCCCCCAGTTGCTTAAAATGGCAATGTAGACATCTTTCTTAGCTCTTCCCTTCTCATAACTCCATAGACCAAGTCTAACAGAATGTCAAGACGAGTGAAGGGGCCAGGTGTTGCCAGCCCCTTGAAATTTCTGCCCTCATCTCTCTCCTTATTTGACAGTTTATTTGCCAGCTGGATTGAAGATTAAGTCCATGCAAGTGCAAGGTATGGCTGTGGTAGAGCACCAGCCTCGAGAAAAAAAAAAGCCAAGGGAAAACACAAGACTCTAAGTTCATGCCCCCAGTAATAGAAAAAGGAGAAGGAGGAGGAAGAGGAGGAGGAGGAAAAAGGAGGAGGAGGAGGAGGAGGAGGAGGAGGAGGAGGAGGAGGAGGAGGATGGAGAGAGAGAGGGGGGGGAAGAGAGAGAATCCCTCTGCCAAGGGAGAAGTATTCAAGTTTCCAGAACCCGCACAACTTATCATTTTGGTTTCTACTTGCTTATTTATTCACACTGTACAAGGCTTCTCAAGACTATTAATGTTTGGGGGTGAACAATTCTCTGTTGTGGGTGGGGAAAGGCTATTCCGTATATTGCCGGGTGTTTAGCGACATCCCCAGTTTCTGCCCACTAGATGCCAGTAGCCTCTTGTTTGCTCAGGCTCAGGGTGTTAACAATCAGAAATGTCCCCAGAGATTGCCAAATGTGTCCCAGAGGGTGAAATGCTTCTCCCACTGCCCCTGCCTCCCCTGAGACTCCCCGAATGGAAAGAACCACACGAGGAACATTTGATGGAGTTTCCTCACTGGGAAAGGGGACTCATGTTCCCATATTCTAGGCTCATCTTCTGACTTTCAAATACTCACATTGCACATATTTCACCAGTTTTCTCTACATGTTTTATATTCTCAGAGTACTTTGAGGCTTTGCCCCGGGGCAAAGAGAAGAAGTCAAAGTATAATCTGGGTCATCTCTTTCATTCAACCCAGTCTGTCTGACAGGATGGCAGAGAAAAAGGCCGATCAGCTACAGACACTCAGACTCCACCTTTAGAAACCCTGAGATTGGAGAAACCCTTTCCTTCCAGCTTACATTTCCCTAGACTAGAACGCTAGCATCCCTCACAGGAAGCCCAGGGAAGGCCTCCTGGCTGCTCTGCCTGGCTCTGGTTTTGTCCTTTCTGCTAGAAACCTCTGCATCCAGCCCTCTGAGACACCTGCTCCTGCTGCTTCTGGTAAAAAAAGTACTGTGTCAACTCCCAGGGCTTTCGAGGATGAAGGTCGGATTGAGCCCTGGTCCCTGGGTACTGTATGACCTAGTAGCCCTCTCCAACCTGCCTTTCTCCTTCCTGCCTGCTCTTGTCCTCTAGTTACCTAGAACCTCTGTGGCTTGCAGAATTGCATGGAACTGCCAGTCCCTCTGGCTGTTTTCTGCCTCCATTTCTGTTTCTTTTTTCCTCTAATACTTGTTCTTCTTCCAAACCCATCTAGAGTCTCTAAGGGCCACCTCCTGTGTGCTCAACAGGATACCTTCTATCTCAGTCACCAAAGGCCTCCCCTTTCTCCTTTGACGCTCACTTCTCTTATCCCTCTGGACCTGAGGCCTTTTGCAGTCAGAAGCCACTTCTCAATCAATCCGCTTTATATCCTATGCCTGCTTCTCCAGGCAGTCAGTTCTTTCTTTCATAGTGTGGTAACCCACAGGGGCTCTGTGTCTTCTAAAGCTGGGTTCCCCGGAGCGCTCCCTGTTTACCTTCCCAGAGGCAAGGCTTTCAGTTCCTCCTCAAGTCCCTACCAGTCATCTCCTTTGCTGCCCTCATCAAATGTTCATTGAGCACCATCTTTCTGTCAGACATCTTATTCTGTCTAGTTTAATGCCACAGGAGACTTCCTCTAGAGGCTCCCTTTCATGGCCCAAACATGGGGGTGACTCATTAGAGCCTCCTGGTACCCAGACCATTGCCAAGAGCCTTGAAACCCATCAAAGGACCAGGGAAAAACTCAGGGGTTATTCTACAGAACCACACACACACACACAAGGTACCCCATTCCCTCAACCTAGTCAATGAGCCTCCCTATTAACAGGAATACTAGTGGCTAACAGAGTTTGTGTATAAATCAACCATCACCCTTTGCTTTGGGCACATTTAAAAGCTTCATCCTATTCAGAAGTTCTAGCTATCACACAGACATCTTTGGTTAGTACAAATTTAATGATGAAGAGAAAACCTCAGCTCCCTGGTGGTTTCTTTTCTTTTCTTTTTCTTTTGAAGATAGAATACCTCTCTGATGTACTTTTGAAGAACTTTTCAGGAGAATGATACTGAGTTTCCTGCTCAGCTTTTTTCCTGTTTTATGCCTTCAGACTGTGCTTTAGAGTCCGTCCTAAACTTTCTGTTTAGGGTGACTATGGTCCATTCTGTGGTCAAGCTTCAGTCATAGAATCCCACAAAGCAAACAGGAGGAGGCACTTCTCTTGAGAGCCCTGCTTTATGTTGAACTCAAGCTCTAGTACTTGAGAGTTACGAAGGTGGAAGGAATTCCACAAAAGAGAAGAAGCTGGATGCAGGCAGCTCCCTACCTGTAATCCTAGCTACTGAGGGTCATGGGTGGAAGCCAACCCCTCCAAAAGACAAATTGGGGAGATTCTTATCTCCAGTTAGCCAGCAAAATGCAGGAAATAGAGCTGTGGTCCAAGTGGTAGAGTGCTTGGTTTGAGTTTAAAAAAGGTGGGGGGGCTCAGGAGCAGTGTCCAGGTCTCAAGTTCAAGCTCCAAGACTGGCACAGAAAGCAAGAAGCAGGGAGAGAGAGAAAGAGAAGGGGCGGGGGGAATCTGTCTTCATTGTAAAGGGAAGAAAAGGTGACTGTCCATAGACACACAGGGCCCTGAGTTCATTCACATCCGTGAAGGAGGCTTTTAGATAGCAATGAGCAAGAAGAAAGGTCAACCAGGGAGTGCAAAGGGGAATGAACAAAGATAGGCCTTGGTAGGTGGCATTAGGGAACATTCCCTCCAAAAGACTTCAGTTCTCAGATGTAAATTGCTACCTCTTTTTCTCTGGTTCTCTAAAGATGGAAACCGAGCTGGAGCGTTTCCATAAACAGAACACACAACTGGAGCTGAACATCACAGAACTGTGGCAGAAACTGAGAGCCACCGACCAAGAGATGCGCAAGGAGCAACAGAAGGTGGGAGGATCTGCCGGGCCTGGCAGTGCTTGGATGCAGAATCTGGCACCTGCCTGCAGCAGGCGGCTGGCTTCTTGGAGACAGAAGTAGCCCACTGCTAAGATACACTTCTCATTTTAACTCTCACTCTACTTGGCCACAGCCCTGTCTCATCAGAGACTATAAAATGACTCGGGTGCAGGGACCAGAAAGAGAGGCACTGGTTTCATGAGACTATTTTTAGTCTTTGGCTTCTTTAGGGAAAAATATGATCAGAGAAGTCATTTGTACTCAGTGATTAAACTCTTTGACCACCAAAAGCAAACAAAACTATCAAGACTTAGAAGAACCTCATCAATTGCTATAAGCAAAGTATGGGCAGAAAAAAATATGGAGGGTAAGAAACTATCAATTACAGGAGTGGCTGACTCCTGTAATCCTAGCTACTCAGGAGGATGAGATCTGAAGATCCCGGTTCAAGGCCAGCCTGGGCAGGAAACTCCTTGAGACTTTTATCTCTCACTAGCCATCATAAGCTGGAAGTGGAGCTGTGACTTAAGTGATACATTGAGTGAAAATAAGCTATGGACCCTGAGTTCAAGCCCTAATACAGGAAGGGAGGGAGGAAGAGGGAAGGAAAGAAGGGAGGGAGGGAGGGAGGGAAGGAGGGAGGGAGAGAGGGAAAGAGAAGTCTCAGCATGCATAGCTAGCTAGCACAAATAAAGCCAATCAAGTCTTCTGGTCCTAGGCCTGTACATAGCTGCCAAAGTGTTTGTTGAATCAAAGTGAATTTTTCCATCTTCCACATCAGGCATTCACTGTGTACTAACTAGATAATACCAGAAGTTGCAGGGCTACAAATGGGAACGGATCCTAATCCCTTCACAAACTGGAGAAGCCTGGTGACATGTGCATATTACAGCGTGAAACAGAAAATTATGGGATGTGGATTAAGGGCTAGGGGAGCAGAGAGAAAGAAGGGAGCCTGTGCAGGTCAGGGAGCACAGAGATCTGCCTGATTCTCCATGATCCTCACTCCCTATTTACACAGTGCTCCTGACTGTCAGGAAAGACACTGGGAGCCCTGGCCAGGCCTCTCTATCTCAGCTCTGAAGTAACATGAGTTGTTATATGAGCTTCCTTTCATCCCAGGACTGTAGCCCTCAAAAGGATCCAGAGCGATAAAGGAAGCCAGGTGTGGTCTTCTAAGGATCATGCACCAGGCCACTTAGCTTGGTCAGGCAGGGGACCCAGCCCAAGTAGGTGCACCAGAATTTCAGTAGTGCCCCCTCTTAGCTGTGCTCTCACCTCCATCTCCATGCCCCAGTGTGCCCTCTGAGGGTCTGTTGTAAGTCCTGGATGAGGGGACTCTTGTCCTTCTCTGTACCCTTAGTGTCTGGCTTCTCCATCTGGAACACACCTGGTGGTGGCCAGACTAAATATCTCTGCTTGCAGGAGCGGGACTTGGAATCGCTGGTCAGGCGGTTTAAGACAGACCTTCACAACTGCGTGGCATATATCCAGGAGCCCCGCTTGCTAAAGGAGAAGACCCGGGCTCTCTTTGAGAAGTACGTGCAGCGGGCAGACATGGTGAGCTCAGAAGTCCCCTCCTGTCCAGCCTTGCCCTGCCCTGCCACGCCCTCCACACCTCCCTTCCCTCATGGAGAATCCCCTCGACCCCACCAGGTGGAGATTGCTGGGCTGAACTCAGACCTGCAGCAGGAGTATGCCCGCCAGCGGGAGCATCTGGAGAGGAACCTGGCCACTCTCAAGAAGAAGGTGGTGAAGGAGAGCGAGCTGCACCGCACTGACTATGTCCGCATCATGCAGGTATCAGCACCGCGCACTTCCCTGAACAGCCTGTGAGGTCTGGGTGGCAGAGATCCTCCATGCTTCCCAGACTTCCTGGGGTCCCTCACCTCCTCCCTCTGACCTTCCAGAGCTCATTCTGGCTTCAACTGTGGCCAAGAGCCCACCCAGGAGCCTCTCCATGTCCATCTCACTTCACCAGGCCTCCTTCTTCTCTTTCCGAGCCCATCTGTATCCACGGCCAACTTGTGTCCCTGCCTCACTCCCCTCAGTGACCTCCACATCCTTTGGGGCTTTGAACCAGGTCAGCTTTCCTGTGACTCATCTTTTCCCTTCTCTGGCTCCAATTCTTGTTTCACCTGTCTTTGATTTTGCTATTTCTATTCTGCATTTCTCACCTGCTGGAACACGCCTGCCCCATCTCACTTTTCTGGTGCCCCAGGTCCTACCCTTATCTCCTGGTCCAGAGCTAACCACACCTACTTGACTTGGCATCCATCAGATTTCAGGAGCTCACTACGCCCACCTCCCAGTCTCTTCCACTGGGCTCTTTCACTGGGCCCTTCCTGGAGCCTGTCCCCATTATCACCAACCCCACCCAAGCATAGCATCAGAATTGCCCAGCAGGATTCTGCTTGGGTCTCAGTATCATCTGAGGCAACTAATGTGAATTAATATCAAAAGAGAGCATCAGAATTTCATTTATGAAGTATGCACACTCTTTTAATGCCTTAATTAAAATACTGGAATGGGGACAGGTTGCAGTTACATTAAAAACCATATCCTAGGCTGGCCAGTCCGCTCAGAGCAGGGCAGAGCACCCTGTACTTCAGGCTGGACACAGGCATGACAGCTCTCATGCCATTCTAAAATTGCCCCTACCTCCCGTAAACCATTACCTTACTTTGAGCCACGAAAGCAGGTGGAGGCCCCAAAAGAGGCACAGGCACAGTCAGACCCTTTACAGCAGTCACACGCAGCCATCACTACTGCCTCAAGTGCCCAGAGCAAGGAGAGGCCCCAGCTCCCAAGCACTGTAAGATAAACAATAAAACCTGGTGACATCAAGAGCAGTTATCGACTGGCGACATGGCTAAACGTTCATCCATGGCCTGGCAGCAACACAGAGGCCTGGGGATCTCCCACAGGCTTATTCCTGTCTCCACGGCAAATACCCAAAGCCATTGTCAGTCACCTAGATGGGGAATCGGAAGAAGTGAAGAGGAATTAGCATCCACACAGGGGCAAGCCTTTCCATTTCCCAGAGGGTGCCAGGCCAGGGTGGGGGTAGGAAGCAAAGGAGGACCAAGCAGTGTTTGTGCCCAGCCCTGTCACTCCCTGTGGTGGGCAGAAGGAGGCAGCCAAAGGAACCCTAGCAGAGCAGCATTGTAAAGCCATGTGCTGTACATACCTGTGGATCCAGAGAAGCAACTCAGACCACTGCAGAGGGCAAGAAGGGGACCCAGGGACCCGAGGCAGGGCTGTGAGGCCCCTCCCTCCCCAAGCAGGAAGATTTGTACTGGTTGCAGTAGGGCCCTGTGGAAAAGATTTGGCTTTCAAAAAACTCAGGAAGATGTGTGTGTGTGTGTGTGTGTGTGTGTGTGTGTGTGTGTGTGTGTGTGTGTGTGTGTGTGTGTGTGTTGTATCCCTGCCAGTACTGGAGATTAAACTCTGTGCCTAGTTTAGGAAGATTTTTTTTTTGTCAGTCCTGGGCTTGAGCTCAGGGTCTGAGCACTGTCCTTGGTCTTTCTCAAGGCTAGAGGTGTACCATTTGAGCCTCAGCACCACTTCTGGCGTTTTTGTTTTTTTTTTCTATGTATGTGGTACCAAGGAATTGAACCCAGGTCTTTATGCATGCGAGGCAAACACTCTACCACTAGGCCAAACTCCCGGCCAGATTTTTTTTTTTAAAGGAAAACTTCAAACTGCTGTTCTGGATGCCAAATACTGTTTCCCTCTTAGATCTTGAAGTTGGAAGAAAACATGTTGGGCCAAAGCCAAGACAGGTGGCAAGGCCAGTGCAGGCAAACGTGGGCTTGAGCTATAATCCTAGCTACTCAGAAGGCTAAGATCTGCAGATCATAATTCAGAGCCTGCCCAGGCAGGAAGTCAGTGGGACTCTTATCTTAAATTAACCACCAAAAAGCTGGAAAGTGGAGCTGTATCTCAAGTTGTAGACGCTAGTCTTGAGCACACAGGCTCAGGTACAAGCCAGGCCCTGGTGGCTTATACCTATAATCCTAGCTACTGAGGAGGCTGAGATCTGAGGATTGTGGTTCAAAGCCAGCCCAGGCAAGAAAGTGAGTCTCTCATCTCCAATATACTACTCAGAAAAAAAAAAAAAAAAAAAACTGGAAGTGGTGCTGTAGCGTAAGTAGTAGAGCACCAGCCTTGAGCATGAAGAGGCTCAGGTGTAGTCCCCAAGCCCCAAGCCTAAGTCTTAGGACCAGTGTACATGCACAGCACAGGTATACACACACACATACACACACACACACACACACACACACACACACACACACACACACACACCTGTGCTTGGAACTGTGGAACTCCCAGGAGGTGGAAGATAAGTGAGCACAGTTGTTGTACAGACCTAGATTACACTGCTTCCACTGCTCTTTGCCCAGGAGTCCATTGATGAATTCCTTACCCTCTCCAGGAACACCCTGCCCACCAAGAAGTGGGGAAGAAAGGTGTCCACCAACACCTTTGAACAAGGGACCCAACTAGAAAATGCTAGAAACTGCCTCAGAAATGCCATTTCCCTTCCTTTCCCCTTGGCAGAGAACTTATTGTAGAACCCTGGTGGAAATCCAGTAAGAAACGGGATGTCCACTACATCATGAACCAGTGCTGCCTGTGGCCTGGGGATGATGAGGAGACAGCATGCTTTACCTCAGCACATGCTAGAGCTGGAGGTGCAGCTACCAGGGCCCCAAATGGCTAAGGAAGGCTGAGACACACATGGTATCTGAGAGAAACTCATTAGAAAATAATTGGAAAAATGAGGTCACTGTCTCATCTGTATAACCAGAGATGTGCTGGAGGCCTCTCCATTCCATTCCTCAGCATTCTTTGCAGATTAGGAATTGAGAGTTGCTATGAAATGCAAACATCTAGGACACACATTTTCTGCATTTGGTTCACTTTTTTGCCAGTCCTGGGCCTTGAACTCAGACCCTGGGCAATGTCCTTGGGCTTTCTCAAGGCTAGAGCTCTACCACTTGAGCCATAGCACCATTTCTGGCTTTTTTCTATGTATGTGGTACCGAAGAATCGAACGTGGGTCTTCGTGCATTCTAGGCACTCTACCACTAGGCTACACCCCCAGCCCTGGTTCACATTTTTTGAGGGCTTCTTATACAAGACATGGAGATTTCCAAAGTAAGTGTGAGAATGCTCCTACTCTTAGGTAGTTCTTTAAAATAAACTTGGTCCAGTGGATTCACACCCATAATCCCAGTGACTCAAGAGAAAGAGACTGAGCTCAAGAGAATGCCTATGAGTAGGGCATTGGCCTATTGAAGCCAGTAGAGGGTGCTAAGTATCTTCCTTCCTCTAGTGTCAGGTAGTTCTGAAGGCCCCAGGCAGTTCTGGTCCCTTTGTTTAGAAATTTCTATATAAAGAGACCTTAGCATCTCTCCAGCTACCTCAAATTCCCCAAACTTGGTACTTAAGAGACCCCCAAGTCAGATCTCCAGGCAACTGGGTAGCTGAGTAGGGGTCTGGAGTATTGGAAGGATTTTTTTTTTCTTTTTGGTGGGTTGTGAGGCTTGAACTCTGGGTCTGGGTGCTGTCCCTGAGCTCTTCAGCTCAAGGCTACTGCCCTACCCCTTGAGCCATAGTGCCACTTCCAGTTTTCTAGTGGTTAATTGGAGATAAGAGTCTCACAGACTTTAGTGCCCAGGCTGGCTTTGAACTGAGATCCTCAGATTACAGGCATGATCCACACCCAGCTTGGAGGGATTTTTGTAGGCCATCTAGATCAGGGAGGCCTCCAGAACAGAAGGCTCAGAAAGAATTTTTTGAGCTCACATTGACTTCTGTGTGACCTCTGGACACAGGCCACTCTGGAAAGCATTTTCAGGGAGCTTGACTTTGGTTTTTCGGGGGGTTCCTTAGCCATAATATAATATGTGGTATTGGAACAGAAGGAATGTAAGTGGGAAGTGGGAAAGTCGAGTGTCGGATGGAGTGGTCGTGCGGAAACAGGGTATGCTGAAGACAGATACAGCCAGTATAAACGCCAGCTCTACTATTTACACACAGCCTTGTTCCCGCCTACAAAAATCAGTCTGATAATGCCTCCCCTATAAGGTTGTTGTGGTTATATATTCAAAATGCTTGATACATTTCTGGGATCCAGCTAAGCCTTCCAGTTAGGATGGTTCTTACCAGCAAGTTTTTAGTGTCTTACATTCTAATGATTCCCTCTTGACTTCAAGCCTGGAACATTCTTCTCCATCCTCTGGATTACTGCTTCATATTCAGTTGATTCCCTGCTTCTGATTTCCACGGCATACTTTTCCTTAAAGTCTTCTTAAAGACCAAGTTCAGCACAATGACCAGTAGCTCACAGATGATTTGAGGCATTGCGGGGGGTGGGGGGAGCAGTCAGGAAACCGGTCCACAGGTGATTTGAAAAGAAGAATGAATGAGGACATAAACAGGGGGGAAAAACCCAAAAGAATTAGGCTGCAATGAGTCAGGGCTTCCGTCACACTCAAATAAGGATCTAGCTGGACCTCAGAGGCCCACTTTGGATATCTGGGCATCATGGAGGGGTGAGAAATGGACATTCATACCAAGATCTGGAAATCCCAAACATAGACTCATAGCCGATAGAAGGCATGGAGGAGGGTAGTTATAACAGTAGAAGGCAGAGATGCTGGCGGGTGCTGGCCACAGATCACGGTAGGATGAGCACAAGACAGAATTCAGTAATCAAATGGTTGTAGATGACCAAAAAGAGGAAGTAACTAAAGATATCAGCAGAGAAGACTCAAAAAGGGTACTCACCATCTCAAATCTTCATTCTGATCATCTTTCTTACTTTATTGAACAAGGTAGGAGTGAACTAAGCAAATCCAACCGAGAAGAAGCATAGGAGGCCCTAAGCCAGAGCACATCTGACTTCCTTGTGGTCCTCTGGATTATCTTCCCCTCTGGTCTCCTTTGCCACCACTTTCCCTTTGGTTTGTGTTGTTCTCATTAGTAAGACTCTTACCATAATGCAAGTTGGTATCCGCTGTTAGTAACTCATTGGCTTATCCACCTTACCAATAGTTATCGAGCGAGACTCCCTCCTGGCCCCCACAGGCACATCCTTCTGAAGAAGAGTAAGGGAAGTATTCCCATCCATCCAAGAGCTAACCAGACAGAGTGGCTCTGTCTGCAGCCTCATCCCTGGAGCTGGTTAGAAATGCAGAACCTAACTATAACCCCTCTGTTACGTCATTTTTATTAAAAAAAAAAAAAACAGTACATTTTTTTTTTGCCAGTCCTGGGTTTGAGCTCAGGGCCTGAGCACTGTCCTTGGACTTTCTCAAGGCTAGAGCTCTACCACTTGAGCCTCAGCACCACTTCTGGCTTTTATCTATGTATGTGGTACCGAGGAATCGAACCCGGGTCTTCATGCATGCTAGGCAAGCACTTTAACCACTAGGCCAAACTCCCGGCCCCCCCCAAAAAAAACCAGTACATTTTTAATGTCATGCAGAAAGAAACAAAGAGAGAGAGAGAGAGAGAGAGAGAGAGAGAGAGAGAGAGAGAGAGAGAGAGAGAGAGAGAGAGAGAGAAGATCTACTGAGTCAGCAGCTCCATTTAATAAGATGCTTGGGTGATTTATTTGCATAGTTATATGCAAGACTTCATGGTAGGCAAGCTGAATACTGAACTCTCTAAGGGCAAAGCAGCCCCTTATGCTGGGGCCCCTGGGCATGGGGCTTCCTCCCTGATGCTAAGGATAAGATGGAAGAGCATGGGGCTGGGAGTTTGGCCTAGTGGTTAAAGTGCTTGCCTAGCATGCACGAAGACCCAGGTTCAATTCCTTGGTACCACATATATAGTAAAAAGCTGGAAGTGGTGCTGTGGCTCAAGTGGTAGAGCTCTAGCCTTGACAAAAGTCCAAGGACAGTGCTTACGCCCTGAGTTCAAGCCCCACAACTGGCAAAAAAAAAAAAAGATGGAAGAGCAGAGATTTGAGGCATGGGAAAAGGAGATGACAGACTGGTTCCAACTTGTAGCACTTGGCCTCTAGCAAGCTTCTCCCCCACCCCACCCCCCTCTCTCCCCACACCTCTTTGGTGCCAATCCTGGGGTCTGAACTCAGATCCTGCCACTATCCCTAAACTTCTTTACTCTACCACTTGAGCTCCAGCATTTTTGGTGATTAATTGAAGAGTCTCACAGGGCTGGGAATGTGGCTTAGTGGTAGAGTGCTTGCCTAGCATGCATGAACCGTTGGATTCAATTTCTTAGTACCAGAAGAAGCCGGAAGTGGTCTTGTGGCTCAACTAGTAGAGTGCTAGCCTTGAGCAATAGAAGCTCAGGGGCAGTGTCCAGGCCCTGAGTTCAAGCCCAGTTCAAGCCCACATTCCTGCCCAGGCTGATTTCCAACCTCAGATCAATTCTCAGATCTCAGCCTCCTAAGGATTATAGGGGTGAGCCACCAGTGCCTGGACCTTTCTCTCTTCTCTCCCTTCTCAGCTTATACTTTAGTGATGCAGACCTTCTGTATCAGCATCACCCCCCCACACACACACACATACTCTCTCATACATAAGCACTTCTGCCAAGCCTCCTGTTCCAATTGTTGAGGCTCCTCTTTGTCCCCTTCCTTGCTAACTCCTTTAAGCCTCAGCTCCAGTATCAGTTCCCAGGAATCCTCCATCTCAGCAAGGCAGTTCCATGCTCAAATGTACCCTGCACTGTAAACTCTCCACTTTTTATATATCCCAGGACTGATACAGAGGCTGGCATATGATGCATACTTGTTACACACCAACAAGAGGTGGATTCCCCTGGCTGCAGCAGATATTAATGATTCCTTTACTCTTCCAGGTTGCTCACTAAATAGCATAGTGCCACGTTCAGAACCCATGTCTTATTTCTGTCTATATCCCAAGGACTAAGTGGATGTCCTAGAAATATAGGTTAAGAAATGAATGGAGCCCAACACTGGTAGCCCACACCTGTAATCCTAGCTACTCAAGAAGAAAACTGGAAGTGGCTCTGTAGCTCAATGTGATAGAACACTAGCCTTGCACAAAAAAGAGCTCAGGGACAGTGCTCAGGCCCCAAGTTCAAGCCCTGTGAACACCACTAACACAACAACAGCAACAAAAGAATGGAAAAATGAAGATGGGCCATAGTACTTAAGACCTAGACTGGCGGTAGGGTCTGGTGGGGGATAGTACAGTGGTACGCATAAACAAAGTACGTACAACATACTGTGTTCAGTTTCTAACAACAAAAAAAATGGTTGGAATAGGATGTTAAAGCAAGAAGATCAAGAGTGTAAAGTCTGCCCAGTCAAAGTTAGTCAAACTGTATTTCAAAAATATTTAAAAAGAAGAAGAAGGAGAAGAAGAAGAAGAGGAGGAGGAGGAGGAGGAGGAAGAAGAGGAAGAAGAGCTCAAATGGTAGAAAGCTTGTTTAGCAAGTCCAAGGCCTTAGATTCAATCCAAGAAAGAAAAACTACAAGAAGGCATGTATGGATGGGAGCAGTGCTGAGTCTACCTCGAAGCACTTTAGCCAGTACCTTCAGAGGCTAAGCAATGTACAGGATAAAGAGTTCAGCCCCCAGAGAGCATTAACCTCAGTCCAGACCAACCTGCCTGTCCCCACCACCTCAAGCCTGGAGGATCTGCCCTGTACCTGGCAATCACTCACCCACCCACACTCACTCTTTTTCTTTGTTTCTTTCTTTCTGAAGGAAAATGTCTCTCTGATCAAAGAAATTAATGAGCTCCGCAGGGAGCTGAAGTTAACCCGCTCGCAAGTCTTTGACCTTGAATCGGCTCTGAAACTGACCAAGAAAGGGAGGCCACAAGAAATTGCAGAAACAGGTAATGTCACTGGTCTCCAGGGATGGAGAGACCAACGGATGGAGTCATGAGCAGGACTCCCCTTAGCATCCTCATGTGTTCAGACACAAGCAAGCTTAGCCTTCGGGATCCTCTGTCTACCCCACGAAAGATGTGTGCACCCCTTCCCTCTTCAAATACCAGTCTACAGACCTGTATCTGAAACCCCCAGGGTTAGCTACAATTCAGAATTCAAAACCTTTCAGATTTGATAAAGAGCCTGCTGTACATTCTGCCCCCCACACACCCTGAAATCAGACACAGCAGTGTCTACAGTGACATATGAATTTGCACAGTAAGTTTCATGGATTTTTTTTTAAAAAGTATTCCATTTAAAAATCTTTAGTTTTCATTTTAGAATTATGAGTTAAAAGGGTTGTGGACCCGTGTAATTCAAAATGAAGACTAAAAGATGGGAAAATATCAAAAGGGAAGAGGGGAAATAATTTCCCAAGAAATACGCCTTGAGTTGCCAGGCACTGCCAACTCACACCTGTAATCCTAGCTACTCAGAAGGCTGAGATGTGAGGACTGTGGTTTGAAACAGTAAAGTCTGTGAGATTCTTATATCCAATTAACTACCAAAAAAAAAAAAAAACCACTTTAAAGCCAGAAGTAGAGTTGTGGCTCAAGTAATATGAGCACTAGCCTTCAGAAAAACAAAAAAACAAAAAACAAAAAAACTCAGAGACAGTGCCCAGACCCTGAGTTCAAGCCCTGGACCAGCACAACAGGCAAAGCAAAGCAGAAGAAATGGGCAATACCCTTGGATTTCTGATAGCTTCAGTAAAAGTACAAACAAAGAAATGGGACAGTTTACACAGTTCACTTTATCTTCTAGAAAAATAAATGTTGTCCTAGAATTAAATTCTATAAGAAATTTACCCCAAGGCCTGAGGTGTGGTCCAGTGGTAGAGTACTTGCCCAGCATACACGAAGCCCTGGGTTTGGTTCCTTGGAACCACATACACAGAAAAGCCAGAACTGGTGCTGAGGCTCAAGTGGTAGAGAGCTAGCCTTGAGAAAGCTCAAGGACAGTGCCAAAGCCCTAAGTTCAAATCCCAGGACTGGCAAAAAGAAAAACAGAAACAAAAACAAACTTACCATATGGTCTTTTCGGAAGGGATGTTGAAGAGTGATGAATGATCTCTGTAGGCTTCCAGACTGTAGAGTAACATTCCCTGGTGTCTATTTCTTATCTGGGAAACCAATGAAAACCATTTTTATGGAAAGTAAGCCAGTGAAATTTAAGTATTTTTGCTTTGGGGTGGTTTATATTCAGGAGTAATGCTTAGAAGCTCATAGGCATAGTCAGGGTTGCATCTTTCGATGTCAACTGTCATGTACCATAGCTGTATAATACAATACCACTGAGGGAAGATAATTAGCTGGGGAGTATGTAGGAGTTGTAATTAGAAACTCAGTGGACAAATTGAACAGCATAGTAGACATCTGAAGGGAGAATTTGTGAACTGAAAGAATGGCGAAAGTAGCCAGATTGCAGCTTAGAGAGACAAAGATGTACCAAAAGGCAGAGAGTAAAATAGAATGACATCAGATTCAGGATCCCCAATGGCTCACAAGAAAGATATTTAAAGGAAATATACATCTAAACCGGAAAATACCAAAGCAACCACATTAAAAGCACCACAGAAAAGAGATAATTTGCATACAAAGGAATAAAAATCCCATTAGCGTCTGACTTTTCAGTAGCAACAGTGAAAGCCAGAAATAGTGACTTAACGCCTTCTAAGTGGCACAGGGTACAAAATGTTCCCAGAGTTATACAGCTGAAACCCAAGTTTACAACCTTATACCTAACCTCCAGAAGTTCTAAATGCTAAATGTTGGGTCTGACCACTCATTCCTATGGTGCCAGAGAGAGAGAGAGAAGAGAGAGAGACAGAGACAGAGAGAGAGAGAGAGAGAGAGAGAGAGAGAGAGAGAGAGAGAGAGAGAGAGAGAGAGAAAGGAATTATTATGTGCAGCTCATCTTCTATGAACTGGCCTTCTAGGAGGCAAATCAAGAATATTGCGGGGGGGGGGGCAGTGTGGCCAGGACGCATATTCCAGAAGACAATTGTTATCAGGAGGTCAGCCACCGGTTAACTCTGGAAGTCCCTGTGCTGCCCTATGTTTCTGCAGTGTCCTATCCCTCTCCCTCCCGGGCAAGGGTAGAACCTGCTGAGGTCCACTGATCTCGCCAAATCCATGCACAACCTGCCTTAAAGTCACAGTCTACATCAAGATTCTTGTAACATCTGGAGAAGCACTGAGGGTAAAGAGAGGCTGGTGTGGCCAACTGGGCCACATGCCACTGAGTACCTCTAAGACCACAGCTTCATAGGTGAGATCCCCTGGGACACCAGCTGGTGACTGGACAAGTCACTGAGTCTAAAGGCTATGATGAGAGAGGACACTGCCTCTCAGAGCCTATGCTAGTGACTGTGAAAGAGAGATGGTAGCTGAGAGAACAGGTGAAAAGGTAAACAAAAGACAAGACACGGGACTGGGAATGTGGCTTAGTGGTAGAGTTTTTGTCTAGCATGCATGAAGCCTTGGGTTTGATTCCTCAGTACCACATAAACAGAAAAAGCCAGAAGTGGCACTATGGCTCAAGTGGTAAAGGGCTAGCCTTGAGTCCAGATGTTTAGGGACAGAGCCCAAGCCCTGAATTCAAGCCCTAAGACTGGCAGGAAAGAAAGAAAGAAAGAAAGAAAGAAAGAAAGAAAGAAAGAAAGAAAGAAAGAAAGAAAGAAAGAAAGAAAGAAAGAAAGAAAGAAGAGAGAGAGAAAGAGAGAGAAAGAAAGAGAGAGAGAAAGAAAGAGAGAGAGAAAGAAAGAGAGAGAGAGAAAGAGAAAGAAAAGAAACACAGGTGAGCAATGCAAGCTCTAACTGTTAGACGGAGCAGGGAGGCCTTGTGTGCTCTGCCTTCCCTGGGTATACTGCTCTCCCAGGACCCCAGCACCAGGGTACAGCTTGTGCAAGGGCATGGTTACCAGGAGGGCAAAGAGGAGGTGGTCCAAGCCTGAGGAAGACATATAAAAATGATCAAAGCCGGGCATGGTGACTCACGCCTGCAATCCTAGCTACTCAGGAGGCTGCGATCTGAGGATCAAGGTTCAAAGCCAGCCCCGGCACAAAAGGACCTCAGACTCTTATCTCCAATTAACGACTAGAAAACCAGAAGTGGCACTGTGGCTCAAGGAGTAGGATGGTAGCTTTGAGCTGAAGAGCTCAGGGACAGCACCCAGGCTTAGAGTTCAAGCCCCATGACTGACCAAAAAAAAAAAAAATCAAGAGTCTATCAATGGCTGAAAAGAAGAGCCAAGGAGTAGAGAGAGGAGATTGCAGGCTTTGCCTGGGAAGAAGGATAAGTCAAATGCCCCTGTTAGACCAGTTAGAAGCCCAAGGCAATACTAGCCATTCGTGACCACTTCCTCTTCAAAACTTTCTCTTGGCCTCCGATATTTGTTCCTCTCTAGCTTTCCCCCCACCTCTGCCTGATAGTATTGGCAGTGGGAAGGCTGAGCTTCTTTTCCATTAGGAGTCACTGGTGACTGGCTCTGGGAACAAGAGTCTGGCAGCAATATCATTTGTTAAGAGTGAAGGAGAGATGGGCCAGGGCTGGTGGCTTATGTCTTTAATCCCAGCTACTGGAGAGTTTGTAATACAGGGATCATAGACCTGGGAAAAAGCACATGACTATTGGTTCGAGATGAAGAATCCAAGTCTTCTATGCTGCATATTTTGGTACTACACCAAGGCAGATGTCGACATGTAGACACTGTTACCTCAGATTCAGTTTGGACAGGGCCTGTTTGGTCTGGACTAGGCAGGGAGAATACTGAGGATGCTGTCCAGGACAGCACTGCGGCCAGAAAGGGAATGAACTCAAGAGCCATTTGATGACTAAGAAATGGAGTAGTCCAGGACTGGGAGTTGGCCTAGTGGTAGAGTGCTTGCCTAGCATGCACGAAGATTTGGGTTCAATTCCTTGGTACCACATACATAGAAAAAGCCAGAAGTGGTGCTGTGGCTCAAGTGGTAGAGCGCTAGCCTTGAGAAAGTCCAAGGATAGTACTTAGGCTCTGAGTTCAAGCCCCAGGACTGGCCAAAGAAAAAAAAAAAGAAGAAGAAGAAGAAGAAGAAGAAGAAAGAAGAAAGAAAGAAAAAAGCAATGGAGTAGTCCAGAAAGCTGAGGACTCAGCCAGAGGGCTTGAGACCAAGCAGGCTGTGCCAGTGGACAGTGGGCTGATGTGTGAATAGCATTCGTGGTAAAGGATCTTGCGTGATGCAGAGTGAGAGAATCCATAGGAATGAGCACTGACATGGCACAGAGGCCAAGGTCCTTGATGCTTGGGAGCCTGGGTAGTGTACAGGGACATGCCGCCTTGCCAAGGCTTGGGCAGCCTCCCCTCAGCAAGGTACCTGGAGGTCAAGAAGGGGCTGGGTTTGGATCATGCTCAATGTCTGCCTTAACACTCCACAGTGTATCTCTTCATTTCTCTGTCTCTGCATGAGCCTGTGAAGTAGCCTGATTGATCTCTGTCTACCCAGCATCTGGAATTTAGTCTCTCCCTGCAGAAGATGCCCAAAGAATATTAAGTAGGGTGGGTGCAGCAATGCAGTAAAAAAGGCCAAATATCTCCTCCTTGTGACCCTTACAGCGCCCACCACAGCCATGGCCCCTGTCTCTCCCACCAAGAGATTGAATGAGCAAGAAGAAACAGAGAGAATCATCGAAATGCAACGTCTGGAAATCCGGCGCCTCCGAGACCAGATACAAGAACAAGAGCAGATTCCAGGGTTCCACACCATTGCTGGGATCCGGCTCCCTTCCCTCATCGATTCAGAGGTAGATTTTGAAGTGCATACCAAGTGACTCCTCTGATAAGCTGATTCCAGTCACAGCCCGAAGTTCCTAGGCCCAAGGATATGTCACTAGCCCAGTCTGGTCCCTGCAGCTCTGTCCCCACTAACCCTACTGACCTTTTTCTCCTATCCTGGAGATCTGGGGACATGGTCAGAATAAAGGCTTTTGCCTACAACCTTGTCCAAATTCTGCTTAATTAAATGGCCCTGGGCAAGACGGGAAGAGGGGAGCATGACAACTGGGGGCCAGCTGCTCATTCAAAGCTTCGGTGGGCTGTCCTGTGCGGGAACTGGGCTGCCTGGACTGCAGAGATCACGTAGCACGTGAGGCTGTGTTTCCACCCACTGTTCTCCTCCTGAACCCAAGGACTAGGCTGTCTGCTTACATCTTAGGGAGGCCCACCTGCTGCCTCCTTCTTGGCTTTCTCAACTCTGATCCAAATCAAAACCAAAGCTTCCTACAGTTTCTGTTCCTATATGAAATGCAGTAAGGCTGAGGAGCCTGTGAGCATGCGGATGCCCACGTGTGTGTGCGTGTCATGCATGTGTGTTTCTGGGGACCAAACCTAGGGCCTTTCAAATGCTGGGTAAGCGCTCTACTGCTGAGCTACATCCCCAGTCCTGTTTCTAAGGAGATGTGTAAGGGTGACAGAAAAGACAATATGAGTAAAATAATAGGCATATCAAAGTTTCACACTGTTCTTAGGATGACAGACCTCTGCTCTTCTTTCTTATCTTTTCTGTGTACTCTCCCCAGCTCATTCATTTCTGGGGGACACTTTCTCCTCTAAGCCCTACTCTAGGAGACCTGGCCATATGGAAGTATCAGAAAAGACTCCCTTATGCACAAAAGAGCAAAGAAGTGTAAGCCAAATGTTCCTAACTTCTACCTTTAGAGACCAGATTCCCTATCTTAGCCTTCAGTCCCTCTTATCTCTGCTAGTCCTCTCCAGCAATCATCTTCAGCTTCCTACCTTTTCCTGCTGCTTTACCAAATTTAAGCATGGTTCTTGGATGAATTGTCACAGAAGAACTGGGTCGTAGCTGTCTCCTGAAAGTACAAAAAGTACAAGGCAGAGACCATATAGCAGAATGCTTCGCAGGGATTATGTGGGCTCATCACCAAGGACCACGTCACCCTGCCTGCACCCTATCCACAGCCAGCTCACCTTCTCCCTACCAACATGCACCTCACATCCCAGGAGTAGGAAGCAATTCAGACAAAAATGATTACCTATTACGTTATCCTGCCAGGCAGTTGATCTCTTGTGTGTATTGAACATATCCCTTCCCAGCTAGCATCTGGAGTTTACCTCTGCAGAAGAAACTGTCTCAAAATGGAACTGGGGGAGAATAGGAGATAGGGATCAGCAGGCCCAGATTATGCAGAGCCCTGAAGACACATGGAAGTTATAGACTAGAATCCAGAGGCCAGTGCCAAACCACTGTGAGTCACTGCACCTGCTTTTCTCTCCTTTGCCTCACTGGCCTCCTCTCAGCTCCAACAATAGGCTACAGACTCCCTGCCCCTGGGTCTTTCCACATCCTGCTTCCTCTACACAGATTGTTCCTGCCCCAATCCTCCCTCAGATCTTAGCCTCAGAGAGTCAGTGCTTGACACACCCCTAGATTACACTGGCCATATTGTTTTCCTCAGTAGCCCTCACCATACCTTGTGTGTTTAGTTTAATATCTGCCTCTCCTACTAGGAGAGTTCCATGTGGGCAAGTGCTGAGTCCAAGCTCAGTTGGGTGTTTGACCATGGATGTGATTGAGGGGATCCAGATTAGACGGGGACCCAGTTAGGAGGAACTTACGGAAGTCCTGGTGTGAAAGGCTGGTAGTTTGGATAAAGATGATGGGAGGGTGGAGAACTAGTAGGAGTTAGCCAAGCCAGAGGAGAAGGAGAACAGCCTGGAAAGAAGACAAATGCGAAGAGAACTGAAGTCTGGAAATTCATGGTGGCTAGGATACCTCCATGGTCAGATAATGGGCATCTCAACTGAAAAAGAAGTTTTTGATTCCAGATGGACCTCAGTTTACAGAGATGAGGAACACAAAACCATGAGGAGTAAAGGTCCAAGATCACACAGGAAGCCTCATTGTTCAATGGACTCCAAAGCCCGTGCTCTCCCACACTGTACTGCAGAGGCAGGTGCCCACGCAATGCTCTAGGCCAGATGGTGAGAGGTACATGAATGTGACTCCCAGAGGGTCTCAAACAGAAGGAAAAGGAACAGAGGACTCCCAAGCTGAGCTAACCAGAGAATTACCTAAACCTAGCCACCTGCTGTGTACAGCTGGTGAGGAGAATGAGGGAGGGAGGGAGGGAGGAGCCAGTCCAGGGTGAGGGAGAGCCCCACCCCTGCAGAACTTGATACTTTGACCAGCAGCTCAGCAGTGTGTTTTCTTGGCTACACAGGTATAAACACAGCTTCTCCTTAGTAAACTGGAGCCAAGGGTACAATCTTGTTTAGATGTACATTTTGGTTTAGGTACTCCTTTGTCTACTTGATTCTCCAGCTACTCATCTCAGACCTCCCTTGGGTTTGCAGGGAGGCCCAAGACACCTACTTGAGCCACCTCCTCCTACACAAGCTTTCTGGCTGGTTGACCACTTGTTGATGGAGTAGGCCACAGCAGATGATGGGCCCCCTACCGCCCCGCTGGTGACTAGACACTGACACATGGACCCCACTCTTACCATGCTGGCTGCCTCTGTTGGTGGTCTTTGGCGATTCGTACAATTCTAATATGAGAGCTGGTGCCTCTGAAGGCTGCTGTGCCATTCTGATAGGTGAGCCTCCAGAATCCTTTCTCTCTGAGCTCAGACATTTATTGGGCCTTTTCGGCATCCTATTCTCTGCGCACCAAGGACCTTGTCTTACAATCAGGGTTTAGCATCAATGTCCCCTTTTCCTTACTGTTTCCTAGACAAAGCATCACCAGCCATTCGGGATCTAGACGCTCAACTAGCTGTTCCCATGAAGGGAGCAGGTGCTCCTGGGGATAGTCACCTGTGTGCCTAGGGAGCACCTAGGCAAGTCCGCCTCCAAATCACTGCTGTGGACTGGGAGTGAGCAGTGAGCAGTGAGGGAGAAGCCATCGCAGACCAGGAGTTGGCTCTTTCTCCAAGAAGGTCCCCAAGTCCATTGGAGGTCCAGGGACCTGCACAAACTTTCATCATGTCTGAGATACAACCAGGGTCCCCGAGCTGAGCCCAACTGAGCACCAGATTTATGATTAAGTAAACCCAGCTGTATGCCAGATAGCAGCAAGGTCTTTCTGCAGCATTCACCTACTACAGCCAGTAGTACAGAATCAATCTATCTTTCTTTCTTTCTTTCGTCTCTCTCTCTCTTTCTTTCTTTCTTTCTTTTTTTCTTTCTTTCTTTTGCAAGTCCTGGAGCTTGAACTTGGGGTCTGAGCACTGTATTTGAACTTTCTCAAGGCTATAGCTCTACCACTTGAGCCTCAGCACCACTTCTGGCTTTTTTCTATGTATGTGGTACCGAGGAATTGAACCCGAGTCTTTTTTTTTTTTTTTTTTGCCAGTCCTGGGCTTGAGCTCAGGGCCTGAGCACTGTCCTTGGACTTTCTCAAGGCTAGAACTCTACCACTTGAGCCTCAGCACCACTTCCGGCTTTTTTCTATATATGTGGTACCGAGGAATCGAACCCGGGTCTTTGTGCATGCTAGGCAAGCACTTTAACCACTAGGCCAAATTCCTGGCCCCATGAACCCGAGTCTTTGTGCATGCTAGGCAAGCACTCGACCACTAGGCCAAACTCCCAGCTCCAGAATTTTCCTTTTTATTGTCTATCTACTATGTGTCAGAGGATAGGATTTGGAAGGGGCAGAGACAGTAGACTGGCACTTAAGAAAGATATATTTTATGTATTCAATGGGTTGGAATTAATGCATCCTAGTTTTGATCACAGAAGGTATAGGTGTTCTTCTTTGGCTGGATTCCAGATGGCTCAGGTCAAAAAGGAGAGTTTCTTGTCCTGCTCTTGGGGAAGTGGGGAACAGTAGCATGGGCTGTCTTTGGCAGGGTACCCTAAAACATTGCTGGAGGCCTGCCCCCTCTTGTCCTTGCCTCTCTGTAGAAACCAGTCTGTCATTGCCAGCCAAGGTGGCAGGAGTTTTCTTCGCACCCCCCCTGGGTAGAAGCCCTGAAGTTGAAATGAAATATCCACTTTATTCTTTTCTCTTCTTTTATTGTGTAGATAATGTATGGAGGGGTTACAGTTACATTGGTCAGTTAATAGGTGGATTACTTCTCGCACATTTTGATACCCTTTCTCATGTTTTTGTCCCTGTTTCCCTCGCCCCGGCCAGTTTATTCTTAAATGGCCAACATAGAGCCTCAGGGCTCAAGCTCAAATGTGGAGCCCCCCTCTATCCAATCAACTCTGGCCAGGAAGGTGAGCCATGAAATACAACCCCAGCAAGAGGAGGGTCATTGTGAGTCTGACCAGTGCTCCACGAAGCAGGGCGAGTGGGGAGCTGCTGGGGAAACTGAGGCCTGAAGCTGCCCTGTTCTAGGTGCAGCCCACCCCTCCATCTCCCATGCCTGAGCAATAGCTGGTCAAGAGAAGCAACACGGAATGTTTGCTGAATGAGCATAACCTTTCTCATTACTAAACACACAGACTACACACCGACATTCCCATTTTACAAATAAAGAGAATGAGGCACACAGAGGGTAAGCCATGTTTCCAAAGTTACACAAATAGAGCTGAAAATTGAAACTTGAAGATCCCTTCTCTAGCTCCAAAAGCAGTGTCGTTTCTACTATTATGTGGTGTGTGTGTGTGTGTGTGTGTGTGTGTGTGTGTGTGTGTCCAGTACAGGAACTTGAACTCAGGGCCTAGGCATGTCCTTAAAGTCTTTTTCACTCAAGGTTGGGGCTCTATCACTCAAGCCACACCTCTGCTTCCACATTTTTGGTTAATTGGGGATGATAGTCTCACAAACTGATCTCCCTAAGCTGGCTTTGAACTGTGATCCTCACATCTCAGCTTCCTGAGTAGCTAGGATTATAGGCATAAGAAACCATCAATTGTCTCTACAGTTTGCTTATTCATTTAATAAGCATTTATCACACCTCTTGACATTAAATATCAGGTCTATTCTAGGAGCCGGGACCACAACAGTGAACAGAGATGAATCCTTTCCTTCACAAAACTTCTATTGCAAGAGGGAGATAGACAATCATCTAGACAGATAAGAAAATTATAGGGCCTATTACAGAGGGCCAAGCGCTAGGGGGAAATGTAGAGGAATGGAAGAAATGAAGGCATGGGGATAGAAAGTATTGGAGCAGACTGTGATTTTAGATACAATGGCCAG
Organism: Megascapheus bottae; assembly: GCF_031878675.1. Taxonomy (NCBI): domain Eukaryota; kingdom Metazoa; phylum Chordata; class Mammalia; order Rodentia; family Geomyidae; genus Megascapheus; species Megascapheus bottae. The sequence goes on along the minus strand of NC_143514.1, from coordinate 56,888,003 downwards.
GAAAGCCTCACGGAGAAGGTAACCGTTGAGTACACTCCTGAAGGAAAGAAAAGATGGAGCTACATGGGAAAGAAGCATTCCAGGCAGAGGGAACAGCTGGCCCAGAGGCTCTGGTATGCACGAGGTCAGAGAACTCCTTAACCATAGCAGAAGGAGCCAGGAACCTGTGACTCACACCTGTAATCCTAGCTACATAGGAGGCTGAGATCTGAGGACTGCAGGTTGAAGCCAGCCCCTGCGGGAAAGTCCATGAGACTCTTCTGTCCAGCTAATCACCAGAAAACCAGAAGTGGTGCTGAGCTCAAAGTGCTAGAGCACTAGCCATGAGTATAAAAGTTCACAGACAGGGCCCAGGCCCTGAGTTCAAGCTCTATGACCAACAACAACAGCAGAGAGAGAGAGACAGAGAGAGAGAGGGACACAGAGAGAGAGGAAGAGACAGAGAGACAAAGAGAGGAAAAAGATAGTAGGACAAATGTGGTCACTGGCGGGACTCAGCGCAAAGTTCATCAGGTTTACATTACAACAGGATCACTTCAGCTTCCTGAGTGAGCCAAGTGTAAGATGGGAACATGGCAGGAAGATGGCCCTCCAGCTTCTCCTCCACTCTCAGTCCACCCACAGCCTTCCAATGCATCCAAAGGCAAGTGAGACTCATACCTCTCTGCTGTGTGCCTACAGCCTTCTTGTCTTCCCCCCTCCCCTTCCAGGTCTCCTTTTACTACCCATCTCAGAGGTCCATAACCTCTGCTCAAGGGACAGAGTGCAACAGCTCTGTGCAGAGCCTCCCTTCTCGCCCAGCAATCACTTGACAGAACCCAGAACTAAAATACCCACTTCCCAGTCAATGTTTAAACTGAGAATTCTTCAGGCTCTCTTCCCCACTGCTACCACAGACTTCAAAGTCCCCAGGGAAGGAGAAAAGGAGGGGAAAGTTCATGGATCGCCTGCCATGGCTTTGCCCAGGACAGCTGGAAAGCAAGTCTGCTTGGAACCAGACTTTCCTTGGGATCAGAAGGATAAATAAACATCTAACTTACACAGGAGGAATCTACAGCTGCCAAGCCTTGCCAGGATTGATGCCTCTTCATTATAAAAGAGACACCCTTATAATGCCTTATAGACTGGCCAAATGCCTGAAAATACCACACCACCATCATTCATCTCCAGGCTGCACTCAGCCAGCCCTCCCTAACCTTTTCTCCAGGAAATGAGCCCAGTGAGGGCACAACCACAGCCAAATGTGGTGACAGGAGCATTTGAAATGTGACCAGTTTAAATTGAGATGTACTGTGTGTGTCAAATACACTCCACATTTTAAGGCTGTGTGCAAAATAAAAGACTACCAAATAAGTCAGACACTAGTAGCTTATGCCTGCTAGCCTAGTAACTCAAACGGCTGAGATTTTAGGATTATGGTTCAAAGCCAGCTGGGGCAGGAAAGTCTATGAGATTCATCTCCAGTTATCCAGCCAAAGAAAGAAAGAAAAAAAAAGAAAAAGAAAGAAAGAAAGAAAGAAAGGAAAGAAAGAAAGAAAAGAAATGGAGGTGTGGCTCAAATGGTAGAACTCTAGCCATGAACAAAAGGCTAAACAAGACCCTGAGTTCAAGTATAAGTACCAGCACGAGAGAGAGAGAGAGAGAGAGAGAGAGAGAGAGAGAGAGAGAGAGGGGGGGGGGAAGAAGACTGTATCAAAACGTATTGGAATTCAAATATATTCATTTTGATGCATTTCTATTATTTGGAAATAATATTTCTTTTCTGATCGAAAATGTTTAAACTAAGCGTGTAGTTTATATGTGTATGTATCAACAGTGCTAATGTCGAGTAATCAACACCACCCTGTCACCTCCATGGTGGGGGGTAGGGACGAGCATGGAGGTCAGGCACCATTTGTGAGCTGGAGATTGTCCTGTTTTTCTGTTCTATTCCATACTCATCAGAAGGAGATGCACAATCCACATACATTCCCAAACAGGGTCCCACATACTCTGGGCCGGATTTGTCTTTCTGATTTCATCTACACCCTCACTGCAGAAATCCTCCACAACAGTTGATTTACGCTTTTATTTATCTAGCAACCATCCAACAGATACTCATAGGTGATTCCTCATGTTCAGGTTACTGAATACAGGCCACTGGGGTCAGGGTGGTTAGCCCTGTACGAGGTGGAGGTCATATATCTGGGAAAGGGGGATGACACAAATGAATAAAGAGTGATGAAACACAACTCAATATGAGCAGTTATGGAGAAAACGTAGAGACTATGAATGCAGACCGAAGCAGCCTGCAGGTCAGAGAGGACTTCCTGGAGACGGTGATAACTCGGTTGAAGAATTCATGTTGGCCAGTCTAAGGTTGGAGAGTACTAAATATCCCTGGTAGAGAGACACTGAAGAACAGACACTCCTCCTGACTGGAAGGAAGGGGCTATGGGAGCCTGATAAATGAAGGGATCTATTTATCGGCATGTATTCCCAAGCCTTCTGGTAAAGCCTCTACCCCTTCTTTTAGCTTCCCTAGCCATGTGGGACAGGCCTACCAGTGCCCAGGCATTGGGACTCGGATTGAGGCCCACACAGAGGGCTGGTTGGTCGCACAAGGCTCAGAAGTACTGAGATCATCGTCAGATGCTGAGCTTCGGGACCTGCGGCTGGTTTTGAAGCTGTCATTAGATTTGAGGGACTAGACTTGGGAGCAGTAAGTCCACATTGGGAGTTGAGGGGACTGTGTGGCTGGGCTCTCACCTAAGGCCAGAGTCTATTGGAGTTGGAGGTAGAGCTGAAATTTCAGTCCAAATGAAGGAGGCATTGGGCCTGGAATGGGAGCGGGGATGGAATGGAGTGTGAACTTCTAGGTCGGGTTTAGGATGACATCTGGAGCTAGAGAAGGTCTTGATAGAGGAGCTGAAGTTAAAGTTTTTAGCTTTGCAGCTGAGAATTGGGCTGGGACTCAGGCTCTGGACACACAACATTCTTGCCACCATCCAGGTCTGTGAGAATTGTGTTCCAGCCTGAACTGCAGCAGACAGAAGCCCCTCCCTTCCTAGGAATGTCTCTGCCCAGCCGAAGAAGCAGTGCCACGTCAGCCAATCGGCTCAGGCCCTGCCCTAGAAACAGTACCTGTTAATCCCCCTCCCTCCAGGCTCACCTGAGTGCAGGTTGGGTAGGCAGGTGAAGCGTCTCCCCGGAAACAGAACTAAAGTGCCCCACCTGTCCAGTCTTCTCAAATCGGATCCAGCACTTCCAGGCTTTGCGTAAGTGCCCTAAGCCCCTCCACCCCCACCTGCCCCTACTTTTTCCCACTGGTTCTTCCCCTGGGGACCTCACCCCACCCCCAGCCTGGGCCCGCTGTCCCAGTATCCCTGTGCCAGCACTTTCAGACCTGCAAACCACAGCCCAGGAGAATGCTGGGACTGACTCTGCCCATGGCCCCTCCCTCATCTCCCCTGGGGGAGATGTACCGCCCCACCCATAGTCTGTGAGGAGGAGGAGGGAATGCCTCTGCAGGGTATAAATTGTGCACCACGCTGTCCTTTTCCTGGAAGGATTCAGGATCTCTGTCCCCAGTCCCCTCCTGTTGCCGAGGCTACAGCCTAATCACTTGCTCCAAAAGCATACGTGGAGCCTTCTTGCCGACTCCCTGCTGACTGGCTCCTCTCTCTCTAGATCATAGCCATTGTCCTCATTTTTCAGATAAGGAGACTGAGGCTCTAAGAAGAAAACTTCTGGGGCTTCCTGTCTTATTCCAAACACCTATCCTGGACAACTACAATAGGTGTTCTGGCCAACCTACAAACAGGCACCTTAAGTGAACCAACAGGTCCAGTTTACTTCTGTCTACTGCAGAAGCAAACAGGGCTCCTTTAAGGCAGGACCCAAACTTGCTTTATTTCGGGGGCAGTGTGAATCATATGGACTTTCCCTTAGCAGATAGGTTAAATGAGTAACCACTGTTAACTTCCTTTCATGGGAAGGGCTGGGCTGGGGTTCACAGCCCTCCCTTAGTGGCTGCACCAATTTGAAGAAATCATGGAGGAGGAAGGCACCCAGGAAGGGAGCAGGGGAGGGGAAGGAACAATGGGGAACAAAGAGGGGGTGGCAGTAGAGACATGGTTAAAGGCATGCCTAAGGGTGGCAGAGGCACATGAGGAGTCTGGGAGGGTGTTGGCGCCATCCTGGATGAGGAATACACAAGAGGAGCAGGTTTGGGGTAAGATGACACAGTTTGGGCTGGGACCTGTTGCATCAGAGATGACTGTGGTACACGAAAAGGACATTTGGCTCAGGAAGGGGCTCTGGGTGGGGGCAGAAGATTTGCAACTGGCATCTTTTATTGCCAGTCCGGCTGTGAGATGGGAGGGGAAGGAGAGTGTTAGGAGTTAGAGGCTAGCCAGCAGAGGAGGAGCCACAGCTCGAAGGGAGAAAGTCCAGGGTCAGACTGCTGGTTCTAGAAGAGTTATCAGCCCCCCTCCTTCCGTACAACTCCTTCCCGCCCCCTTTCCAGGAACCAGTGGTGACAGCTGAGGCCATGTGAGTCTGATGCTGAATGAGGCTTTATTTCTGGCTGTTCATCTCATCATCCACTGTGTCACCAGCTCCCTCGGGCCAGCCAGGATGGAACAGGCGACTGAGAAAGACAGAGCCAGAGAGGTCAGGGGCTGGGCAATGGGATTCCTTGGAGGGGAGAAGGGTTGCTCTGTGGGAGATGGAACTCTCCTGGGGTCATTAGAAAGGCTTTCCCTGGGGGTGGTGCAGAGGCAGAGCATAGGACACTGGGGGAAGAGTCTGAACTTTTCCCCCAGCCCACCCCCACCCCAACTATAAGGGCCGGGGTGGGTGGAGATAACACGACGATCGCCCCCTGCAGGTGATGGTAACCACTGCCTGGACAGAGAAAGGAACAAGACGTGGGGCCTGCAGCTGCAAACCAGGTGGTGGGGGCACCCAGCCATGAGCTGCACCCTCTAACGACAGACACTGCCTCTGCCTGACCAAGCATGGCAGAACGAGCTCAAGCTCCGCTGGGCCAAGCACTGCCCCCCGATGTGCTGGCAGAGCAGGTGGAGCTATGGTGGTCCCAGCAGCCCCGGCGCTCACTGTTGTGTTTCTCTGTGGCTGTGGGCCTCGTGGCTGGCTGCGGGGCCGGTGGCGTGGCACTGCTGTCCTCCACCAGTAGCCGCTCTGGAGAATGGCGGCTAGCAGTGGGCACTGTGCTCTGCCTCCTGGCCCTGCTGGTTCTGATAAAGCAGCTGATGAGCTCGGCCATACAGGACATGAACTGTGTCCGCCAGGCCCACCATGTGGCCCTGCTCCGCAGCGGGGGAGGGGCCGATGCGCTTATGGTCCTGCTCAGTGGCCTCGTGTTGCTCGTCACCGGCTTGACCCTGGCTGGACTGGCTGCTGCTCCTGCCCCGGCTCGGCCACTGGCTGCCATGCTATCTGTGGGCATTGCCCTGGCTGCCCTGGGCTCCTTCTTGCTGCTGGGTCTGCTGCTGTATCAGGTGGGTGTGAGTGGACACTGCCCCTCGATCTGTGCAGAGGCCCCCTCTACCCACCAAGTCCACAGCAGCAACAGCGGCATCTTCAGCATCTCAGGACAGCTGTCCTCTGGCCGACAACGGGAGACTACCTCCAGCATTGCCAGCCTCATCTGATGAAGCCAGAACCCTCCTTCCCATGGCCTGCCTCAGTGTCCCCAGAACCATACCAGTTCATGCCTGGGTACACACATGTATGTGTGCATGTGTGTGACAGTGTGAGATGCAGGGTCAGTCCTTCTGTGGGACTGCATGCTGTACCATTAGGAAGCCTTTTGTGCAACCACACCTCCACACCAGGCAAGGTTAGTGGGTCTCTTTGGAACTCTGGGTTTGTGTCTGTGGACTGTCATTCTGCCTTCTGAAGATTCCTAACGTCCCTAAACGTCAGCCTTGACCCGTAACACCATGAGGAATTCCTATTGGGATGGCTGTTGTCCACCAAGAACGTACCAGGAATGGTTCACTGGGGACAGTGACTGGTGGCCAAGCTGGAGCAACACGGGCTCCGGAAGGAGATGGGCCTTGACTGGAATACCCCCTCCAGAGCCTACAGCTGGGATCTCAAGCGAATGACTTAGCTAGCCCCCGTGGCTTCAATTTCTTGAGAATCCCTTCATCACTGATTATGAGTATTAAATGTCATCACGAATGGAGGGATTGGGCTCCTGACAGATCTGCAATAAAACGATAGCTGCTATTGTCATCATGTCATCTTCACCTCACCTTCTCACTTCAAAGACCTCCCTTCTCTCTACCCCAACCCTACCCTGCCCATGGATACATAGCTCTTTGCTTCCATCTTAGCTTATCAATGCTGCCTTGAGGATGTCTTCAGCTAGGCCACAGGTTTCTCCTCTAAGGTAACACGGGGCAAGGAGGGGAGAACAAATGGCCTGGTGGATACACAGGCTTGGGAAAATAGTGGGTTTCTGGCCCCACAGACAAGGGTAGAAAATGGAAGTCCTTCACCTGTGTTCCCTTCCTAGTTCATCAAAGAGACTCGAGCAGGAGGTTTTACCAGTTATTTCCCCTGGATACTCTACTTCCCTTACATTGTCTGCCTTCTGCCTATGTCCTAAGAATGGCAGGTGGCTGCACCTGACCAAGGAGATGCCACCCCAGGCCAGGGTCAGGCTTTCCCCAGAAGGAGGTGAGATGGGGCCGGCTGCAGGCGCTGCTGTGGGCCGACTGCAGAGGATAGTAGAATTGGCATCTGTCTACTCCAGAACATATGCAGCAGGGGCTGGGTATGCGGCTGCGTGGTAGAGTGCTTATAGCACATAAGCAGAAAAAGCCAGAAGTGGCACTGTGGCTCAAATGGTAGAGAGCTAGACTTAAGCAAAAGAAGCTCAGGGACAGAGCCTAGATCCTGAGTTCAAGCCCCAGGACTGGCAAAAAGAACATACACACACACACACACACACACACACACACACACACACACACACTCATATATGAGGCAGCTGAGAGTGCTGTGCTGGTACACAGGCATGACAGAAACACTCCTGCGTCCTCCATCGCTAAAACAGACCCTTTGCTCCCTTCTGCGGCTGGCTTGACTGTCATCACAGCCAGTGTTCAGTGTTCTTCTCTCTCTCTCTTTCTCTCTCTCTCTCTCTCTCTCTCTCTCTCTCTCTCTCTCTCTCTCTCTCTCTCTCTCTCTCTCTCTCTCTCTCTCTCTCTGCCTCTGCCCTCACCCCTGTCTCTGTGTATGTGTGTGTGTCTCTGTCTGTCTGTCTGTCTGTTTCTCTCTGTCTCTGCCTCTCTCTCTGCCTCTCTCTCTCCCTCTCTCTCTCTCTCTCTCTCTCTCTCTCTCTCTCTCTCTCTCTCTCTCTCTCTCTCTCTCTCTCTCTCTCTCTCTCTAAATTACCTCCTCACCATACTTTCCACCACTGTCTTCACTGTCCTTGCCATTTGGTCAAGATTCTTGGTCCACCATTTCACTCGGTTTTTGACAGACTTCTTTATTCCATTATTCTAACTTAACCCCTGCTCTTGGGCCCCATTCTTCCATTCAAGAAACAAATAAACTTCTCCAGGAATCAATCCACTTTCAGCTTTTGCAGTAGCGCCTGCTCCCTACCCTCCAGTGAGAAGTTATTGAAGAAATCAGCACTAGGTTTACTTCCTGTCCCCAACGACCTTGACAGCAGCCTTAGACCCCCACCACAAGAGAAAATGAGAGGGTGGGGTGGGAGCCTTCCTCAGTTACTCCTGTGGGTCAAGTGGCTTTGTCAGCTCAGCTGAGGAATGCAGGCTTTGTTCTAGAACAATAGAAAACATGGAGAGATTTTAACCAAGCTTGTACTGGCCAGAATAGGTTTAGACTGTGCTGGCAGCTGTGTAAGGCCTAAGAATTGGATCTTACGAGAAAAAGATACAACATGGCCAAACACCAACAAGTGCTATCTTGGCTGGCCTCTGAGGGATGAGAGGATGGGAAAAGCCCAGAAGGAAAGAGTAGCAGGAGACAGAGCCCAGAGACAAGAGGACAAGAAGACAACACAGAGGGCTGATTAGCTGCAGGCGGCAGAGGCTGGACCCAAGGCGGAGCTGGGCTTGCAGCTCTATTTTGATAGAAGGAAGAATGTGAATATATGCAACTTTGTGGGTTTTGAGGCAGGAACTTAAGGGAGGCCCTCGCCAACAGATCTTGCCTCTGCAAGGTAGAAGCAGAGGGACTAGAACCCCATGGGAATAGAGCTGTCATGGAGGAGGGACGGGGATCTGACCAAGAAAGCAGCAAGAGCCTTGGAAGTTTCAAGAGCCCGTGTGAAATGGGAACAGACATTACCAGAGCTCCAGGACACAGATGGGAGCAGCTGGCTTTGGGCACAGCGTCTTCACGTGGAGCACGTACTGGTGGAACAATGGGGCAGAGAAACTGAGCATATTGGTGAGGGGGGCTGAATGGTAGACCTTGAAATCTAGATTGGTATTGAGAGCATTAGGATCCAGTCCCCCAAAATTAGGGTCCATGATCAAAGGAACAAGTCTGACACAAAAGCAGAAGTTAGGGTCGGGAGTTTGGCCTAGCAGTTAAAGTGCTTGCCTAGCATGCACGAAGACCCGGGTTCGATTCCTCGGTACCACATACATAGAAAAAAGCCCGAAGTGGTGCTGAGGCTCAAGTGGTAGAGCTCTAGCCTTGAGAAAGTCCAAGGACAGTGCTCAGGCCCTGAGCTCAAGCCCAGGACTGGCAAAAAAAAAAAAAAAAAAAAGCAGAAGTTAGAGTTTAACTTTGAGAATCATACTGACCGGTCATGGCCGTCTCTAAGATGTAAGTGAGAGAGCAACAACCCCGCCTAGCCTTACAGGCTACTTTTATAGGCCACCAGCCATGTGGGTGGGCTTGGCCATACACAGGTTGCCAATGGAATCTCAACATACTTGAGTGATGGCTGGGGCAACCACTGACACCTTTGCTGTTTGTACTGACCTATCATCTAGGCTTTGACAACAAAAGAAAAGGAGGGAGTTTCCTGGCAGGAGAAGGGGGTAAGGTGAGGAGGAATTCTGGTAACCACCTGGTTAAAGCTGTTCTCCTAATCTGAGCTCTGTTATCAGGGAATTTACAGCCCCCCCCCACATCTTGAGTCAAGTACTCCTTTGTCAGGAAGATGGAAAATGCCTATAGGGGAAGGAAGAGAGGTCTCAAAGGGGTCTCTCTATTTTAAAGGGAAATCTAGGGAGAGGTCCCTTCAAGAGAAACAATAAGAAAGATCTAGAGACACAATGAGGGGTAGTCTGGACTTACAGGCTCCTTTCGGGTAACAAATGATATAGACAGCTATCCCTCCTGGTCCTCACAGTCTCAGGTCCTCAGTCAGGTCACCTGGATGGATGGATGCTGGGATAAAATCTAGGAACTCCCCAGATCTGATCCACTCCAAGTGGTCTTTACATCATACCCAGCTAGACTAGTGCTCCCAAGGGGAGCTGCCCCAAGTTCAGTGTGTAGTACAAGGACCAGGAATGCCTGCTTGATTGTTCTCTTGGGCCTATGAGACTGCCCTGGGCATGACTTTGGAAATCATCCCACAGGCCTGAAAGAACACAGGCAGTGAAAGGCTAGGCCTGGCCAGGGCATGGCTGATCAGTTTTGCCTTCCCAACCTACCCTCCCAAGCCCAGATTTCACACCTTGAAATTTCTGGGCTCCCCATTCACTGGTAGAAGAATCCACACAGTCAAAGTGGGGAGCAGCCCAACTCGCCAGAAGGTTCCTTGTGTGGGTCAATTTTATCCTTACTTCAAGGGGTGCTGTTGGTGTTATTGCTGGGCTGGGCCAGGCCAGTTGCTGTTCACATCTCTGAGCCTCAGTGTTTCAAGCTGCAAAGCAAGGTTGTCTATCGAGGTGTTGATTGTGCGAAAATGCTGGCATATCTTTGTTGCTGTTTTTTCCACAGCATTAGAGGTTTCTTTGTTTTTGTTTCTTCCACCCCCGGCCCCCAATCCTTTGCTGTCCTGACCAGGTCTTTGAACCTGAGTCCTGGGAAATAAATTCACATCTCCAGCCCAATGTGAAAGAGGACTGAGATTTGGCGAATTCCTTTCACAGGATTAAGGCTGGCTACCTGTTGTGGGGAGCCATTATCAGGAAGTGTGGGGGAGCCATTATCTGGAAGTGTGGATTGAGAGGGATTTGCAGAACACTTGTAGGGTCCTTGTGCTCGTGAAGTACACATACAGAACTCAAGCAGTCCTGCTAACGATCATGTGATGTTTAAGTATTCCTGTGATCTCGGTCTTATTGAGAAGTCAGAGCAGGGAGGGGTTGAATAACTTGGCCCCACGTTATGTAAATGACATTGCTGAGATTTGAGTCCTGGTGACCTGTGCTCTCATAGCTCTTCACTACCCTGCTAGGATGTTGCTGGAGCTTCTCAAACTTGCTATATGTGTCCTTTGTGATACCTCCCCCATTCACACAGGACCCAGGATAAGGCCATGCCTTTAGAGACATCCAAGATGCTAGATTGTCCTCTGGAGTCTTGGTTAGGATCCCCAGAGCAGAGCAATGACAGCTGCCATGAGCCAAGCTGAGGTCTGGGATCTAAAGCCAGAAAAGACCAGATCAGACAGCTAGTCGAGTTGAATGCCATACCTCCCAGAAATTCTAGTACTCTTGATCCACTGAGTCTGTGGACCCAGGTCAAGTTCCCTCCTTGTGCCAGGGACAAGGTATGCTGAACACAGCAAGAACAGATTCCCCCAAGGAATCAATGAAGCCTGGAATAACAGAGTCCAAGGTTCTGTGACTCCAAGGCCCTGCTCAGCCAGGCTTGGTATCCAGCAAGTTCTGAAGGAAGTCCTGCTTGGAGAACCTTGCTTGGAGAATATAGGTGGCTTCTAGTGTGGGATCTGGCTTTTCCCTTCTCCAGGGTCTAACATAGTTCCCAAAAGGTATGTAAAAATAGGGACAGCAGAGTCACTCTCTTGCACAGTCTGAACATAAGAAGGCTCTGCTGGGGTGGGAGCCAGGGGAGCTGGAGGACAGGGGATAGGCCCAAATGTGTTTACAGCAGCTTCTTCCTCAGAAACCAAGATCAGCCCTCAGCCCCTTAAGTCCACCGCCCGGGGTCCTCCTCCAGGGTCTCAGGCTGTGAGGTAGCTTCCATTCTTCCAAGGCCTTCATAATCAAACCAACTCTGGAACTCAGGAACAACTGCTGAGTTGGGCCAGTTCCACATAGTACCAACCCTCAGGAATTTCCTTGTATCAGTTAGTTTTATCCCAACGTTGAGGCTAGACATTGGAAATGCTGCTGGGCAAAGCAGGCAAGGTTCAATTAATGTGTTTGACCCATTCCAGAAGTCTGGAGGCACCCAGTCATTCCCTAAATACACCTATCCCTTGAAATGCAGTACGGCAGAAAATCAGATCTAGGACCCCTCACAGACCCCCAAACCATCATATATGAGATAACGTGGTATTTCACACACATCCTCTTACTTACAATACCTAATACGCTGCCTACACATCATTACCTTTGCATAAATTTAGCATAATCCTTGGCTCCTGGCAAATGGGAGTTTCATACTTTAAATTTTCCTGGAATTTTTGAAAAAGAAAACTGTTTTTTTTTTTTATGGTACTGGGGTTTGGACTCAGATCTTTATGCATGCAAGACAAGCAACTCCACCACTTGAGCTGCAGTCCTATGCTTTTATCCAGGGTCAATCTCAAATTGTAATCCTTCTACATCTATCAACTAGCTGGGATTATAATGTTGGACCACTATGTGTGGCCTCCAAATATTAATAATCCATGGTTGGTTGATTCATCTGATGAAAAGCCCTGAGATGAGGGTCTTACTCCATCCTCAGCACCTCTTACTCTGCCCATCTCCGGTGACCTCATCCACTCCTGTGTTCAGTGACCACATTGCCAAGCATCTCCAAACCTATATCCTCCTCCTCTGTGAACTCTGGGCATCTCCCCCTCAAAAATCCTGCATCCAGAACCATCCCCTCAGCTTGCTCTTCTCCACTGCACCCAGATGCGGATCCAGAAATTAAGGCAATTATGTGATGCCTTCCCAGCTCCCCTAAAATACAAAGGCAAGTTCTGTCAACCCTGCCTCCTTCCTGTGTCCAGAGTCTCTGTGCTTTGTGTGACACCTTAGTCAGATCTTACTACCTTTAGCTCATTTTTGCAGGGACCACTTTTCTATCATGATTTTACCTCTCTTGAAACAAAAAAAAAAAAAAAAAGGAAGGCCACAGTTGCTCTCAGGCTGGAGTGTGAGCTCTGCACCTGTCTCCAAGGTCCTAACAACAGAGACTGCTTGGTCTTCATCACTGCCATGAACCCCATCAGATACTGCACTCTGGTCCTCCAGAACCTTCTCCCTCTTTCTTCAGCCCTTCCTGCATCACTCACTCTCTCCATTTCCTTCTCAGCTAATTCTTCTATCAAAGGCTGGTACTGCTTCCTAGGGAAAAAATGTGCCCTGGGCACATCTTCTTATCTGAGGACATGGAACAGACAGGTGAGATTTCCAAATTGCATGTATTCTAAGGACCTTGCCTTTACTGATTGGGCCACTGGTGAATACTTGCCCCATATTTGACCAAATACAGTCTCTTGCCTGAGTGCTTAAAACTTGAATGCCAGGCCGGCACAGTGGCTCATGCCTATAATCCTAGCTACTAAGGAGGCTGAGATCTGAGGAACAAGGTTCAAAGCCAGCCTGGACAGGAAAGTCCATGCAACTCTTATCTCTAACAATTGGTTTTGTTGTTGGTGGTGGTGGTGGTCAGTTGTGGGGCTTGAACTCAGGGTCAGCGTGTTGTCCCTGAACTTTTGTGCTCGAGGCTAGTGCTCTATCACTTTGAGCCACAGCTCCACTAGCCTCGAGCACAAAAGTTCAAGAACAACACGCTGACCCTGAGTTCAAGCCCTACAACTGACCACCACCACCAACAACAACAAAACCGATTGTGGGGCCGGGGATGTGACCTAATGATAGAGTGCCTGGCTAACGTGCAAGAAGCCCTGAATTCAATTCCTCAGTACCACATACACAGAAAAAGCCAGAAATGGTGCTGTGGCTTACGTGCTAGAGTGCTAGCCTTGAGAAAGTCCAAGAACAGTGCCCAGGCCCTGAGTTTAAGCCCCAGGACTGGCAAAACAAACAAACAAAAACAAAGATTGCTACATTGCTTAGTCTCCCTGTAGCAACTATGACCCTATCCTTCCCTTTCCTTCATCAAGATTCTTCGAAAAGTTTTCAATATGTCTTCCACTGCCTCATCTTCATCTTTTCCCTCAGTACATGGGCTGGAAATGTGGCTTAGTGCTGGAGTGGTTAGCATGCATGAAGCCCTGAGTTTGACTCCTCAGCACCACATACACAGAAAAAGCCAGAAGTGGTACTGTGGCTCAAGTGGTAGAGTGTTAGCCTTGAGCAAAAGAAGCTCAGGGACAGTACCCAGGCCTGAAGTTCAAGCCCTAGGACTGGCAAAAAAAAAATTCTCATCTCGTAGTCATTCAATACATACACCTGTTCCCTAGAACTCAAAGATCACAGGGGATCAGCATTACAGTCCCTCACAGACACCAAAATCCACAAATGCTCAAGTTCCCTATGTAACATAGCACTATATATATATATATATATATATATATATATATATATATCCACATACACCCCCCTCTTATACTTTAAACCATCTCTAGATTACTTATAACATCTGATGCAATGCTCACACATAAGTTCATTTTCAGCATAGTTTTGGCACATGGCAAATACAAGTTTACTCTTTGAATCTTTCTTAAACATTTTTCCCTAAACAGTTCTGACCCATGTTGCTTGAATGCATGTGTACATGCATTCCAGAGCTAGGAAGGGCTGACTGTAATTAGCATCCATCTTATGTGAGATTACACAACTTGAAACCTCGAAGAGCTCACAATCTATCTCTGGGGACAGGTCTGGGGACAGGTCCGGGAGAGTCAGGTCCCAACGGCCATGAACTAAAATGTGGAGAAACTGACAACAGGCATGACCAAAGGATAGGCCAATGTAGGAGAGGAGGTCTAAGGAATGTCTTGCAGCTGATTGATAAACCCTGGTTTAGACGTCTTGTTTTTAATTAAAAATGAAAATCGATTTATTAATTCCTCTGCAAAACATATAATCAGATTATTCACTTCACTGATAAGAAAATTGTCAGTAAGAAACTTGGCACTGGTTTCTACCTGCTTGAATGTGTTGTCCAGGCACATCTGACAGGCCCCAGGGGCTGGGGTCAGCTGGCCAGGTTGCCATCACTGTCAGAGAGAATGGAAGGAGGGCAGGGCTGTCCAGGCAGGGGAACAAGGTAAACAATGACTATACAGTAAATAAACATTTAGTGAAGTAGGGAGTGCAGTAGGAGCGACACAAAAGTTGATCAACGGGCCAACTGAGTCCTGATCACATTCTTCTGTTGTTAGGCTTTAACCGGGGAAAAGCAGGGAGCCATTGAGCAAGAGCAGGTCACTGTCACTTTGGTGGCTGGTAACAGGAAAAAGAGGATTATTCTATCCCTGGTCAACCTTTAAGCCCTAGCCACCTTTGTCCCTGAGATCTGAGATTCCCACATAGCATCCACTGTCCTTAAAAGATCAGATATCAGATATAGAAGGAGGAATGTCCAAAGATCGCAGATCAGAGTGAGAAGTGCTCCCTGCTTCCTTATGTCTCCAGCTCACCAGCCCCAGGCTGGATGTAATTGTCTTCAATGAAGCCATCATCATCCTCATCTTCAACCACCACTGGACGGTCCCCGCCCCCAGTTCTGGGCAGCGGGCGATGCTGGTAGCTGGCACGGTATTGGCGGCAGACATGGCATTTGGCAGCAAGTGCAATGAGGAGAGACAGGAACACGGCCCCCAGCACAACCCCTACTAGTACCGGCCACGCCCGGCCCCCACTGCTGGGTGCAGGGGTCATGGCTGATGCTGTGGGGAGCCCCACGAAGGCTGCAGAGAAAAGGACAACATTATAGGTGGTGCCCAGGTGATGCTCCAGGGAAAACTGATTGAAACGCAGGCAGGACCCTTTCCCCAAGCCCAGCAGCTAAGGGGACCCCATCCTCTTGTTAGCTACCCGCCCTGCTACTCACTTTCATTTGTCTCACTCATGGAGCGGCCTGATGAGATCAGGGAGCTTCGGCTTCTACCAGAAAAAAGAGCCCAGGCTCCAGAGAGACCCCAGATGCCAGGCAGTTGTAGGGTACAAGTCCTAGAAAATATACAGAGGCATAGGGGTCAAGGGCAACCAGAGGGACCACATTCCCGGCCACACTCCCAGCCACATCTGGCACTGCACAGATGTTGATGACTGGAACACTGCCCATTTGTCCACAGAACAGAAAACTCTTGAGTTCAAGGAAACTGGCTCTGCCTTTCTTTTTCTTTCTTTCTTTTTTTTTTTTTTTTTTTTTTGCCAGTCCTGGAGCTTGAACTCAGGGCCTGAGCACTGCCCTTAGGCTGCCTCAAGAGTAGAGCTCTACCATGTGAGCCATAGCACCACTTCTGGCTTTTTCTATGTATGTGGTACCGAGGAATCGAACCCGGGTCTTCATGTATGCTAGGCAAGCACTCTACCACGAGGCCAAGCTCCTGGCCCCTGGCTCTGCCTTTCTAAGGCATGGTTGCTAGGCTCAGTTCTAGAAGCTTCTAAAACAATAAACAAATTCTGATGCTCTTAATGAGAACTCCTTAAGGCTCAGATACCATGTAACACACACACACACACACACACAAAATTATATGGACATAAACACTATGTCTACCTTATAGATGAGGACCCCAAGGCCAAAGAGGTGAACATACTCAACTAAATCCCAGGTCCCTGCCACGAGAGCCCCCTCTGCCATGCTGCTTGTTAATAGATTTGGCAGAGGCAATCCTGTCTCCTAAGATTAGACAGCAACAACTGTATGGAAACATTGAAGAGAAGGATGCAAGTCCTTCCGAGGACAGAAACCTTACACACAACCAGAGCTGCTCAGTGTGGTAAGGGCACTGCCACACACCTCAGTGCTCAGCCCTTGCAGCAGCTCCTTCAATACTTAAATCCATGGCAGGCCCACATTCTACCCTGGAGGGAAGCTCACGCCACAGATGACCCCCCGCCAGGACTGCCTTAAGCAGGAAATGATGGGACTGAGGATCACGGAGGCTGGGCACTCTGGAGGGAAGCACCTGAGTCAGGTGACCAGCTGGAGCAACTCAGGGAGGCTTGGGGATCCCTGGAGAAGTGACACCTGAGGCAGAGGTACGGGGGAGACACACCTCAACATGCCAGAGAAGGGAGAGCTAGGCTTCCATTGGAGCAGAGCCACCAGGCTAGGGAAGTACCTACAGAGAAGCCCCGGGGCCAGGAGCGTCCAGTCTGTACTATGCTGCAATATGGACTCAAAAATACTCGGGCTCCCCGCACTCAACTGGCCCTCAAGCCCCAACTGTGGTCAATACCTCCAGCCAGCCACCCCTCTTCCCTGCCCACAAGCCAGCGTCCTCCTCTTGTCCTTCCAGCCACTATCTCCTAACTGGTCTTTTCTGACCTCTACTCCATTCCCCAGAGCCAACTCTGAACCTAAAATATGCTTTGGAAAAAATCCTTCCAGAACTTCTCAGCGATGCTCTTCGGATTCCTAGCCTATCCCTGAAGCTTGTAATCCAGCACTGAGCCCTCGGGCCCAACGTCTTCCTGGACTCTTCCTCTTGAGCCCCAATCCAGGCTCCAGGAGACTACTCCTGTCTGGCTCCTAACCATCTTTGCCTCAGGTTTTTGAGTCTCCATTCTTCTCAAGACCAAATTAAACCATCCCAATCATGAGGTTGCCCAAGGATTCCCCTGGGTGACCTCTACCTGTTCTACCCAGTCAGCTGCCACTCAAAATGGGACAGCACCAGTTCCCTGAGCGCCTGGAATCGTTGTGTGCTGACAGTTGTGTGCTCAGTGCTGCAGGCAGCGCTGGGCCTCTGCTACTCAGCACAGGTTAGAGAAGTTAACGGAGGAAAGGGGGAGAGAAGAAGGAGTGACTATATGGGAAGAAATCTTTTACAAAGGAGAGAGACATGGGTCCTTCTGCCACTAGCAAGGCACCAACTTCTCCAAAGATGAGCAAGTTCATTACCTTGAAAGGATTCAATTAGAATTTTTCAAGGGTACAACGCTTCCTTTCTCCCTGTAAATTCTTCCAAAAGACCCATACGTGTGCACACACATTCTACCCATTCCCCAGCCCTCACTGGCCTGCCCATCCCCCCCACCACACAGCACACACCACTACAGATTCGGCCCACGCAGATGTGTAATTTCTCCAGCAGCCTCTGGGGATCTCTGGGGCTCTCCCACGCCCCCCACCCCCACCCCATGTCTTCCCCCTGGGCTCCCCACCTTCAGGAACTGTGCACAGGCGGTGGAGGTGGCTTCCGGCTGGGCGGGCACAACGTGGACAGGTGGGCGGGCCGCTGCGGGCTGACTCACCTGGGGACGCAGTGGGCGGGGCGGAAGCGCAGGTGCGGGGAGGGCAGGTGCGGGGAGAGCTGAGCACCCAGGAGACTGGAGGACTGTTACTGCATCTTCCCAGGTCTTTATGGGTGAAGGTGCACCCTGCCCCCAGGGCTGGAGAGCTGGTACAGTGGGGTGCAGAGGGGACCTAGAAGAGGCCGGCCTTAGCCTACAGCGTCTCAGGCTGATTGCCCCGATAAACAAGTGAATTTCCGGTGGCGGGTCCAAAGTTCAGAGTGGAAGGGAGAGTTTTTCAGGTCCTGGCAGGCAGTGGGCGGGAACTGCAGGGGAAGGGGAGGGCATTCTTCCCAGGCAAAGCCACCGGGCCCAAGGACACTCCATATCCCCCTTGAATGTGTGTCTGTGAGAGGAGAACCCCTGGTTCTCTCCTCCTGGGTCCCGGCCAGAAGGCTTTGAACCTCTCCCAAGTGTTTGCTTACCTTTCACATCCCTGGGCCTGATGCCTCTTGTCTGTCCTTTGGATACAGCACAAGAGTCACCTTCTCGTGACATTGATCAAGATGCACTGTATTTATAAACTGATTTGTTTAGTTGAAACCCCTTAGTATAACTACTTAAAGAGTATGAAAAAGAAATTGGAGGAGGAGGAGGATGACGACGACGACAACTACGACAAGGACCAGGACAAGGACAAAGAGGAGGAAGAGGTCACCTTTTCTGAGCTGTTTACCCTGGCAAGCCCTGTTTCGGGTACTGGGTACCTTCTGTATGCCTTGTAGCCTTTTTCTCAGTACCTGGTACTAATTCCTCTCCGTGCTGCCTTCCCCAGTGGCCTGAGAGCTCACCCAGAAATAGACACCCTGTCTGACTCATCTCTGGGTTCCCAGGACCCAGCACAGAGCCGGTGGCAGGACAGGCTAGGTACACAGCTCAAGGACCAAAGATTGCCTACACCAGTGTAACCAAGGTAGCTAGGACAGGGACGTGCCAAGATGCACAGGAACTAACTGCAGCGCTGGAGCAAGGGCTGCCCAGAGGTGATACACAGTCGAACTGAGGACACTTTCTGAAATACTCTCAATTTCATGACAGAGGAATGAGAGAAGTTAATCAGCCACAAGTGACAAATTACAAAGTGAAAATCTAAAGTGAGAAGCAGCAGCAAAAGCCCAGCACCGGTGGCTCAGGCTTGTAATCCTGCTCAGCAGACTGAGATATGAGGATCTCAATTCAAAGTCAGTCTGCGCAGATCCCCGATTCACCAGCAAAGGGCCAGAAGTGGAGAAGTGGTTCCAGTGGTAGAGTGCCAGCCTTGAGTGAAAAAGCTTAGGGACTGCATGAAACCTTGAGTTCAAGCCCTGGTCCTTAGATAAAGGAAAAAAAAAATGTTTATTTTACCTTCTTGAATGTGTATAAGAACCTTGAGTGACAGTCCTAATTAATACTGACCCACCTTCTGCACTTTGGTATAATCTGTCCTTCCTATATGCTAGCAGGTTCAAAGGGGTCAATGTAAAAAGCCTACGCTTTTCTTTCTTAGATTTTCATTATAATGAGTTCTAGCATTTTAGATCTCACTTCTCCCCACCCGCCCCCCCCCCCCAAGTGTTATCTGTCCTGTTGCTGGGGGTACAGCAGCTTGTCCCAGAACAGGTCCTTTTCTGGCTAGCAAGTGTAATGGTTTAATAAATGCTTTTCTTTCTGGGGATCTCTTGCTCTCAGGAGCAAGGTGGTACAATGAGGATAGTGGAAGCCAGTTCATACAAGGCCCATCGCATACTCTGCACCAGCTAAATCCAACTTTTCCCTACTCCCAGAACCTACCATCCTCTCTCCTCCCAGGCTTGGCATATTCTGTTCCACTATTCCTGGGACCTGTGTTTTGCTCTACAACTTGCACCTCCAACTCCTCATTCCGTGTCTCCACCATCCAGATTCCTTACCTCTCAGGTCCCAGCTTAGGAGCCTCTTATTTCTTTCTTTATTTATTTGTTGGGTTTTGTTTGTTTAAAGTAGTTGTGCAAAGGGATTTCAATTCAATGTGTCAGTTATGAGTAGGACACATTTTCATCATTGTCACCTCTTCCATTATTCTTCTTTTCCCCATCTATCCCAACCCTACCAATTCCCTCAAGTTCTCTGGTTTCAGGAACCTCGTTATCTAGACCAGCCTTCCCTGATGCTCCCTAGTCTGAGTGACAAACCCTCTTCACTCCTCCTGCACCCCACACCCTGAGCCCTTATCCCCCCCATTGCCCTGACCACACTGTATTGTGATTTTCTTTTCAGTATTCCATGTAAGTTGTGGGGGAAGTTCTCATAATCTCCCCGATATCGACACTGGCAAAAATGAATACTGAAATGAATGAATGAGAAGGAAGTGATCATTATCCCTGAATGGAAAAATGAATGCTAAGGAAACATATTTTATTTTCTTTTTGAAACAAGGAAGTCCTAGGAATCAACCAACAGTCACAGAACACCTATCATGTCCCAGCATTGCTTTTTGGAGTTTTTTTGGTCAGTTGTGAGGCTTGAACTCTGGGCCTAGGCACTGTCCCTGAGCTCTTCAGCTCAAGGCTAGTGCTCTGTCACTTGAGCCACAGTGCTACTTCTGGCTTTTTCTATATATGTGGTACCAAGGAATCAAACTCAGGGCTTCATGCTTGCTAGGCAAGCACTATATATACATACATATATATATGTATATATATATACATATATATATAACATTATACCCCTTTTTGGTCATTTTCAAACATGTGATTCAGTAGCAATTACTACATCCATAATTTCTGAGCATCACTCTAGTTTTACAGCACTTCTCACTGTAAAGGATACTCTTACCCAGTAAGCACCCACTCCCCCATTTCCCTCTACCCACCTGCCTTGAGTTTGCCTATGTTAGATATTTCATATTCATGTCATCATATTTATACTAGCTTTGTGGGGGGAGGGGCTTGGACTCAAGGCTTCGCACTCTTATTTGGTTTTTCCACTCAAGACTGGTACTCTACCACTTAAGATATGCCTTCACTTCTGGCTTTTTGTGGCTAATGGGAGATAAGAGTCTTATAGACTTTACTACCTGGACTGGCTTCAAACCTTGATCTCAGCTCTCAGTCTTTGGAGTAGCTGGGATTATAGGCATGAACTACCAACACTTGGTTTTGTGCTAATTTTTTTGTTTTTGTTTTTCTTTGTTTGCCAGTCCTGGGGCTTGAACTCGGGGCCTTTGCACTGTCCTTGTGCTTTCTCAAGGCTAGAGCTCTGCCACTTGAGCCACAGCACCACTTCCAGCTTTTTCTGTGTATATGGTACCAAAGAATTGAACCCAGGTCTTGGCAAGCACTCTATCACTAGGCCAAATTCCTGGCCCCTTTGTGCTAGTTTTTTGTTTGTTTGTTGTTATTGTTGTTGTGGGACTTGAACTCTGGGCCTGGACTCTATCCCTGACTACTGCCCTATCCTTGAGCCACAGCGCCACTTCTGGTTTTCTGGTGGTTAATTGGAAATAAGAGTCTCATGGTCTTTAGTGCCCGGCTGGCTTTGAACCGTGATCCTCAGATCTCAGCCTCCTGAGTAGCTAGGATTACAGGCATGAGCCATCACACTTTCTGTGCTGTTTTTTTTAATGAACTATTTTTAGTTGATCTTCATAACCATGCCACAAGATAAATACTGTTTACCCACTCAATAGATGAAAAAGATGAGGTCGTAAGAAGACAAACTGCCATGAAACCTTGAAGAAGAAAATAAAGCAAAATGTCCATTCATCGACCAATGGTCTGTCATTAATCCTTTCTACAAAGAATACTCATCAGATGCCCACCACAGTGCCACAACCAGCCCATACAACACATGTTGCAAAACAGCAGGTGGCAACCTGCTGGAGACCCCACAGCCCTGAGTGCAGAGAGGGTAGGCTGGAAAGCAAAACATGCGTTGGAGTTTCGGCAGCTCTGATGCAACAAAACAACCAAGCTGCGCTGCCAACCATGCAGTAAGCACTGTGAGAGCTGCTGGAAACACTTCATGCTTTCATTCTGGCAGGGAAAGCAGACACTACACAAATAAATAAGACCATTTCAAATAATGGTGAGTGTTGGAAACAAGATAAAATAGCTTCATGTAATAGCTTCATGTGATCATGAGAAAAAGCTGTTACTTGACATGGCCAGAAAAAAAGAGGGACTGGTTGAGGAGGAGAGAGAAAAGTGTGGAGCGTGGAGGTAGGCAGGGTGGGGTGGAGGGGAGGGAGTGGGGGGGGAAGGCTATGTCAATATCTAGTGAAAAGCATTTTGGGAAGAGCACAGTCAGAGAGACAGGAGCATGTCTGGCTTGTTCACAGCAGCAAGGCTGCTGCTGGATGGGATGTGGGGTGATAGGGATGGCTGATGCTTCTGGGGTTCATCAGTCCTGCCTCCCTTCTGTGGGACTCAAAGTTTTGCTGATTTGGGCTGAGGAGGCCAGGATGAAAGCAGAGAGGGAGGCCAGCCAAGAAGCTGCTGTAAGCATCCAGGGGAAAGGAGACACCACCTCAGGGGAGTCAGGAGGAGATGGGAAGAAATATTCAGGTTACAGATACATTTTGAAGAGAAAGCTAACAAAATTTGCCAACTGGATTTGGGAATTGAGAGAGAAAGGTGAAGAATTTTGTCAATAAGAGCTGCTGTTTACTAGTACAGGAACACTGTGGGAGGGCTACAGGGAAGGGAATCAGGATCAAGGCTTTGGGCACACTGGGTGCCTGAGAGACATAAACTAACATGGGGTCTCAAAGAATCTACAAAACATGGAGTCAAGTGTTTGGGTTAGATTGGGTGAGAGAAGCGCTCTGGAATATACCTAGAGTAGAGATCAGACTGGGGAAGAGAAACAGGAAATGAGGTGAGGGAGTGGCCCTGGTGGTGAGCTTGAGGGATCCTGGCCAGAGAAGAAGACATTTCAAGGACAAGGGCTTGGTTAGCACTGTTAAGTTCTACAAATTGGTCAACTTAGGTATGGACTGCAAATCCACCTTTGAAGTTGGCAAAGTAAAATCCCCGGTAACCTTGACAAGAGCAGTTTCCCCAGTATGTTGAAGACGAATGTCGGATGAGGGTGTGCACAGATTAGCAAGCACAAAAAGTGAAGCCCTCTTTTTCCAAGAAACCCTTCTCTAAAAGAGAAAAGCAGGCAGATGAAGAGAAGGAAGACCCTGAGGAGGAGCAGAACACAGAACTGCTAGATCAGGCATATGCTGGTCAGAAAAACCCAGGAGAGACAGGAATTTGATGATGAAGAAGGAATCGAGAAACAAGAATGAAGTCTCTGAGGAATCAATGGAAGGTGGGGTTGGATACCGAGATCTGGCCTTGACAGAAACAGCAGAGTCCCTCTTAGTCACTGGGGGAAGATGGCCTGTACTGGGAAAATGCAGGTCTGTGATGGGAACATCTGGACAATTTCCTCTGATTCCTATGTATTTATTTATTTTTCCAGAGCAGTAGGAAGCAAAGTCCTCAGCTGGGAGGAGACGTGGGCAGGGGGTACTAAGGCTGGAGAAGAGAAGAGAAAGTATGAATTTATTCCAGAGCAGAGGTGTGAGAGGTGACCCTAGTTGTGTAATAAGCTTGTGGGGCTGCAACAAATCCCCTTAGGGTAAATGAGTCTGTTAGGGTTTTTATTTTCTGATCACTCCAAGTCCAGGTGGGGAGAGGATGGTGAGAAAGATTTAAGCAGGAGTAGGGATTTTCCAGGCAAATACAATAAAGTGCATGCCAGAGAGGCAAAGACGCTAAGCTATAGGCCAGGGAATGGAAAATGGATGCAAGATCTGGCAAGGGTAAAGAGAGAAGTGGGCCTGAAAAGTGTGGGAAAAACAAAACAGAGTGATCTGGTGGTTTTGCAGCAGTTCCGGTGTACTACAGAGTAGGAGGACCTGGTGACAGGGGCAGGATGATGGCAAAGGGTGGGCCCAGGGAACTGAGGTCACCCAGACAGTGCAATTCTTGTTAAAAACAGGTTCTAATGTAGGAATCATGGCATAGTCCTGAACTGAGGCCTTCAGAGCAATGGTGGCTTTAACCCTTATCTGAAGCATGTGGCTAATCTGCTCAATCAGAGGCCTAAGTATATAAAACTCTATCCTAAATAACCCCGGGCTCCCAAATCCCAGTCTGGCACCTTTCCAGTTATATCCTGGCTCTATCTTTCTGCACGGATCATTCACATTTCCCGTCACAGTGTTCAGTTCTGCAGTCTCTCGGAGTGACAGATAGCAATCACTTCCCTTTGGGGACATAATTGCATTTCTCAAAGATAGCTCAGGTTTCTGCGAGCCGAACAAGGCATGGATACAGAGGAAGCAAAAGCACGAGGATTCCCCAGAATCCACTCACACTGGCTCCCTTTCCCATCAGACCTAACTTCCACCCCACCCCTCCTGGAGCAGGTAAGACTCCTCATCTGAGGGGTCTCTGTCTTGGGGGGCTGAACAGCCTGTTTGAGAAGCTAGTAAGAATAGGAAAGTACATGTGCTTATGCAGGAATACGCTCACAGGGCTGAACATACATTAATTGATGCTCAGTAAAAAAATTAGTTGGATTGAGGCATGCTTAAGATCAGGGAGTTTACTTGCTGGCTCTGAGTTACAAACTGGCTATTAGTCCTTTCCATTCTGTGCACAAAGACCTAGGTTCTGTCTTAAACAGATGAGAAATTGTGGCAAGCCTCTAAAGGGAAGCCGCCCATCTCTCATGCTTCCAGTCACTTCCAGCCTCCCACTAAAAAAAAAAATCATCGGGGCCGGGAGTTTGGCCTAGTGGTTAAAGTGCTTGCCTAGCATGCATGAAGACCCAGGTTCGATTCCTTGGTACCATATACATAGAAAAAAGCCGGAAGTGGTGCTGAGGCTCAAGTGGTAGAGCTCTAGCCTTGAGAAAATCCAAGGACAGTGCTCAGGCCCTGAGCTCAAGCCTAGGACTGGCAAAAAAAAAAAAAAAATCATCTGCTTCTTTGAACTTTAGCTTATTCTTAAGAAGACACACGCTAGTCCTCCTCTCCATCTTCACTTTCCCAGGAATCTGGCCTTGCTCCACTCCAGATCTGCCACTGCTAACTTCCTAGACGTATTGTATTCCCTTGCCTGGCCCTC
Source organism: Megascapheus bottae (assembly GCF_031878675.1). Lineage (NCBI taxonomy): Eukaryota > Metazoa > Chordata > Mammalia > Rodentia > Geomyidae > Megascapheus > Megascapheus bottae. Next base: position 56,863,348 of record NC_143514.1, on the reverse strand, counting down.
GTCACTTAGAACAATCCTAAAGTCCACTGAGAACAGGGTTTGGAAAATGAACCGTTCGCTGAGAAGTCGGTGTATAAAGAGCTCAAAGGACCCTTTTCCAGTGGTGCCTCCTGGGAGACCCCAGACCAAAGCACCATTTAAAGCCAAGGGTTTTCCCACCTCCTCAAAGTTGATGGGCCTAGAGAGCATCATAGTATTCCAAGAGGCCCTGAGTCCTTGGCCATCCCCAACCACACCCACCTTAAAATGCCAATAAAATGACCTCACAGACTTGAATCTAACACCAGCCTCCTGAGTTGATGTCTGCCCGTGCCTGGCTCTCCCTTGCCATACCTGATGGCATATAAAGATAAACATGGCACATACAAAGTGTAATGATGTACCGGTCTATGGACTGCCATGGTTTTTTAGTTAGCTCTGGGGTAGCAAGGCCTAGGGAAATCAGAGTTCAGTGAGCCTGGCAGAGACAACCACATCCTCTCCGGAGGATGCCTCAACCATGGAAAAGGATGGAGGCATTAGACCAGCAGGACTAGAGGTGTCCGCCATGCCACAATAGGGCAAAGTGGGTAGAATGATCATATCTGACATGCTCTTGCTCTTGGGGCGGTTTGGTTAGGAAGGGGAAGGAGGGACGCTGGTACCCACTTGAGCTCGCAGGAGTGTTGGAGCAGGCCCCATGCAGAAATCCTCCTGTGCAGGCACCCCAAGGCTGTCTCCTGGTGACAGCAGGATGCTCACAACTGTGTGTGCTTGCAACACCATGCACCCTGCCCATTTGGGACATCGTTTCTTCCTCCGAATGGAGGCAAGGGCCAAACTGGCAAACACCACTGTGCCTTCAAGGGAAAGGGCTAAAGAAAGGGATAGAGTTGGAACACTGCCTTTCAATTGTGCTATTGTGGGAAACACTAGTGTATGTGCCACTATCTCTTTGCCCTCTATCCAACATTCCAAATATTGGGCACCCAGAAAACATGCCCCACAAGCAGATCCTGAAGGAATATGTGACTTAGGCCATGGTGACAGTTTTGTTTGTTTGTTGTAAAATGTGCTTTGTATGCTAAGTAGCTTGCTATTGTTTGAGGGCAAACAATGAATCACTTGTGTCTCATACAATTGGATGTGGTATTGGTTCTAGGATTTCAGAGTGACCCAGGATAACTTTGAGGCAAGATGCCCTTAAAGCTCATACCGGCTGCTCTGCCTGTCTTCCCTTTCCTCTGCAAAGGGCCCCATCCACTGTGACACAGAACCGAGTTCAGCTCATGGTTTTTCCAGAATAAAATCTGATGCTTTCTGAGTATATGAGCACATTCTCTGGCTGTGAATCAAATTGTCAGAGGCCAAAGCTAAACTTCACCATGTAAATAACGTGGGGAAGAATTTGTTTCCTCATCTGTAAAATGGAGATAACAATGAAACCTATCTCAAAAGGCTAAGAGACCCAGTTAGGAGTCTGGCCTAGTGGTAGAGTGCTCGCCTAGCATGCACAAAGACCCAGGTTCAATTCCTCGGAACCACATACATAGAAAAAAGCCAGAGTGGTGTTGTGGCTCAAGTGGTAGAGCTCTAGCCTTGAGAAAACCCAAAGACAGTGCTCAGACCCTGAGTTCAAGCCCCAGGACTGGAAAAAAAATGCTAAGAGTCTAGCCAGGTGTGATGGCTCACATCTGTAATCCTACGTACTCAGGAGGCTAAGATCTGAGAATCGAGGTTCAAAGCCAGCCCGGGCACTAAAGAACATGAGACTCTTATCTCCAATTAATTACTAGAAAACCAGAAGTGGGGCTGTGGCTCCAGGGGTAGGGCAGTAGCCTTGAGCTGCAGAGCTTAGGGACAGCACCCCGACCCAGAGTTCAAGCCCCATGTAGCCAGTGCCTTTTTTTGGCACTGGTAAATCTCAATATCTGTCAGCCATTGTAACGGCCGTTGCTAGCTATTCTAGTGTTAGACTGTTTGCGTTACTGGGTACATCTCATTCTAACCAAGGTCATCAAAGTGTGTTCCAAGTGAAGTAAATCCTGAGTTTCTGTTTGGTCCCTGCACATTGTGCTGGTTTCAGCTTCTGATCTCACAAGACTCCTCAGAGCCAAATGGCCTTTGTCAAGCATTTTGTAGAAAAGGGACTTCATTCAATGCCGTGTTGAATTAACTGGAGCTTCCTTTAAATAAAGGCCTGTTTTTAGAAGCTTTCGGTTTTCAACAAAGAAAAGAACACAACTAATTCCAAGTAGTCTCATCACAGCTTATCGAAAACACCTGGCACCTCTTTTCAGCCTGACAGTGCACACACACACACACACACACACACACACGCACACGCTAACCTTAGGACACTGCCTCAGACTACTGTTCCAAAAATATTTGCTGCCAAACTTCCTCTCACTACTTGTTTCCTGGAAGAATAGCAAAACTGGCTTTTAAATCAACAGTATGTTTAGGTTTTGTTGAAGTGAAGTGAAAGTACAATTGTTACTACAAAATCTCTCTCTCTCTCTCTCTCTCTCTCTCTCTCCTTCTCTCTCTTCTTTCTCTCTCTCTCTCTCAAAGCAAAGATATTTTTCTTCTTTCTGTCTATCAACATGGAAAGTGCAAAAGTGTTTCATTGTTAAATATGGTTTCAGACAAAGATAGAACTTAAGAATCTGTTATCATGTTACTTATTTTAACCAGAAGTAAAACTTAATAATGTTTGGGCAACACTTACTTGTTTTTCAAAAAGCCACTGTATTAAACAGCAAAGTAAAGGCACAGATGGAAAATACAAAGACACCAGCTTCAGGCTTGCACATGACCAAGAAATATCTCAAATACTTTTCAAAATTTTCTTAGAGCCAAGATACAAGGGCGTGCTTTAGGAGAAGATAGGAATGTAATCTGGGGCGGGCATAAAAGGCATATTGGCACTGCTCATTTCCAAATCACTGAACAGGACAAAGCAACATTTATCTTCACATACTGGCTTAACATAATTTGTACACAATAGCTTCCCCAAGAAGCAAATATAAGAACTCTCACTCCATTAATTTTGAAAAATATTTGCATGGGTGCCCAGGTAATCCACTCTAGTTTGGCAGGTTTACTTGGCAGCAGTCACCAATGGCCTCCCTGCTTCACTATCACTTCAGAAGATGACCAGTGTGACACTGTTTCAGATGGCTTTGATGTCAGTGTTTCTGCTTGGGTGGTGCTGATGGTGGAAGCAGGGCCTTGTCCATGCTAAACAATGCACTCTAAAACTGAGCTATTCCCCCAACCTTCTGCCCCTTGAGGCCAGTTTTGGAAGACAACTTGGAAAGAATTTCTGTCTTCCCCCCTCCCCCATGTAGACTTTTGATGGAGCCCCAAATTTAATCTGCTTTTTTAAAATTCTTTTTGATGCGTAATTCGCACCACTATTTCAACCATTGAATTTCTTCTTTTTTCTCCCAAGATTAAATAGGATTTAATTGCATTTGCATTAAATGAAAAATATACCCCTTGGCTAACTCAGCTAAGGATGATTATGGTATCAGCAGCAGGACACCTGGGTATAGCACACCTACTGGGGCTAAATCTAGTGAGAGAATCTATCGAATTTTCCCTGCGTTCCCCTTTCTTTTTTTTAAAAAAAATTTATTTCAATGTACAGAGGGGTTACAGTGATATTCACCAGATAGAGGGTGCATTACTTCTCACACATTGACATCCCTTCTTACATTTTTGTCCCCATTTCCCTCCCCCCACTCCCTCCCCTCATTTTTCCCCTCCTATTTCAAATAAACAAGTAAACATCTATATAATATACCAGGTAACAAAGTGGGATACTGAAACAATATGAGATTAGCCAAAGGGCAACACAAAAGAGAGAAAAACATAATACATAAAGAATAACGGTCACTTATAATTAAGCTTTGTTTCCATGTCCTGGAGGTCCATTAATTTGGCCTCATCCTATAAGGCCTTATGTATCTAGGGTTTGAGCTATTGTAATCCTCTGCTAGGAGAGTTCTAGATGTGTACTCATTATTACAGATGAGGGAAACCATTGAGTCTATTTTCCTTTGGGTCTGGCTTACTTCTCTTAATATGATTTTTCCCAAGTCTTTCCATTTCCTTACAAATGGTGTAATGTCATTTTTTTCTGATGGCAGCATAGAATTCCATTGTGTATAAATACCACATCTTGTTGATCCAATCATCAACTGAGGGGCATCTGGGTTGGTTCCATATGTTTGCTATGATAAATAGTGCTGCAATGAACATCATTGTGCTAGTGGCTTTAGTATGTCCTTGTTTCTGGACCACTGGGTAAATGCCCAGTAGTGGAATTGCTGGGTCATAGGGGAGATGTATGTTTAGTCTTTTGGGGAAATGCCATACTGCTTTCCATAGTGTCAACCACTGAATTTCAATTGCATCACTATTTCTATGAGAAGACTGTGGACCTTGTCTATACAGTTAATGAAATCAAATCCATGGACGTTTTCATGAGTCTGTCCCACAATCATTTATCTACATGCAGTCTACAGCTGGAAGAGTAGCTTAAGAAATAACACAAGAAAGTCAAATGAATGTTGTGGTAGGTATAAGAGTTTGTGGTCTGAATTCAGGGAGACTGTGGATCATGGCTATCAGGCTTTTCTGCACCTCTAAAATCTATGGGATCCCATGAAGAACACTAGGCTCTGCCTATAAACTTTTACTTAAAAAAATCAAGAAAACACTAGTGCAACTGATTTCTAGTTGAACCCTGCCTCCAAAGTGGAACTTAATATTATAATTGCCACTCCAAAAGTTTGTCACATCCATTGGAACTCTTGTACATTTCTGGCCTTTTAGGTAAGCCAAGTGGGCCTGGGATTCACTGTGAAGCCTCACGTTGGCCTCGCTTGAACCAGCGGCCCTCCTGCCCCAGCCTCCTGAGTGCCAGGACTGTAAGTGCATGCTACCATGCCCTGCACTCATTTTATTTTCAAATCAAGGAAATAAATATGAAAAGCAGAGTTATTTTAAAATTATTATTATTTTATTCACAAGTAGGTACTATAGGGCAGAGAATATCAGCTGTTTATATGACAGATACTGGATTCAATTTCTCAGTACCAGCCCTCTATTCCCATTTGCCTAGTCCTCTCATCCTAAGTAATTACTTTTTATTTATTATCTTTCCAGTTTCCTTATACACAAGCAATATAAATATAGATTCTTTTCCTATCTTGGATTAAAAACTAACTCTATGTACACTGCTTTTCACTTTCTTATTAGTTTACCTTGTGGAGCTACAGAGTTTCTTCAGTCCTGTTATAATTATGTAATATCCCATTGTAGAGCTAGACCAAAATTTTGTTAGTAGTCTCCTATTGGCTAAGGTCTAGTTACCAGTCTATGTACAACCAGGCCATAAGTATTTGTGACATTATATATGGTGTAAGTATATCTACAGGATGAATTTCCAAAAACATGAATAAATGGGTAAATGCACCTGTGATTTCTGATAGCTATTCCTCAATTGCTGTCTAGGGAGGTGGAACAGTATGCTTTATGTATGAACATACTCACACTGGTCTATAAAAATAGTGATCAGGGGCCGGGAGTTTGGCCTAGTGGTAGAGTGCTTGCCTAGCATGCGCGAAGACCCGGGTTCGATTCCTCGGTACCCCACATATGTAGCAAAAAGCCAGAAGTGATGCTCAGCCTTGAGAAAGTCCAAGGACAGTACTCAGGCCAGGGCTGGCAAAAAAAAAAAAATAGTGACCATTTTTCTTACCCTGGGTCTGGGTGAGGTCCAGCATGTTTTTATATGTCAAAAGGCCATTTGTTACTTCTCCATAATCATAACCTTTCATCATTTTCAGAATCATTGCCCACTTATCTTTTGGATTTTCTATCCTTTGATTTCTTTCTTTCTTTCTTTCTTTCTTTCTTTCTTTCTTTCTTTCTTTCTTGTATGTGTGTGTGTGTGTGTGTGTGTGTGTGTGTGTGTGTGTGTGTGTGTGTGTGTGTGTATGGATCTTGGGGCTTGAACTCGGCCTGGGCGCTGTCCCTGAGCTCTTCAACTCAAGGCTACTGCCCTACACTTGAGCCAAGCCCCACTTCCCATTTTCTAAATGTTAATTGGAGATAAGAGTCTTAGGTCTTTTTGTGCCTGGGCTGGCTTTGAACTTTGATCCTCAAATCTCATCCTCCTGAATAGCTAAGATTACAGGTGAGAGCCACTGCGCCAGCTGTTCTTTGATTTCTTATCTTTCATATGAGTTAAGAAATGTCTCACATTCCTCTACTATTTTTGCCTTTCAGTGTTTATTTGTAGCACATTTGATTAACACTTTCTTTTAGGATCTATAACCTGAGTTTGACTTAGAAAGGTCTCAACCAGAGTTATAAAGAAATACCCATGTTTTCTAATTCTTTTGTAAATTTTGTTTTTTACAGTTTGTTCTTATATTAATAAAATGATGTCAATATTATCTTTCAGATATCAAATTGAATTAAAATTAAACTAAATTAAAATTAAATTAGAACATTTTTTAAAGCCCAACTTTTCCTACTGGTTTGAGGTTCTACATTTTTTCAGAAGCTACCTTTCTTCCTGAGTGAGTCTTATCTCTAGATTTTCTCCCCATGCTACTTTAATTATTATGACTTTGGATATGTTTTATGTTCTAGCAAATATTGAGGTGCAATGAATTGCCTCATAACCTAGTTACTTAAAACACAATGGTTTTATTATTTCTCAAGTCTCTTATGAGTCAGAAATTTGGAAAGTCTTAGCATGGTATTTGGGTTCTGGCATATTCATAACCAGTACTACTTGACCATTAATGTCAGTGGGTAACAAGAAGTAAATCTGTGATGAACAGGAAGTGCTAAAACAGCTCATGGCTAAACAAGCATCTATCTGTATGAGTGTGTGTGCGTGTGTATGTGTGTGTCTGTCTCTTTTTCTCTCTGTTTCTCTCTCTCTGTGTCTCTGTCTCTCTCTCTCTGTGGCTCTGTCTCTCTCTCTCTCTGTCTCTCTCTCTGTCTCTCTCTCTGTGTCTCTGTCGTCTCGGTCTCTGTCTCTCTCTCTGTCTCTCTCTCTGTCTCTCTCTCTCTGTCTCTCTCTCTCTCTCTCTCTCTCTCTCTCTCTCTCTCTCTCTCTCTCTCTCTCTCTCTCTCTCTCTCTCTCTCTTCATATGTAGCCTCAAGGCTTTTTTTCTCTGCATAGAAGACTTTGAGCTTCCTCCCAGCTTGGAAGATTCAGAGAAGTCAGCTATTTATGTGGCAACTCCAAGTTATAGGACACTGTTTCTATTAAAAAAGTAAAAGCTGTCCTACCTTTTCCAGCTTAGCCTTCCTTGGAAGACACTGAGCATCATGATGCCACACATTCTATTGTGTGGGTGTGGGTGGGTGGACGTGCACATGTGCACACCCATCCCCAGACCTGAACTTAGAGCATTGTTCCTAATTTTTTTCCCTCAAAACTAGTGCAGGTGCAGTGGCTCATGCCTGTAACCCTAGCTATTCAGGAGGCTAAGATCGTGGTCAAAGCCAGCCTGGGCACTAAAGACCGTGAGACTTTTATCTCCAATTAACCACTGGAAAACTGGAAGTGGCCCTGTGGCTCAAGGGGTAGGGTGGCAGCCTTGAGCTGCAGAGCTCAGGGACAGCATCCAGGCCCAGAGTTCAAGCTCTATGGAAAAACAAACAAACTAGTTTTCTACCTCTTGAGCCACAGCTCCATTTCTGGCTTTTGTTGGTTAATTGGAAATAAGGATTTCGAAGATGTCCCTAGTAGGTCTGGTTTTAAACTGTGATCCTCAGATCTCAGCCTCCAGAGTAGATAAGATTACAGGCGTGAGCCACCAATGCCTGGCCCATAACTCTACTTCTCAGTAGGAAAAGTGTATCTGTTACAAAGAAAGAATATGTAGAATGGGAGGTCAATTTGGGAAATACAGTCTTCCACATCTTACTTTCCACTGGGGTTGAGGCATATTTTACAGATCTCTGTTTTCTTGGCCATTATTACCAGTAGAAAATTCTTACTGTCAATTAGCCTTTTTAGAAACCTGCTATATAAAGTAAGTTCACTGATAATCATATGCCAACCTTTTATCATCTTCATATAGTATTTAACTTTAACGATGGCTAAGTTTCCACTGTGTTTTTCTCCCTTGATGACTGAACCCAGTGTCTATGTATGCTCAATAAGCACACACTTGCCACAAATGTGCATTCCCAACCCCCCACGTAGGATTCATTTATGAAAATATATATATATATATATATATATTTGCCAGTCCTGGGCTTGAGCTGAGGGCCTGAGCACTGTCCTTGGACTTTCTCAAGGCTAGAGCTCTACTACTTGAGCCTCAGCACCAATTCCAGCTTTTTCCTATATATGTGGTTCCGAGGAATCGAACCTAGGCCTTCATGCATGCTAGGCAAACACTCTACCACTAGGCCAAACTCCCAGCCCTGAAAAAACATATTTTGAAATCAAATAGTTGGTATGACTGTTTTGTGGGGGCGTTGGGAGGGTGGAGGTTCTCAGATCAGGGAGTTGGAGATATCCTTATGGAGTCATATTTAGCTTAAGATAAGTATATATAACTACATATAGAAATTTATTTGCAACCGTTACCACATATATTTCCTTGTCAGCTGAGACATCCTAGAAGCAATAAGAAGTTAGTAGTAATGAGCAAATGGATTCCCAGGTTTTGCTTGGTGCTGAGTATTCAACACAGGATTCGTAGTCACAAAGTACCTACTCCACCTCTGAGCTGTAGCCTTGGTCTCCACTCTCAAATTAAAGAGACCAGGGCCTTTTGAAGGTATAGGATGAGTCTAGGACTACAGTTGGACACATACAAGAGGAATCTAGAGCACGTCGTTTGTGCTTAAAAGTAAACAAATGCTAGAGAATAATAAACAAAGAACAAGCTATAATTTGTGAAAGTGTGTCAACAGGGACCTGGGAACAACCAAGAGTTCCCAGTGGCCAAAGCTGGAATCATTTGAGCAACCAAGTGAATAAAGAAATATTTGGACTATTACACTAAGTATGAAAGAATTATCTATAAGTTGATAGTGATATAAATAAAAGATGGGTTAAGTATGTACGTGGGTGAAGAGAGGAATCTGTCTTTAAAAGAATTCCAAATAATTTATGGAGCTACTTCAGCTTCAAAGAAGGAAGACATAGATCTCCTTTCCTCAAACACAGACTATTTATAGTGATTTCCTCCACAAAATACAGAATGGAATGGAAAGGGAGGAGAAAAATAGTCATTTAGACAGTAGAGAAATACAAAAGATACAACACCAGCCCAGTTATTGATGTCAATGTGGGCTGTGATAAATTGTGTCCCTACTATGTGCCTTTGACACAATGTGATGAAGATGGCACTTGATCTTGGTGGTCTTCCTCCCAGAAATCCATAGCTCCAGTCTTATCCTGAGAAAAGCATCCGGAAAATTCCAGTCGAGGTTATCCTATAAAATAATAGCCTTGTATTCTGTAAAAATTGTCAAAGTCATCAAAGCAAGGAAATCCTGAGAGACACTCACATGGCCAAGAAGAGCCTAAGGAGACATGACAATGAAATGTAATATGGTGTCTGCAGATGGGGTCTTAGAATAGATAAGAGACATAGAGGGAAACAGGTGGAATATTGATTTAAGTTTTTAAGGGCTAGCCCAAGTAGTTCAGAATCAGCAAGATCAATCATGTCTTTTAAATATCATAAATAAACAAACAAACAAGATGGACAAATAAATACCATTCTCCCATCTAGCTCAGGAGAATGAGCTAATGTGATACACAGGAGGCTGTGGGCTGTGGCCAGTGGCAGTGCAAGGCACTGCTTCATCTCCACTGCCCTGACACTTGAAAGTCCATCTGGGTACCATCATCCCCATCCTTGACTTCTAGACAAGCATCAGTCCCTTGAACTAAACCTGGGAGAAAGAAGTGTTTCCCCAGGGCCATCATATCCCACACTCAGTGGGACCTGGCTAGATAGTCCTCGACCCTCCAGGTAAACTCCATGCAGCCTCCTGCTCCTTGTCAGCATGGTCTGCGGTTCTAGTTCCCTAGGCCCTCTCTCCACCTCTATTCCTGGAGGAACAAGGGTGGAGGAGGTCAGATGAAAGAATGATCCAACCTGGAGAAAAGAAGTTCCAGTCCTAAATAGGCAAGCAAAGGGCCAATCGCCCATGGCCTGGGGACTTCTTAGAGCCTTGGAAATAAGTAGATCATACATTGGTCATATTTAAGAAAAGACCCAGATATCACCCTGATAATAAAATTAAATTTATAAAAGACCCAGTACCCCCACCCCACCACTTCCTTCAGTTCAGAGAACCATCCTTCTCATTGCCACTCAGGAAATCTTGGACTTCCAGTCCGTCTTGAGTTAATTTAAACATCTTGTTAAAGTCTTGTGTTCAAGTTTTCAAGTGTGTTCCATGAAAGGATCTCTCTTACTTCTTAGGCTATATGTTCCAAGGTGTAACACCTCTGCTCATGGTTGTATCTTTTTCTTTTCTTCTGGGTCATGGGACTTGAACTCTGTCTGGGCACTGTCCCTGAGTTCTTCAGCTCAAAGCTATTGTGGTTGTATCTTTAGCCTATGCTACAGGGCCTGACACATGGAAGGGCTTGGTAAAAATACATGGTCGGCCTCCATCTTGTTTTCATTAGCCTCATCCCAGAGAAAGGCTATTTCTCCAAATGTAGAAGTGGCCAAATCTACGAAGTGGCTAAGAAGAACACATAACAATGTTCCCTGTCACTCAGACCAGTCAACACCAGGAAGCAAACACAGCCCTGCTTAGTCACAGCCCACTGTCCCAAGGAGTCTTAGACGATTCTGAAACACAAGTCTGTTTTTCAGTTGAGTTGAGAAAAGGGCAGCTGCTAGGTTTGTTTGTTAGTTTTGTTGTTGTTGTTGTTGCTGTTTTTTGTTTTGAGATGGTCTCATTATGTAACCCAGGCTGGCCTCAAACTAAAGATCCTCTTGCTTCAGCCTATCAAGTGCCAAAATGACAGTTGTGCCCCCACCACTTATAACTTAGCTTTTCTTTTGAGAACCTACTACAGGCTTTTAACTACTTTGCCACTGCTAAATCAAGGTCAGTAAATTTAGTACTTGAAAACTAAACTTACAGGACTGGGAATATGGACTAATGGTAAAGTACCTGCCTAGCGTGCAAAAAGACCTGGGTTCAATTCCAGGGTACCACATACCCGGAAAAGGCTGGAAGTGGTGGTATGGCTCAGGGAGTAGAGCACTAGCCTTGAGAAAGCCCAAGGACAGTGCCCAGGCCCTGAACCCCAGGACTATCCAAAACCAAAACAAAACCTAAACTTAATAGATAGCATTTACTCAAAGCTTTACCTCAGTGTTGTATCAAACTCTGACTGTTCTAGACCCCTGATAGCTCACTGAAAGCCCTGCATGTCCCCTGGTGCCCATAGCTAGAATTCTGGCAGGCAGGGAGGGGTGCGGGGAGGACCGCTTGATTAGCAGTGACATATTAGCCTCATGTGGGGTGGGTCATACTGCTATTTTTTGCTTAACCTGCCTTTGGCTTAGCTCTATCATGATCAATTTTATTTGTTTGGGTTGTGGAGTTTATCTTACAATCAACAGAACTGTCTATTTTCTCAAGCATTATTTTTGTCCTGTAATTTTCCAGTCACTGAGTCTTAAAGATATGTATTGTGGTTTAGATATTTCCTATTGTAACAGCTGATGTATTCACAACCCACTCAACATTTGCTTGTGGGGTGATATTTCATTTAGCGTGTACTGTTTATAAACCGATGCTATTTAAATTACTTGCAACATAAAGTCAACATATGTAAAAATACTTTTATACTTTATAGAACATTATTGTATAATATACATTCTTATATAAAACTACAACCGTTGCCTTTTATTTATCTACAAATCATAATTACCAGGATTTGTTTTCCAGAAGACAGATGGGCCTAGAGTCTTTATATGTGCCTCAGTTAGTGTCTTATACTTCTCTATTCAGAGAAAACACCTGTGCCTCTCTCTGTGTAATTTTCAAAAATAAATATTGCTCTCATAGTTCTATATGTCTACAAAATAACATGGGGCCCACCAGGTTTCCTAAAACCACAAAAAGTGTACTCTGCCTGCAACCCTGCCACACAAATGACCCCAGAATGTTCTAGTCCCTTTCTCATCCTGTATTTGAAGATCTTGGCACCAAAGGAACTATAGTCTAAGGCAACAACCACTCTCACTCCTAACAGAGCCTACTCAGAAAGAGCTCATCGCAGACTCTAATCTAGGAAAAGGAATACCTGTAGGCCAGGGAGGTCCCTCTAATCATTTTTCATGGGACAGCAGGAGCCAAAGCCTTTCTTGGGATTTTCCAGGAACATTTAGCTGCCTAAGCCAGCTGAATCCACGTATAGGGATCCAACTTCTCCAAGAAAGCAAATTTGAGTCTACATCCAGAGGAGAATCTAGTCTTCTCCCAGAACAGATTCTGGGAAGATGTTCCAGCCCCAGAGGGAGGGTTTGAACTTTGAAATCACCTAAGTTGATACTAGTCTCAGCTCTCCCCCACTCATTCCATTTAAAAGGGGGTACAGAGTTAACGAGTAACACTTCCTTTGCCTCTCTGCAGTACAACATTCACACTATACACATATTGCTCTGCTCTGAGACCACTGGAAGCTAGAGATGAGTAGGGGCTTCAATGTGCTAAAAAAAAATGGATCTGGAAAATGAAGAAGAGGTCAGAGCCATAGGGTTTGAAGGCTGGGCTATTTCCAGGTATGGACGGTCTTTTTAGAGTGGAGGCATCTCAGGCCAGGCAATAGTGACTCACCCATATAATCACAGATACTCAGGAGGCTAAAAATCTGAGAACTGTAGGTCGAAGCCAGCCTGGGCAGAAAAGTCCATGAGATTCTTATCTACAATTAACCAGCAAAAACAAAGCCAAACTGGAGTTGTGGTCCAAGTAGTAGAGCACCAGCCTCAAGCAAAAAACAAAAACAAAAAAAATCTAAGTGAGGCTGGGAGTTTGGCTTAGTGGTTAAAGTGTTTGCCTAGCATGCACGAAGACCCGGGTTCAATTCCCCGGTACCAGAAGTGGTACTGAGGCTCAAGTGGTAGAGCTCTAGCCTTGAGAAAACCCAAGGACAGTGCTCAGGCCCTGAGCTCAAGCCCAGGACTGGCCAAAAAAAGGAAAAAACAAAACAAAACTAAGTGAGCCAGATGCTGGTGGCTCACACCTATAATCCTAGCTACTCAGGAGGCTGAGATCTGAGGATCACAGTTTGAAGTCAGCCTGAGCAGGAAAATCTGTGAGGTTCTTATATCCAGTAAGCTACTTGGAGAAAAAAAACAACAACAACAAAACCCTGAAATGGTGCTGTGGCTCAAGTAGTAGAGTGTTAGTTTTAAGCAAAAGCAGCTCAGAGATAATGCCCAGGCCCTAGGTTCAAGCCCCAAGATTGCACTCCCCGAGCCCCCGCACCAAAAAAAGAAGGGGAAAAAAAAAGTCAGGTGAGAAACCCAAAGTTTTAAGCTATAAGTACTAACACACACACACACACACACACACACACACACACACACACACAGTGGATACATCTCCTTGGCAGACATCTGCTGTCTTAGTATCCAGAGGAATTGTCATGGATTTGCTGCAAAATTAATCACAGCAAACAATGGGCTAGAGCCTTGTTAGCAGCCTAAGCCAAGGGCCATCTACATCACAACTCACTGCTTGTATGTTCCCCCGAGTCTGCTCAATGTGTATCCTTGTGGAATAATCAGCACTGACATGCCAAGGCCCAAGTGTTCCATACATAAAATAAGAAAGCTAGGAGCATGGCCTAGTGGAAGACTGTTTGCTTAGCATGCATGAAGCCCTGGTTTGATTCCTTGGTACCACATACACACAAAAAAGCCAGAAGTGGTGCTTTGGTTCAAGTGGTAGAGTGCTACCCTTGAAAAAGCTCAAGGACAGTGCCAAGGCTCTGCGTTCAAGCCCCAGGACTGGCAAAAAAGAAACAGAAAAAGGTCTGGAAGCATGGCTTAGTGGTAGAGTGTTTGCCTAGCATGTACAAAGCCCTGGGTTCAATTCCTTAGTACCATACATACAGAAAAAGCCAGAAGTGGTGTTGTGGCTCAAGTGGCACCAGTCTTGAGCAGAAAGTGTCCAAGGACAGTGCCTAGGTCCTGAGTTCAAACCCCAGGACTGGCCAAAAAGAGAAAAAGAAAAAAAGGAAAGAGAAATAAACAAACATCAAATAAGAGAAGTTTGCAAGACAAACGGGAAGGCTCCCTGTGTGCCTTGTGTTCCTTTGAGTGTGTAATTCCCGACTCGAAAGATCCATGGGAGGGCTGGAGTTGGAAGGGCTCTGGAGACTGATGAAGGGCTGCCCAAGATGTGGTGTAGTCATAAACCCCTTTATTGAGTGGCAATGCCTTTGCACAACTAGTTAAAGATATTTTTTTAAATATTAAAACAAATCCTCAGGTTGCATATGAGCTGCTCTTTAAAATCCCATGCAATGCTGCCAGTATCCTGGATGGCCATGAAAGTCACGTGGGCTGCATTGTGTATCTGTGCTGGGAGGAGGGGGTCATAGGACAATGTCCTGCCTCCAAGCCTCCTCAATAGGCGGAAGCTACTGGCTTCCTCCCTTTCCTGCCTTCTGTGTGCCAGCAAGACTGCTGGCTAAAGGGAGAAAAGGGGATAGGAAAAATCTGCCCAACCATGGCTAGGTCTGTCTTTGCCATACCTTTTCCAGACCCCCACCTTTTAGGTGCCTTTTAGAGCCTTCTAGGCCACACCCATCCTTAGCCCTGTGTGAGTTGGACTGGGGGTCCTAAAGAGTGGGAAGCAAGACAAATCTTCCCCACCCCTGTCCCACCACCCCTCCCACCTAAGCTACCTCATTTCCTTTTCCTCCCAGCACCAGGGTACACTGATCGGCACAGGCCAGGCACTCAGACCACAGCAACTGAGCCCAGGCCTAGTTGGTCCTGGCTGGCCTGGGTCAGTTTCCAGAGTATGGTCTGGCTGGGCTCCCTTTTCCTGTTTCCCATTCTCTTCTTGGCCTCTCATGTTGGTAAGTTTTCTCACCCACCCTCCACCCCCTCCACCTTATTTCCAGACCCCAAGGCCTTTATTTTCCCCCAAGAAACCCCATCATATGGAGAAAGAGAGCCTAGTAGATGCCATGAGCTGGGGAGGAGAAGTATGAAGTTATTGTTTAACGGGTAGAGTTTGTTTGACAAGATGAAAAGAATTAAGGAGATGGATAATAGTGTTTGCACAACGTTATGAATGTATTTTCTAACACTGAACAATATGTTTACAAATGGTTGAGGTGATACATTTTAGATCAGCCCCAAAGTAAGATCAGGTGCTATAAATCACCGCAGCCTGGTCCTAGGGCAGGGGTGTGGACAGCCACTGAATGCTGAATCTTGGGGTCAGTGGGACTAGTCAATGGCCCTGTGATGTTTTCAGTGCATACTTAGAGGGTCAGTGTGTTGGGCCCATTTATCGAGCACCAATAATATTCCATTAGCAGAGAGACCACAATCTCTAGATCTGCAATGATGCTGATCTTGGTTACAGAGTTTAATGCATATACTGTATTCTGTGTGCTCAGTACAGCACCTGACTCTTGACAAAGCTTTCTGAACAAGTGACTGGAGAAAAACACAGAAGGCTGCCTTTGAGTGGTTTGTCATCTAGTGGGGAACTCGGGCCAAAGGATGAAGGCTAAACTGAGACAGATAAGAGCAGATGGGCAGGGGGAGGGGAGGAGGCAAAAAAAATGGAGGCTGGAAAGATTTCATTAAGAGAGGGGAACATGTGAAAGCTTGATCTAAAATGCTGGGACATAATAAATTATACAGGTCTCTAGGCATTCACACAGTGAGACCAAAGGTGGATACTCTTTGGAGAAGAACAGAAAGTAATAATGCCTATGTGCATCTATGATCATACAAAATAATATTTATTGAAATGAACTCCAGAAAATCAGAGTCTTTTTCTTTTTCTGGCTGTTTTCCTTTTCTTTTTGTTCTGTGTGTTTGTTTATATGTCTCTGGGAGTGTAACGGAAGGAGGCATGAAATGGGTGCAAACATACAGCAATGGTATTCACTAGACACTTGAAAATGAACTATACAACTTATAGGTGAAGATGGGAGGGAAAAACAGAGAGAGAGAGCGCAAGAGAAGGACTGATATTGTCTCCAAAAAGTACTCTTTACCTAACTTATGTAACTATAACCCCTCTGTACATCACCCCAATAATAAATAGTAAAAAAAAAAAAAAAGAGAGAGTGGGGGCCAAAATAATAATTGCGCATCTCAGAGGCTTTGAAGCACATAGGAAAAAAGATTCCTGCAAGGAAAGTAGCCAGAGAGACAGTGTGAACGTAAGGGCTCAGGAGCATGCATATCTCCCGAGAGCAATGGACACCCATGGAAGGTTATAGACAGAAGTCACAAGGTGGTGTTTATCACGGAGCTTAAGCTCGAGGCCTCAGCTTTTTTTTGCTTAAGGTTAGCACTCTACCACTTAACCCATAGCTCCACTTCTGGCTTTTTGGCGGCTAATTAGAGATAAGAATCTCACAAGCTTGCCTGCCTTAACTGGCTTTGAACCGTAATCTCCAGATCTCAGCCTCCTGAGTCTCTAGGATTACAGGTGCCAGCCACCAGCCCCTGGCTCATAAAGTGGTTGTGAGTCAGATGGATCACTTTGGTGGATGAGCTGGGAGCGGGGAGGGTGTTTGCTAGGACAGTCCAGGTGAAGAATGAACAAAGGTGCGCTTGGGAGATGGAGGAAGGAGGTTAGGAAACAACCTGCAGAATTTTGTGATTGGTTAAGTCATCAGGAAGCTCAATGGTGTAGGTTTTAAATTCAGACACCTTGGTCACTGCATGGCCTTGGGCAAGTTGCTTAACTTCTCTGATTCTGCAAAACAGGTCTACTGACACCCACCTTCTGGCACAGTCATGGTAAAATGAGAGACCATCAGTAAAGTGTCTGGGGCATAGTTGACATCCTATAAACTTCCATTATTTCCCAGTGCAAGTATAAGAGGACTCCTTAGTCACGGTCTCAGGTAGCAGCTATTATCCTGAGTCAGATAACACAGCAGGTTTAGAAGATGCTGTGGAAATTTAATTTGGGTAAAAGATTATCTCAGGTACTGACTCAGAGGTGACAGTTAAAGCCTTAGGAGTGGAAGAACTTGCTCAAGGAACATTGTAGAATCATAATTATTATTCCTTGTAAAGACGGTCATCCAATAGGGTCATGAAGATGCAATGTGGAAATGGTTTTGGTACCTGGTAGGTGGCCAGTAAATGCCAGCTTTGTTTATTTATGGAGGGCTTTCAAAGGATAGTAAATAATAAGCTACATGGCCTTTAAATTAATAAATGATTGGACAGTTACCAGGCAGGGATAGGGAAGGCGGAGGCCCGGAAGGTGTGGGGTCATGAAGCTGAGATGGACTAGCTGACCTTTAACTTCATGGTGTCTGCAGGCTGTGCATCAGTTGCCCAAACCTGAACCGCCCCTCCCCACATACCATGATTTTCATGCCATGCCTTGTTGCCCAGGCTGCTCTCCGTGTCTAGAAAGTTCTCTTCCCACCTGTACCCCTCCTCCCCATTCTCCTCATCCATGGTGTCCTCCATGAGTTTCAAAAGCTCTCAAGTTATACCTCTGAAGATACCTACTACCCCCCCCCCCCCCCCCCCGCCATTTCCTCCTCCTCCCTCGGGCTGGGATCAGTTTCCTCTCTGCTCCCTCACACAGCACCTCTTCAGCTCACAGCCTTGTCCGTGTCTGTTCCTCTAAAGCAGTAAGTTCTGTGTAAGCAAAAACAGAACCCCACCTGTTTCTATACCCACCTGGGCCTTCCCTGTATCTCTGGGCAGCGGAGGGCTAAGTTTATTTCTGCTCCATAACTACCTGAAACCACAGCATAGCAAAAATTTTCACCATTTCCCTTTGGTTAATCTCATATTGTTACTATACCTGACTGTGTTACCTGGCATATTGTATATACGTCTGATTATTTGAAATAGGAAAAGGAATGGGGGAAAACAAGATGATTGGGAGGGGTGGGGGAAGGAAATAGGGAAAAAACATGAGAAGGGGTATATCAATGTGTGAGAAGTAATGCACTCACTATCTGGTGAATGTAACTGTAACCCCTCTATACATTACAATTAAAAAAAATTCGCCATTTCATGGGCTGGGAGTTTGGCCTAGTGGTAGAGTGCTTGCCTAGCATGTGTGAAGACCCCAGGTTTGATTCCTATGTACTACCTACATAGGAAAAAAGCCAGAAATGGTGCTGTGGCTCAAGTGGTAGAGCTCTAGTCTTGAGAAAGTCCAAGGACAGTGCTCAGGCCCTGAGCTCAAGGCCCAGGACTGGCAAAAAAAAAAAAAAAAAAAAAAAAAAAAAAAAGCACCTCACCATTTCTGTGATGACCAGGGGGGAGCATGGAGAGCATGGAGAGACACTGTGGTCTCTGTGCTTGTCCCAGCCGGCATCTTCTGGTAGAAACAACTAGAAATGGCTGAGAAGCAAACTTGGCAGTGTACTTAAAGGAGGAGCCTGCTCAAGGGCCTCCCAGGGAGGAAAGGAGATGGGGCACAGGTATCCTGGGGAACCCGGGACCTGGCCAAGGGGAGCCATCTGGCCGGGGCCAGAGGTTTGTATGCCCTGGGTTTTGTACCAGGACCCCAGTGCACCAGAAAGAGGAGAAAAGGGAGATTTGCCCAAGGCCAGGAGGTGCCTGGCAGGGAAGGGGTGAGGGCAGGTGCCAGGGAAAAGATTGGAGGTCCCCCCCTCTTCAGAGGGGATCAGAGGACTGGAGAGCGGGGATGTAAGACGGGAAGACTGGCGGAGGCTCTCCATGGAGTCACTGTTGTCCTGGCGCAGAGGCAGCGGCGGACCTGACACTGCTGGCCAACTTGGGCCTCACGGACCCGCAGCGTTTCTTCCTCACCTGTGTGTCGGGGGAGGCCGGAGCGGGGCGGGGCTCGGAGGTCTGGGACCCACCCCTGCTGCTGGAGAAGGACGACCGCATCGTGCGCACCTTCCCGCCCGGAAAGCCCCTGCACGTGGTGCGCAACGGCTCCCACCAGGTCACGCTGCGGGGCTTCTCCAAGCCCTCCGACCTGGTGGGCGTCTTCTCCTGCCTGGGCGGCACGGGGGCCCGGCGCACGCGCGTGCTCTACGTGCACAACAGCCCCGGGGGTGAGTGTGGCCTAACGGGGGCGGGGAGGCCGGGAGGATGCTCTCCCCCCGGGACTGACCTCACCCCCCACCCACAGCCCACCTGCTCCCGGACAAGGTCACCCACACAGTGAACAAAGGCGACAACGCCGAGCTTTCTGCCCAGGTGCAAAGGGAGAAGCAGACAGACGTCATCTGGAAGAACAACGGTGAGAAGGACGTTTGGTTTGGCAGGTGGACGCCTGGTTCTCACACCCCTGCGCCTCCTTCTCTCCTTCAGTGGCTTAAGCTTTGATCCTATTAGCTTGGTGGGTTGTTACCTTTCTGGACAAGGGCCCTATTTCTTTTCTTGGTGGGTGATGGGGCTTGAACACAGGACCGGGCAGTTGTCCCTGACCTCTTCTCCTGCTCAAGTGATAGTGCTCTACCATTTTGAGCCTCAGCTCAATGATTTTCTGGTGGTAAATTGGATTTTCCTGCCTGGGCTGACTTCGAACCCCAGTCCCTAGACCTCAGCCTCCTGAGTCACTGGATTACAGGCGAGAGCTCCACCATGCGGTTCTCGGGGCCCCTTTTCTGTCCAGGACAAAATCCTTGAGACCTATCATCTCCAGCTCTATGTCACCTTCCTACTATAGTGGGGGACAAGGAACTGATAGTCTGCTATCTCTTAAGCACTAAAGTGCCTGCCTCTGCCTCTCCCCTGCGAGTTAGTAGCCCATCTGCCCCCTCCCAGTAGGAACACCCCTCCTGGTGACAGCAATAGTCCTTACAGGGACAAACCTCTAGCCAAAGTCCACCTCCCCCAAGACACCTACCCAGCTCTGATATTGGATGCAGTAAGTGCTATGAGGCCTGGGCAAAACCTCTAGGTCTCAATTATAGGCCTGCCCTCCACCTTCACCCTGTCTGGCCTTTTGCCCACTGAAATGGAAGGCAGTATTTTCCTGCATAAGTCCAAAGATGCTCTCAGAACCCCTATTCACATTTCAGACTCTTGCATCCATGGGCTCCTGAGAAGGAAGACCCTTTTCTGCACCCAAGTGTTTGTTCCCTGAGCTCCAGAGCCCCTGAACTGGACAGGAGATGTAGCAAAAGGCAGCGTACTCTAGGTTCTCTGTACTATCCTGAGAAGATGCAAGAAGGGGCTGTGGCAGAAGTGCCTGGCTCATCATGTGGGTCCTGAAGGAAGAGCCTGTGGAGGAAAACACTAGAATAGAAAGCATCTGCACTGTGCTCAGAAGTGGGAAGACAAAGGAGGCAAACAAGAAAGAAGGAAAGGCATTCCAGGAGGCCTAAGTGACCAGAGAAAGGCTGGAGGGTCTGAAATACCAGGTGTTTCATGCAGAGAACAAGAAATTCGGGCATTCAGGAAGGTTAGGGGTCAGGCAGCATACAGAGAGTATGGTGTATAAGGCTGGAGGGCTTGTCGGGGTGGGGGGGAAACTACGTTGGAGAAAAACAACTACTAAGGAGTTGAATTTTTGTCCTGAGAGCAGTGGGAAGCTCTGTGAGTCTGAAAGGTGAGGGGTGCTAAGGAGCGTTATAGGAGAATCTCATGGGCTGGGCAAGTAGAGGTTGTTAGAAAGATTCAGGATGGCGGCAAAGTCCGTGTAGTAAGCCGCGGCAGGCCAAGGTCAAGGTGGGGCAGTCAGTGCCAGGAGACGTTGGCTTGGTTTACAATATGGAGTGGAAGTAGACTGACTAGATCTTAGGTGATATACTGTGTGGCTCCCCAAGTATGAAGAAGAGGCTGCTCCCCAGCTTTCTGACCTAACATCTCATGGTGCTTTAACCCCAGAGCTGACCATTGTGCATGGGGCACTGGATGGGATTTGGGCAGAAGAAGGCCTCTAACCTTTCTGTGCCTAGTCCTTTAACCCCTCCTTTGTACCTCACCCTCTATCCCAGGATCCTATTTCCATACCCTGGACTGGCATGAAGCCCAGGATGGAAGGTTCTTGCTGCAGCTCCAAAATGTACAGCCACCATCAAGTGGCATCTACAGTGCCACCTACCTGGAAGCTAGCCCCCTTGGCAGTGCCTTCTTTCGGCTCATCGTGCGGGGTCAGGAGCAGTGGTCATGGGTGGCGTGGGAGGCTGTCAGCCCTGTGGGTCCTGCTTGTGGGCTCCCAAAGATCCCTGAGGTCCCCAGAGCTACCCCAGTCTTCAGTCTGTGTGGGCAGATAGGTGAAAGTCAGCTGCTGAAGTCACTGTCCTCCAGGCTGTGAGGCCAGACGCTGGGGACCAGGATGTGCCAAGGAATGCCCAGGCTGCCTGCATGGAGGTGTTTGCCATGACCATGATGGCGAATGTGTGTGTCCCCCTGGATTCACTGGTACCCGCTGTGAGCAGGGTAAGAAGGAGGGCGGCGAGGATCCAGGCAAGAAACGACGCCTAACCAGGGGAGCCCCCAAAGAGTGAATCCACACCCCTTTTTTCTAGCCTGCAGAGAAGGCCGTTTTGGGCAGAGCTGCCAGGAACAATGTCCAGGCACAGCAGGCTGCCGCGGCCTCACTTTCTGCCTCCCAGACCCCTATGGCTGTTCTTGTGGATCTGGCTGGAGAGGAAGCCAGTGCCAGGAAGGTATGAACTAAACTAGTTAGTAATCACCATGGCCACTAGCCTGGCCCAGACTCTTCTGTGACTCTGCCGCCACCTCTCTCCACGGTTACCTGACTAAAGTTCTCTGTATATTCTGACGGTTAGGCAAACTTGCCTCATCTGTGCTCTCCTGGCCCCTGGCCCCTCCCTTCTAACCACATCTCCTCTCTTCCCAGCCTGTGCCCCTGGTCATTTTGGGGCTGACTGTCGCCTCCAGTGCCAGTGTCAGAATGGTGGCACTTGTGACCGTTTCAGTGGCTGTGTTTGCCCCTCCGGGTGGCATGGAGTACACTGTGAGAAGTCAGGTATGAGCATCTGGGTCTCTGAGACCCCACAAGTCAAGTCAACTTCCACAAAACACCTCCCTGGCTCTGACTTGCCACTCCTTTCCTTATCATTTGCCCAAGTATTGCCCTCGGGCAGAGAATAGTCTGTCAGGGATTCTCACCATTCAGCCACCCACATCATGGAAGATAGCAGCCCAGAGTACAAAGACAAAGGAAGCCCAGAGCAGTGTTGAGAATCAGGGAAGGCTTCTGGGAGGACAGAGAGCTGAGATTGGATGTGGAGGATAAGAGAGAAATGGCCAGAGAAGAATGTGGAGAACGTCCAGGCATTGAGACTCAGATTTGGGTTCCAAGACAGTGAAGTAGACGCTAAGGCCTTCGAATGTGTGTCCAAAGGGTTTACACATTCAGTATGACAAGAGGGAATGAAAATGGTTGAAGGGACACCAAGTGGGTAGAAAGAACCTCTCATGACTGGGCTGAACACAGAAGCAGGAGTCTGTGGCCAGAGACCAGAAAGGATCAAGCCCTGAACTGTTTTGGCTGTGAAAATGATGGCAGGCGTGTCTGTGAGTATAAGGAGATCGATCGTAGGAAGCAGGTTGGGAGAGGAGTAGGAGGTGGATCCTGAGGCAGATTTGATACGGGGCCTGAGACCTATGGCAACTGGACAGGCCTGTGCTGGTTTCTGGACTTACGTGTGTAGGCTGACTCCAACGCCTCCACTGAGATGGGAAGCAAAAAATAAGATGTGCTTTGGTGGTCAGGTGTCTGCTTCATGGGAGCATCGGGGTGAGTGTCCTCTCTCTCATACCAGACCGGATCCCCCAGATCCTCAACATGGCCACAGAACTGGAGTTCAACTTAGAGACAATGCCACAGATCAACTGTGAAGCTGCAGGAAACCCCTTCCCAGTACGGGGCAGCATAGAGCTACACAAACCAGATGGCACCGTGTTCCTGGTCAGCTCAATGCCACCTACCCCACTGCCCCCTACCTCCATTTCCCACCAACTTTACAATTGATTTCTCAGTCTCTTAACCCTTTCAGAACTTTCTGTAGGCTCTACCTACTGGCCTGGCCATGGCTCAAATGAGATCTGGCTGGTCAGAGAGGATGGCTCTGGGCTCCTATCTCACCAGTAGTCCAGAGAGGCATGAGATCTAACTCATGGGCGTACATTTTCTGTTCCCCTCCCCATTGTCTTTCTTAGCCTACCAAATCCATTGTGGAGCCAGACAGGACCACAGCTGAGTTCAAGGTACCCCTCTTGGCTCTTGGAGACAGTGGGTTATGGGAATGCCGTGTGTCCACATCTGGTGGCCAAGACAGCCGGCGATTCAAGGTCAATGTTAAAGGTCAGTAATTATCCTAGAGTCATGGAGGATGGAAAGTGGGCAGAGTAGGCATTACTGATCCCTGGTCAGACCGGGGATGCTCATTGAAGGTCAAGGACATCTAGGTTCCCATCCAGTACCGGCCAAAGAAAAGAGATCTGAGCTGGGCAGTGTCAAGGCTGGAACCTAGCTTGGTCCCACTGGAAATGACATCCCATGGCTCAGAAGCTGAGGACTAGCCTTGCCTCCTGCCTAACTGTGTGTTTCTCACCACCACACATAGCATGCTTTTAACCCTGCCCCTAGCACACTGTTCCATTTCTGAATCACCCCCCATGGCTGACCATGTCACACTCTCACTTAACATCTTTTGAGATACCTAGGACCTTATGGATTTGTCCTATGCTCCCCAAGCTGTACAGGATTGAGAACTATACCCTTGGGTCCTAATCTCTCCTGGCACCGGTTGAACTTGATCTCCTCCATCTAGTCCAGAGGATCTTCAGATCCAAACCAATAGATAGATATATGCAAAGTCCAAAGCACAGAGAGTCTTATCCTGAATCTCCTGGCAGTACCCCCAGTGCCCTTGACAGCACCTCGGCTCCTGGCCAAGCAGAGCCGCCAGCTTGTGGTCTCCCCACTGGTCTCATTCTCTGGAGATGGACCCATCTCCTCTGTCCGCCTGCACTACCGGCCCCAGGACAGCACAATGGCCTGGTCTGCCATTGTGGGTAAGTAGGGAGGGTGCTGGGGAAGAATGGAGCTTGGGGGAAGTGGGAGGATAAGCTGAGAAGGGAAAGAGAGGGAGCATGGAGAAAGGGGTGGGCAATGGTGGCCTCAGAAAGCAGCTGGGACTGACTGTATGTGGCACACTCTACCCACAGTGGACCCCAGTGAGAATGTCACATTAATGAATCTGAGGCCGAAGACAGGATACAGTGTCCGTGTACAGCTAAGCCGGCCAGGGGAAGGGGGAGAGGGGGCCTGGGGGCCTCCTGCCCTCATGACCACAGATTGTCCTGGTGAGAGGCCAAGAGTCATCCCTCCCTATCTCCCTCAGGGGCTGCTGCCCTGTCCATTCACAGTTATCATATGGGATCCATCACAGGGGCCCCTCCCTACCCTATTAGAGCTTGCCCTACCCTGTCCCCTGGGACCCATCCAGCCCCAAGAACCCATATGACACTTCTGACCCCCTGACCTCTGGCCCCAGAGCCCTCATTGCAGCCATGGCTGGAGGGCTGGCAGGTGGAGGGCTCCGACCGGCTTCGAGTGAGCTGGTCCTTACCCTCGGTATCCGGGCCACTGGTGGGCGACGGTTTCCTGCTGCGCCTGTGGGATGGAGCAAGGGGGCAAGAGCGGCGGGAGAATGTCTCGTCCCCCCAGGCCCGCACTGCCCTCCTGACTGGACTCACACCTGGCACCCACTACCAGCTGGATGTGCGATTGTACCACTGCACCCTCCTGGGCCCAGCCTCACCCCCTGCACACGTGCTTCTGCCCCACAGTGGTATGCTCCAGATGGGGTGACGGGCTGGGGATGAGGACCAGGAACACAAAGACATGGGAGACATAGGAGGTTCTGGAAGACTGGGTGGACATGGAAAGAAGTATCTCAGGTATCAGAGAGGACATAGGACATGAGGAGGATGAATCTGTCAACAGAGCATATGGGATGGGAAGGTCATGGTTTATATGAATAATGGAGGTGCGGAGAGGGCGTGGCGGGACTTTGGGAGACTTGGGGAGGAACAGAGATATACTATTGATAAAGATTAATCCAGGCTAGATTGGGAGTATGGAGGAGGGAGCATAATGGAATGAATGTGAATAACCACTCAGCTATCTCACTGGTCCAGTCTAGCCCTGCTTTCTCACTCCCTTCGCCCTAGGATCTCCAGTGCCCCGGCACCTCCAGGCCCAGGCTCTGTCTGACTCGGAGATCCAGCTGACATGGCAGCGACCAGAAGCCCTCTCTGGGCCTATATCCAAATATATTGTGGAGGTTCAAGTGGCTGGAGGCTCAGGAGACCCACAGTGGATAGATGTGGACAGGCCCGAGGAGACAAGTACCATTGTCCGTGGCCTCAATGCCAGTACACGCTACCTCTTCCGCGTGCGAGCCAGTGTGCAGGGTCTTGGAGATTGGAGCAACACAGCAGAAGAGTCCACCCTGGGCAATGGTAAGAGGGCGGTGCCCAAAGGACTTGTGGGCCCTGGGGCTGACTGAATTCCACCTCACCCCTTATCTTAGAGCTATAGCATCCCAGGCCCCAACCAACAAGTGACACAAGCTCTGAGCTAGCTGGAACAATCATATGGCTCCCTATGACAGTCCCGGATCTCCTCATCCAAGTGATCTCCCCATGTTCTAGTGGCTGGGATCTTTCACTTTTTCCTCTGTGTGGTGGCCTTCGAATTCCTTAATGCAGGTATCCCCCAATCTCTTCCTCATTGTGTCCAGGGCTGCAGAGCGAGGGTCCAGTTCAGGAGAGCCGAGCAGCTGAAGAAGGCCTGGATCAGCAGCTGATCCTGGCTGTGGTAGGCTCTGTCTCTGCCACCTGCCTCACCATCCTGGCTGCTCTTTTAGCCCTGGTGTGCATCCGTAGAACCTGCCTACAACGGAGACGTACCTTCACCTACCAGTCAGGATCAGTGAGTGCCCTTGGCTCTGCCCTTTGTGTGTGTGTGTGTGTGTGTGTGTGTGTGTCTGTCTGTCTGTCTGTCTGTCTGTTTCTGCCCATGTATATACAAGTACTTGTACACAGTACATCGACATAGGCGTTAATGTTACGTGTGTAAGATTGCACTCAACAGTGCAAAATGCCCTTTTTGATCATCCTACATTTGCATTAATGGTGACATACTTAATATTGCCAGTTTAAAAGAACTCAATGTTGCCTGTATTGCAACCATGGCCAAGTTTAGGCTTGGATGTGGTTAATTTGAGATTCTCCTCCCCATTCTTTAACTTTCCCATGGGAGTGCTGCCAGTCTTGATCACATGGTAATATCCTCGAGGGGCAACTGGGTCCATGCTAGCTCCTATTCTTCCAGGCCTCACCCCTTGGGAGCCAGCCTCTTGTCCTCACATATCTGTGCCTGATATGGCCTCCTGCCAATAGGACACTCAGACTGTAGGCTCTTATCTGAGCCTCCATTCTCCCAGATCCCAGAGCCCTCTTTAGAAAGTGCCCTGTGCTTGCCTATACTCTACAGAGGGTAGCAGTGTAGGGCTGTGGCCCCAAATACAGCTGGCTTTGCCCCCTCTAGAATTGTACCAGGCCTCAGCCTTCACTCCTGAGAAGAAAGGAATGAGCTTCCTCTTCCAGGATTCCCCACTAACCTGCCTGCGTTTTCTGTCACACTGTAGTTCAATCCTCTGCCTCTCTGTCCAGATACTTATGTAAGGTGAAGGAGAGAGCTGGCATCTCCCAATATCACCTCATCCTACTACTCTTGTCTCTTTTAAACAAGTCCCACTGTTGTCACTTAGGATCTGAAATCTACCCTTGGCCCCATAGGTCTAGTTCTTGATATGTGGAGCCAAGCTTTGGCATTTAAAAACAAACAAATAAAAAAAAAAAAACAGCAACTCTCTTCTCTCTTAAGGGCTGGCTCTTGTGATAGAAAGCCCAGTGTCCAAGGCCAGTGACTCTGCTATGCCTTTAAAAAATCCATCCAGAGTTTCAATTGGCTTCTTTGTTCAGACTACATTGGCCCTGATTCTGAGGTCAGCACACACAGAAAGCCATCACTGCCAGGGGGCACTAGGGGGGGGGGATGGTTACAAACAGTGAGGGAAGGTGGTAAGAAAGCAGCCTTTAATGTGCAAACTACCATAATACATATTAAGATGCATCCCAGTTACATGTACCTGCATACAGCTGTCTATGGACATGAATGTTTGTGTGTGTGTGTGTGTGTGTGTGTGTGTGTGTGTGTATGTCAGTGCACATGTGCATGCCAATGTGGGTGATCCATATATAATGAATGTGTCCTTTTGCACCCTCAGAGCCCTCACAGGTGTGCATATGTATATTTGTATGGATGCAGCTACATAGGGTGAGGCCATAGAACAAGCTGGTGCATTCTCACCTAGCCATGTTGTGTATACATCCACGTGAGCCACATCCCCAACTTTACCCATCAAGCTGGGCTTCAGTTTATTTCATGCCACCACAAGGTTCAAGTTGATCCTCCTTGTGGTT
The DNA here is from genome assembly GCF_031878675.1 of Megascapheus bottae. Classification (NCBI taxonomy): domain Eukaryota; kingdom Metazoa; phylum Chordata; class Mammalia; order Rodentia; family Geomyidae; genus Megascapheus; species Megascapheus bottae. The sequence goes on along the minus strand of NC_143514.1, from coordinate 56,835,647 downwards.
CTCATATTGCAGCTCCTTGGACCTGTTCAGTTAGCCCCTATCCTGCCATCAACCAAGCCTGGGCAGACCTCCAACTCTGTACAAGCATTGAACATTCCTCTTTGTTAGGGTCCTACTGTCTTCAGGTCCTGACTTTAGAGCTATGGCTAGATGCCAAGTGGGTGAGAAAGAGAAATCTCTGCTGCTACTACTGTGGGGATGAAAACTCCTCCACTGGCTCTCAGTAGCTGAGGGTTTAGTATATAGGAGATACTCAAATAATGCACCCAAAGCTGTCACCTCTCCTGACTGTGGGGGACGGTGGGGGGCCTTCTTGTAGGATCACATACCAATAGGAAGCTCACTCCTGTCTAGTACAACTCACTCTATTTCTTTTCTGTTTTAACTGTCCAAAGATCATCTTTTTTTCCTGTCTATTGGCTCGCACAGCAGCATTTAGTGATTTCCCATCTGCCCCGGTTTTACCTTCCAGAGTTCCATACTCTGGAGTCGTAGCTTCAGCATTTCTCATCTTGGGTACTTGTTCAGCCAACCACCCACCTGTGGATCTCTCACCTCTGATTCTGTGTCACTTGAAGTCTCTGTGTCCCAGGCTTGAGCGACAAGGCACTCTGGATCCATCTGTCTTTGTATGTTTACCTGTGCCTCTTTCTGTCCCTGTGTTTCTTATGTCTGCCTATTTGTCTCATCCCATGAAGGGAGAGGAGACCATTCTGCAGTTCAGCTCAGGGACCTTGACCCTAACCCGACGGCCAAAACCCCAGCCAGAGCCCCTCAGTTACCCTGTGCTTGAGTGGGAAGATATTACCTTTGAGGATCTCATCGGGGAGGGGAACTTCGGGCAAGTCATCCGAGCCATGATCAAGAAGGACGGCCTCAAGATGAATGCAGCCATCAAAATGCTCAAAGGTGCCTGGGCATGATACCTGACCCCTTGCCTGACCCTCTGTCCCCCAGAAATCCCAGGCCCACCTTGCTTCCACCAGCAATGGCCTCTAACCCTCAACAGCCCATGACCTTTCTCCCAAGTTATTTGTGGCAAGAGTGACACCGGACTCTTTACACAGAGTATGCCTCGGAAAATGACCATCGGGACTTTGCAGGAGAATTGGAAGTTCTGTGCAAACTGGGGCATCACCCTAACATCATCAATCTCTTGGGGGCCTGTGAGAACAGAGGTAAGCCCTCTACAGATCACCTACCCCTTTCGCCTCTGCTCAGCCATACGTTACTCCGTTCTCCTGCACCTTTCACACTCCCCATCTTTTACCATCAGGGTCTCCTCACATGGTCTGTTTCTGAATCACCACCCCCTTTCTCCTCACTTTTCAGGCTACTTGTACATCGCTATCGAATATGCCCCCTATGGGAACCTGCTAGATTTCCTACGGAAGAGCCGAGTTCTGGAGACTGACCCAGCTTTTGCTCGAGAACATGGCACAGCCTCCACCCTTAGCTCCAGGCAGCTTCTGCGCTTTGCCAGTGATGCTGCCAATGGCATGCAGTACCTGAGTGAGAAGCAGGTATGTGTGTATGGGGGGCGCAGGACCTGGATCAACCTCAAGAGGCAAAATGAGTGGTTCTTACTGAGTATGAGGGCTGGGGAACAGTGAAAAGGACATGACTCCAGGTTCTAGGCCAGAGAAAATAGAATGGGGATTATCATCCCAAGATGCAACTCCAGTGGGAAGTGAAAGGTGAAAAAAAAAAGAGAGAAGAGACTGCTGCCAGAAGGGAATTTAAGATTGAGGAAAGTGAGCCTGGTACGGATGGCTCACACCTGTAACCCTAGATATTCAGGAGGCTGAGATCTGAGGATTGCTGTTCCAAGCCAGTTTGCCCAGGAAAGTCAGTGAGCCTGGAAAGAGAAGTCCATGAGACTCTTCCCTCCAATCAACACTAGAAAACCAGAAGAGTAGCTGTGGCTCAAAGTGGTAGAGTGTCAGCCTTGAGAAAAAGAGCTCAGGGACAGTACCTATGGCCATGAGTTCAAGTCCCATGACTGACAAAAAAAACAGACTGAGGAAAGGCATCTCATGTAGAGTTAAATTTTGAGAGCCTTTGAAAGTGAGGGGCCAAAGCCAGTAGAAGGGGAGGGATTGGTAGAGAAAAATCTTGGAGGAGGGTGGAGGGCCAGGAGGGAGGGCTCTCCAGAAAGGGTCAAAGGGGAGCTGTGATTAGTGGGGAGAGGGTGGGAGAAAGGGGATAGGAAGCACAGAGAGAAGAGGAAATACGTTGTGGCCATTATGGTCCTAGGAAGAGAGATATAACCTGAACATCGCCAACAGGCCAGGTCACAGGAAGAAGGGGTTAAGGAACTAGTGACCTTTCCTAGACAGATCAGCTGATCCAAGACTGAGACCTATGTGGACAGGAAGAAAAGGCAGGAGTTCCTAAAGGCACTACGGAAGCCCACGCACAAATCCCACTGCAGACTGACTGACTTGGGCATCCTCATTCTTTGCTTCCCTGATTTTGGACTTTACCTGCAGTTTATCCACAGAGACCTGGCTGCCCGCAATGTGCTGGTTGGAGAGAACCTGGCTTCTAAGATCGCAGACTTTGGCCTTTCTCGGGGGGAAGAGGTGTATGTGAAGAAAACTATGGCAAGTTTCACCCAACCCTCCCCCTGGGTGCCCCTGCCTGGCCCCTCCCTCAGATTCCTCAAACAGACCCTTTCTCCACACCTGACCCCAGATCTGTCCTCTCCCAGGGGCGTCTCCCAGTGCGCTGGATGGCCATCGAGTCCCTGAACTACAGCGTCTATACCACCAAGAGTGACGTGTGAGTGTGGGGGGAGGAAGGGGCAGGAGGCCTTGGCCCCCAAATGTCACTCAGGCATAAAATAGACACAATTGAGTAGTCTAAGGTAAGAGTGAGGCTGTTGGGTATGGTCCAGGTGTGACATAGATTCATCTTGGATATACCTTGGTAGAATTCAGCACCTTAGACACTAGGTGGGGACCGTCTGAAAGGAAGTGAGGGGTTTTTTGTTTTTGTTTTTGTTTTTGATTTTGTGGGTCATGGGGCTTGAACTCCACTTGGGCATTGTCCCTGAGCTCTTCAGCTCAAGACTACCACCCTACCCTTGAGCCAAGCCCCACTTCTCGTTTTCTAGAGGTTAATTGGAGATAAGAGTCTCAGGTCCTTTTGTCCCCGGGCTGGCTTTGAACCTTGATCCTCAGATCTCAGCCTCCTGAGTAGCTAGGGTTACAGGTGTGAGCCACCATGCCCAGCTAGGAAGTTTTATCAGGGAAGGTGTTTTTGAGGTAGGGACAGTTTCAGATTTTGTGTAGGACTAGAGGGATGCTATGGCTAGTCCCTTGAGTAGCTGGAGAGAACACTCGAGGAGTGTGTTTGCCTTCTCCTGCAAGGCAAGCTCATGTCTTCCTGAGCACACTAACAGCCCACGATTCAGCTCTTTCTGGGCTCCTCACATCAGATGGCTATTTTGGCACACACTTCCTCTGACTCCAAAATGTCCATCTCAGTCTAAGGTTTGACCTGCCTGACTTTTTAGCTTTGTCTCCTGCTCCACCCAAGTCCTGCACCCCTTCACCTGGCCAGCCCTGCCCTGTTCTTGCCCAGCACACTGACTGCCCCCTTCACTACCACATGCCTGCTTTCTGTTCTGCCTCAAGACACCTACACTCCCTCCCTCTACTAGAACTCCTGGCCTTGGCCTTGATATATATCTACATAGACTTCTCCACTAGGTGAGATGGAGTTAAGAACAAGAGTTTTTGAGACTGACTGGGTCTGAGTAGCTGTTCTGTTGCTTGTTAGCTGTGTGGCCTTAGGCAAGCTAGTTAATCTCTTGGTGCTTCTGTGTCTTCATCTGTTAAACTGGGTAATAATAGAGCCTTTATTGTAGACTTGGCTTGAGAGTTAATGTATTTAATAAACAGTGTATAGACCATCATAAGTGCCCAATAAAAATGTAATTCTGTGGAACCCAAGGTCAAACGTTATGAAGGTGTATTAATGGAGTAAAGATGGCATTTGGTCAAGGCCAGATGATTGCAGAGTTGACACACACAGGGCCTAGAAGGGGCTGCCTGTCCTGGATAGATACAGACTGAACTATTGGGCCTCAGGGCCTGGAAGGCAATCAAGTCTATCCTTCTCCTTTCAGCTGGTCCTTTGGAGTCCTCCTCTGGGAGATTGTAAGCCTTGGTGAGTCCCTATCCAGTTTCCCAGAGCACCCCACCTTATCCATGAGGTCCCCGTGGACTGAAGAAGTCTTTTCCTCCCACAGGAGGTACCCCCTACTGTGGCATGACCTGTGCTGAGCTCTATGAAAAGCTGCCCCAGGGTTACCGCATGGAGCAGCCTCGAAACTGTGATGACGAAGTGTGAGTCACCTCATCTCTGTGATAAGTGACCTTGATTCTGAGCCCTGTGGCCCCCACCTGATGATCGAGGCCTGAGCCTCACTTCCAATGTCTGTCTGCAGGTACGAACTGATGCGCCAATGCTGGCGGGACCGTCCCTACGAGCGCCCTCCCTTTGCCCAGATCGCACTGCAGTTGGGCCGCATGCTGGAAGCTAGAAAGGTGAGAGGCTGGGCAAGCTCACAGGAATGCATGGCCACTGTGTCCTCGTCCCCACCACACTGCTCACCCAAACTCCCTCAGCGGGAGCTGTCATCACAGCTCGACTAGGCCCAGAGCTCAGCTCCCTTATAGGCCTTGCTGGATTAGACACAAGATCCTTCTACAGATATCTAGAACTTCCACTGTTTAACCACAGCGTCAACCCCCCTTCCCCTAGCTCACAGTCCCAGACTAATCGTCCGTTCTCCTCTGCTGAGGCCCTCAGCACACTGTGATCTGGGACTGTTCTCCTTGCCTGGCACAGAGCCAGAGAAAAATGTGTGAATGGCCCACTTACCAAGGATGGATGGGTGAATGAATGATACAGGAAAGGTTCACGTGAATGAGTGGAGTTAGGTAGATAACATAATAATTTTATGAACAAGTGTGCAAATTAATAGTGGAATAACCAACGATGTGACTAAATGACTTATCAAATAAATATATAGAGAATAGATATCAAGATGAGTAAAGATGAAAACATTTCTTTCTGTGATAAGGGTCATATTCGTCTTAAGAAACACTCATCTTGAGATGAATTCATGGTGTCAGTCATATAAATGAGAGAGTTGTCAAGAACAGCCTGAGACTAGATGGCTAGGTGAATGAATGAGTAAATAGGTGAGCAAATAATTGATGGGATGAGTGCATAGAAAGGCCTCGGTAACACTTGTGTCTAGGGATCTCATCTGAGATTCCGAGCTATGGTCTGATGCCTTCACTGCTCTGGGCTGTATGGACCACCCTTGATCATGAGGCTAACTTGAATCTGTTCAAATCAATGCCAAGGATATGGAAGTCAAGGCATTTGAGGCCGGGAATGGCTCACACTAAAGCTTTGCTTTGTCCCTAGGCTTATGTGAACATGTCGCTGTTTGAGAACTTCACTTACGCGGGCATCGATGCCACAGCTGAAGAGGCCTGAACTCTCCTGCCTCTCACCAGAACCTGGCTCTGCTGGCCGGAGCAAACTGCTCTCCAACCTGGGTCTTCTGACCCTTCTGAGCTGCCTCAAGGAATTATTTTAATTTAAGCAGGGAAGGTAAAGAGAAGACCCAGGAAGGGGGCAGCTGAGGAGAACAGGATCTCCCCATCCTTTGCAAGCTGCTCTTATGGCTACCCTTCCCACACTCCTTTCCTGCTTAGCTGCTCCATATATGTGCTTCCCATTCTGCTGATCCCTTCAGTTAAACCCCTACTTCAGCTTCTTAATCACTAACATGTCTGGTTTAACTACTCCTCCCTCACTGCCTTGTACTCAGAAAAAAATAAATGCTCTGAGAAGCTCCAGTCAATGTCTACCTTTTACTGATGGTCAGTAGATGGGAAGAGCTAAACACCGAAGAAACTGGATTTTCACAGGAAAAGAAACACTGTCCCCAGACATGCTGTCTGAAGCCCGGGTCCTCTAGGGAAATTGCCTCTCCATGATGTATATCTAATGTTCTGGAGACTCTGGATACAGGTACCACTAGTCCCCCCCCCCCCAATCAGAGGTCCAATTTTGTTGCTTGTTTCCTCTCTGTTTTCCAACCTCCTCACTAACATCTTCCTTTGTATCTCTGGGTAGCTGCCAACCTTGGATTTTTTTTTTTTTTTTTTTGCTCTGTGCAAACACTATCCATGGCAGGATTGGCTGGAGCCCAACCTTAGCTCAAACCAAAACTCAGTATCAGATATATTGTGGCCTGTCTCTAGTGTCTTATCTTCCTGTTGTCTCTAGGCAGCTTTGGCCATCTGGGTAACAACTTTACCTCCTGGCTGATGGACCCAAAAAGAGGAAGGCAAAAGCTACTTCTCATGTCAGCCAGCCACAGACAGATTCCTTTGCCTCCCTCAGGATCTCATGATGTTCTGGGAGGAGCTTGACTTTTCTTCCTGGATTCTTGCTTCCTACCCCAAAAGTCAGTCCTGCCCTATCTCATGCTGGGTGTCTCTGGGCTTGTTACTTCTATGACTACGTTCATGTTTCTGCATATGGGACTGAGTACATAAAAACAAAATACTGCTGGGGATGGTGGTGCATGCCTTATATTCCTGTGCCTTGGAGGAGGAAGCGGGAGAATCCTGACTTGCAGGCTGGACGGGGCTACACAGAAGACCCTGCATCAAGAAAACAAACAAATAAGCAAACAAAAAAACAAGTGGCTCATGCCTAGAATCCCAGCTACTCAGGAGAAGATGATAGTAACAGGCCAGCTAGGCAAAAAGTTAGGGAGACCACATACCCCGACACACACACCTCAACCAAACAAGCCAACATGGAGTACATACCAGTTATGCTACCTATGTGGGAGGCATAGCTAGAAGGATTGTCGTGTAAGCTAGGCCCAGAGAAAAAGCAAAAAAAAAAAAAAGTCCTGGAGATGTGGTTCAAGTGGTAGTGTATTTACCTAGTAAGTGCAAGACCTTGAGTTCTAATCCTAGTACCAACAAAATTTCTTTTTTTGTTGTTTCAATAATGTATTGTTTCAACAATGGGTTTTACATGTAAATATCTACATATGAATAGTAAGCAAATAAGACTGACAAATTTTTATTGTCTAGAAATTATATGTTTGTATGTAGTGTGTGTGTGTGTGTGTGTGTGTGTGTGTGTGTGTGTGTGTGTATGATCCTCCAACTGGCTATGCTCTCATTTCCCCATCTTCTTCTTCCACACCTGTGATATAAAGGACATCGTTACACTTAGTCACACTTCACCCAGATGTCCAGGCAATGCCTTATCTCTGCATTCTTCTGTACTTGGCATGTTCTTAGCCATCTACAGATACCAGGTTGCCTTTGTATTCTGTTCCCCGGTTAAGTTTCACCATTTCTGGCTTTCCTGTTAGTCCATTAAGGGAAGGTTTGGGATTGAGAGGTAAACACAGCAAGAATACAGACTCCCCATCGCCTCTGAACGCTCAGACCACCACACCACCACTGGAGCTGCTGCTGTGAGCTGGAACCCATGATCGATGACAGAAATCCAAAATTGCTTTAAAAAGCTAACACTTACATGGTGCTTAAATACTGACCATGGCTTCTAGCACTTGGCCAATATTAATTCATTCAGTCTTGAGCAATTCTTATTAGGGAGGCATCATCATCATCATCATCACGTGCATTTTACAGAAGAGAAAGGCTCACAGAGATTAAGTAATTTGGCTAAATCTTATTGCTAGTATCACACCTGGATATTCTGGTTCCTGAGTCTTCTCTCTCAGCCACAGTACCATGCTGCTTCTCTGCCCAGTGGGAAAGAGCCAGACTTGGATATAGTAAATTGCTAAATCCAACACAGATACATTGATCCTATACAAAATGCTATGACAACAACCACCCCCTCCCCACAGAAGAGCCCCCACATTCCCACTGTGGCACCCTAACCCTCCTGCAGACCCGGTAGGTCTGGGCCATGGTTGAAATTCTCAGCTTTGCCTTCCCCCCATCCCATCCTGTTCCAGCTTCAGTTCCCATGCTTTACTCACAGGGAGTAAAGCATCTCATGGGAGATGGTTGGATGGCCTGAGTCAAGCAGGGGTTGGAGTGAGAGATCAGCACAGCAACACAAGCTTGTTTCCAGAGAAACTGATCGCAAAGGCCAGAGGAAAAGCTTCACTAGGGAGGTGGCTGGGAAAGGCAAACTTGGTAGGCACCTGGTTGGAGAGGCTTCACTGCAGCCTATCCAGACCACAAAAAAAAAAAAAAAAGGAAGTCCCACCAGTCAGCCCTGACTCATTCATTCCCCTCTCCCCCAAGGAAGGAGTGATTTCCTGCAGGCCCTTCTGGACAGCTTAGGCCCCTCCCCATGGTCTGTCTGTCCTCTTATCTCACCCCAGGCCTTCTCTAGTCAAACCCAAAGCTGGGGGCAATGAAATGAGCCTTCCTCATGAGCCTTCCTCTTTTTTTGGCAGGCCTTGGATTCGGGGATTGGAAAGATGCCAGCAGCCTAAGTAAAGGCAGCTCAGAGGCTAGGATGTCTCATGCAAGACAGGGCAGAAAGCAGGGCTGAGAGCTTGCACCCTTGTGTCACCGGACGGAGGTGAGGTTTAGTGAAGCTTCCCTTTAAATATAGGAACTCTTTGGGCCGGGAGTTTGGCCTAGTGATAGAGGTGCTTGCCTAGCATGCACAAAGTCCTGGGTTCAATTCCTTAGTACCACATACCTAGAAAAAGCCGGAAGTAGTGCTGTGGTTCAAGTGGTAAAGCTCTTGCCTTGAGAAAGCCAAAGATAGTATTCAGACCCTGAGTTCAAGCCCCAAGACTGACAAAAAAGGGGGGGGGGACTGGGAGTTTTGCCTGGTGTAGAGTGCTTACCTAAAAGACTGGGTTCGAATCCTCGGTACCACATTCACAGAAGAAAAGCCGGAAGTGGCACTATGGCTCAACTGGAAGAGCACTAGCCTTGAGCAAAACATGTCCAAGGACAGTGCCCAGGCCCTGAGTTCAAGCACCAGGACTGGCACACACACAAATATATATTTAACAAAAATATATATTTATATATATTATATATATATTGTGTATGTGTGTGCATGTGTGCCAGTCCTGCTACATAGATAGATAGATAGATAGATAGATAGATAGATAGATAGATAGATAAAGGCTTCACTTGGGATCCTTGATTTTGATCACAGAATAATAATTTCTGGACAAGTCACCATGGCAGAGCTTAATTGAGTAACTAAACAAACAGGCAATCAAATAGACAAAAAGCAGACAAACAGAGGGCAAGGGCACACTCTTACAGAGTGTGGGTGCTCTCATAGGGAGATAGAGGGTTCCTTAGGCTGATGGGATATTTATAGGGCAAAGGCAGGAGGTCTGGCTTTAATTGTTATGCACAGATAGGTGTTTGGTTTTTGCTCTAATTATATCTGGTGTTACTTTGAGTTTCCAAGAATCCATCCTGCTATAAAACAGGAGCTTGAGACAAGGAAGGGCCTTTGTTATCTGTATTTTGGTCAGGTAGATTGAGTTTTCTCAGGAAGGCATTCATTCTGTCAATTAGCTGTTAAGTTGGGTGAGATATGCATCCCTCAGGAAGAAATGCTTCTCTCTTTCAAACAAAGATAGCATTTCTGAAAACTGTGAGTTTCCTTCATAGGCCTCAGTTTCCTTAAATTATCCTGCTTCACTTGCAGCCTGTTTCTCTCTCTCTCTCTCTCTCTCTCTCTCTCTCTCTCTCTCTCTCTCTCTCTCTCTCTGTCTTTCTCTCTCTCTCTAGTGGGCAACTACTGGTCCTTTTCTCACTTTAGCAGCATTATACCCCTCTGGATGCCCCCTGTGGGAAAAACTCACATCAGGCCATATGCCAGGCACATATTGTGAAACAAGTGATTAGAATAAAAGAAATGGCTACAAGGTGACCTTAGTCAGAGGTATCTGTATAGGGGTTTAAAAAATAAAAAGCCAGGCGTGGTGGCTCATGCCTGTAATCCTAGCTACTCAGGAGGCAGAGATCTGAGGATCAAAGGTCAAAGCCAGCCTGGACACAAAAGGACCTGAGACTCTTACCTCCAATTGACCCCTAGAAAATGGGAAGTGGGGCTTGGCTCAAAGGTAGGGCGGTAGCCTTGAGCTGAAGAGCTCAGAGACAGTGCCAAGGCCCAGAATTCAAGCCCCATGACCCACAAAAAATTAATTAATTAATTAAAAAAATAAAAAAATGTCAGACCTGAATTCAAATCTCAGCCGTCCCCTTTAATGGTGACTTTGTATGGCTTTTACTCTTCCGAAGCCTCTGTTTCTCTTCTGGAAAGTGAGGACCAGGGCACCAAATGGTCATCATGTGATGAAATGGGGCAGCCAGCTGCTGATAGCTCATGTTCATGATACTACCTGCTCAGAAGGCTGAGATCTGAGGATCACTGTTGGAAGCCAGCTGAGGTGACAAGTCTGTGAAATTCTCATCTCCAGTTAACTGCCAATTAAAAGCCAGAGATAATGCTGTGGAACAATGCCCCAGACTCTGAGTTCAAGTCCCAGGACAAGAGAGAGGGGGAGGAGAAAGTTTCTTTTTGGAATGTAAGGAAGGTGACAGGAAGGAGAAAGGCCCAACTTCTACTCAGCTTTTACCCAGCAGGGGAGATTTAATAATCCCTTCTGGGGTAGTCACAGTTCCTCTAGCTAGGCCAAAGGCATAGCATGGCTACTGACATATAAGAGTACCCTCAAGGGGCCAGGAGCATGGCCTAGTGGTAGAGTGCTTGCCTAGAATGCACGAAGCCCTGGGTTAAATTCCTCAGTACCACATACACAGAAAAAAAAACAAAACTGGAAGTGGTGCTGTGGCTCAGATGGTAAGCACTAGCCTTCAGGCACAGTGCCCAGACCCTGAGTTCTAGCCCCAGGACTGACAAAAATAAAAACAAATTCTGTGTAGACTCAGAAGTAGAAAAGACTTTTGTATGTGTAACCCAACTTTATCAAGGCTTATAGTTCTTTGGGGTTACTTTTTCCACTTATATCTATTAGAACATTCTGTCCCAATCCTATATCCTCTGGGAAATCTATGCCCTCCTCTGCTTTTTTTCCTCACTGGTTTGTTTGAGATAAGGTCTTGCTTTGTAGCCCATGCTGGCCTTGAACTCTTGAGCTACTTATTTCAGTTTCTAGACTCTTACAGATATGCATTATCACACCTGGCCCCTCGGTTGTTATCAGAACCCTTCCAGAGTTTACCTCTTCACCATGGTTCCTCAATCTGAATTTTTACTCCTGCTAAACTTCTGTGGTTGTCATCCTCTCTCAACTGCACAGGTGGTCATATCTTCCTTTTCTTGGTTCTAGGTACAGAACACTGTCATGGAATGTTTGTGTGTGCTGTGAGGAAGCTAAGCAGTCATGGAGTAGGGAGCAAATTTAAAACTAAGCATTGGTGATTGCTGTGCTAAATTTCCCTCAGGCAGTCTTTCTAGCTAGAGTTTCTTGCTGGTTAACTTTTTTTTCTCTCTCTCTTCAAGCCATAGTCTGTCTTTCTCTTCTTGGTTCGTCTCCTTGTCCATCCTTCAGCTTGGCAAGTTCAGCTCTTTAACTACCTCCTATCAAGATCATGCACAAAAGGCTTTCTTCTTTTTTCAACCAACAGCACTAGCAGGACTGATTGTACGTGCCTGAACTTACAGGTAGAAGTAGGAGGAGCTTAAGTTTAAGGCCAGTCCAGTCAAAGATAACAGAGGAGATTCTACCTCAAAAATAAAATGCATGGTCCAGGTATGTCAGTGCATGCCTGTAATCCTAGTTTTTCAGGAGATAGAGCTTAGCAGGATCCTAGTTAGAGGCCAATCTGGGGAAAAAGCTAGTGAGGCTCCACTTTAACAAAACCAAAGTAGGCATGGTGATAAAAATCTGCAATTCCAGCTACTGGAGAAGCATCTGTGGGAGGATCATGGTCCGAGCCTGGCTCGAGCAAAAATAGGAAACCCGTCTGAAAAATAACGGATCAGAGAAGGATAAGAGTCATGGCTCAAGTTGCAGAGTACTTGCTTGCCCAACATGGGAGAGACCCTGGGTTCAAATGCCAGTACTGGAGGTAAAAATGTTTTTGCATAGAAAAGCCATGGAGGCCAGGAGCCTATAACACTGGCTACTCAAGAAGCTGAGATCTGTGGATCGCATTTCGAAGCCATCCCAAACAGGAAAGCGTAGGTGACTCTTATCTCCAACTAACTAGCAAAAAGCCAGGAGTGGACTGTGAATCAAGTTGTAGACTGCTAGCCTCAAGCTAAAAAGCTCACAGGGATGGCACACAGACCCAGTTTAAAAAACAAAAACCATCAACAACAACAGCAACAACAAAAACTGCATGGGTCTCTCTGAAAAGAATGTGAAATTCCATCTCTTTTTAGTTATTTTCCTCACTGCCTATAATTAGGAGAAGATAAAAAAAGATCCCTTCCCTCACCCCAAAAAAATAGAACTTAGGGACCGGTCTGGAATCACAGAGGAAGTTTCTGTTTTCAGGCTAGCCATGGAAATGAGGCCCTATGACAGAAAAGGGAGAGGTGGTGGATTGAGTTTAGTAAAGATTTTTTTTTTTTTTTTGCCAGTCCTGGGCTTGAACTCAGGGCCTGAGCACTGTCCTTGGACTTTCTCAAGGCTAGAGCTCTACCACTTGAGCCTCAGCACCACTTCTGGCTTTTTTCTATGTGTGTGGTACCGAGGAATCGAACCCAGGTCTTCATGCATGCTAGGCAAGCACTTTAACCACAAGGCCAAACTCCCGGCCCCTTTAGTAAAGATCCAGGAATGGGACTTGTTCCAAACAACATGTGTAACCATGAAAGGATTTTAAGCAGGTAAAGGAGTTGGGGGAAATGAAGCAAATTAAAGCCTCAGGAAAAAGCAAAGTATAATATTTTGACTATCAGAATAGGAAACATATAACCTTATTGACAAAGCATGTCCTGACATATTACTAGGGTATGATTAGAGCTATTATTTCAGAAAGAAGTTTGACAAGGTGAAGCAAGAGATGGAGACATGGAAGCCTGGTGGTGCCTAGAGCTATTTGAACCCAGACTTTCTGACTGGATAAAGAATGCAGGTGATAGGTGCCAGTGGCTCACACCCTATAATCCCAGCTACTCAGGACACGGAGATCTGAGGATTGCAGTTTGACACCAGCTCCTGCAGGAAAGTCTATGAGACTCTTACTTCCCACAAACAATTCAAAAAAGCCAGAAATGGTACTATGGCTCAAGCCTCAGCTCTCACGTTGAGCAAAAGAAGCTCAGAGACAGCGCCCAGGCCCTGAGTTCAAGCCCTACAACCAACAAAAACAAAATTTAAAAATTGCAGGTGTTAGAAATTTTGAAATAATGGGGAGATAAAAGGCAAGGACTCAGCTGGGCATGGCAGCTCATGCCTGTAATTCTAGTTACTCAGGAGGCTGAGATCTGAGGATTGAGGTTCAAAGCCATCCCAAGCACTAATGACCCTGAGAGTCTTATCGCCAATTAACCACCAGAAAACCGGAAGTGGTGCTGTGGCTCAAAGGGTAGAGTGGTAGCCTTCAGCTGAAGAGCTCAGGGACAGCGCCCAGGCCCACAAGTTCAAGCACCTCCCCTCTCCCCCCCCCCCAAAAAAGGCAAGGACTCAAGTAGAAGCTCACATGAGCCAGTTCTCTTTCCAACTCACTGCTGACATCCCTGTGGCAATGATACAGTTCTTATACCACATAACCAGCAAATCCTACAAAACAGAACTCCTTCCTCTGTGAGAGCTGGTTTCAGAGTACACCATGACCCAAGGCTCCTCATTCAGCAACCCCTGGACTGGGGAAAGCAGCTCTTTGTAGCTGTGTGGGAGATAAGGAAAAGGAAAACAAAAAATGCCAGGGGTGCAGAAAGACCCCATCTCAACTCTGATAGACAGGTCCCTGTGAGAGGGAAGCAGGGGCCTCCTTCTACAAGTCATAGAACTCGATAAGGACTTGGATGTCAGAGTGCAGAATGAGGATTGGAGAATCACTATCGGATTTCAAGTTCAGATGTCTCAGTAGCCTGTGAGATACTTCTCTTTCTATAAAGAGAAACTCCCAAAGGGAGTGTGACAGCAATAGCTCTGTTTGGGACTTGATGAGTTTGATATTGAGATGTCCAATGAGTAAGAATTTAAAGTTCAAGATAGGGATGAGGTGTTGAGAGCCTCCTGGTGTATAAAAAGCATTGAAACCACGGGATCACTGAGATACATAAAAGACACAGCAAAGTACATCTAGAGAACAGCAAAATTTAGAGGCAAAATAAATCACAGAAGCAAACTGAGAGGGAATGTTACAGAAAATAGCAGGAGACCAGGAAACTATGACATTGTAAAACCATACTGAGTTGACAGGTACTCAAGGTCATTGACATGAACTTGGAGATATAAATATAACTATATAGACATAGAAATCTTTGATGGGATATATATTCTATAGACATTGATATATTATATAGATCAATATATATCTATGACATACAAACTATCAGCTTAATTTTAATTTTGTTCTTAAATTTATGTGCCAGTGATTGCATAAAGATTCCATTCTTGAATACTTGTTTGTTAAACTTGACATTTGAAATATGATGTAAAAAAATCAGTGTTAATTAAAAAAACGTGTGTTGAAAGTGTGAGTTAGATGAGAATTTAGAAGAAAGACAGCACAGCTATCTCCTACAGGGTAGGAGATAAGGCTCAAGGGACCAGGTCAGGCAAGGATACCAGGAGGCATTTGAATTGTGTTATAAGGCAAGGGGAAGCCTTGCAGTGGGAGGGAAAATTGAAGTACGTAGTGAAGACAAATATATATATATATATATATATATGTTAAATTTGTCATTCTGTTGTGTGGAAACTGGACAGGATTAAGAGTAAAGATGGAACACCAAGCAAAACGCCATTGTAATTGAAATATGTACTAGGATGGAAAAAGTGGAGTGATTAAAAGTGTACAAGATTGTAGTACATTTTAAAGGAATAGATGACAGGACTTGCTAATTAACTGGACATAGGGTAAGCAAAACCAGTTCTGAGGTTTGCAATTTAATCAATTGAACAGGTAGAAACATCACTTACAAAAGTGGCATGACTAGGAATTAAAAATAAACACAGAAATGGGAACTAAATCAATCATTTTCTTTGGGGGAACTGGAGGTATGGCTCAAGTGGCAGAGTTCCAGCTATGAGTGGAAAAGCCAAGTTGGGAGTGCAAGGTCCTCAGTTCAAGTCCTAGCACATGGACATGTGAGAACACACCGGGGAGGGGAGATTTCTTTTGGACAATCTTTTCTTGAGATGGTTATCTTCCATTACGTTGCCTAGGCTAGTCATAAACTTAAGTGATCCTCCCTTTTTTTGTTTCCCAAGTAGCTGGGACTACAGGCATGAACCACCATATCCATCTAAAATGCAAGATGTCTATTAGATACACAAGTGCTAGTTGGAACGGACAGTTGGCTATCCATATCTAGAACCCAAGGAAGAATTCATAGCTAGAGGCATTAACTCTGAAGTCATTAGCATTCACATAGCATTTAAAGCCCTTGGACTACCTGAACATTAAAGAAAGCTGTGTCTTCCACCTCCAGCCCAACCTGGCCACCTGTAGCTCACACAAAAGGCTGAGATTTGAGGATCATGGTTCCAAGCCACCCAGGCAGGAAAATCTATGGGACTCTTATCTCCAATTAACCACCAAAAAAGCCAGAAGTAGAGCTGTGGTTCAAGTGGTAGAGTGCTGTATCATTGAGCAAAGGACTCAGGGACAGCACCGTGGTCCCTGAGTTCAAGCTCCAGAGACCAGCACAAGAACAAAAACAAACATAAAACCGGCATGTGGCTCATGCCTGTAATCCTAGCTACTCAGCAGGCTGAGATCTGAGGATCAAGGTTCAGAGCCAGCCTGGGCATAAAAGGACCTGAGACTCTTATTTCCAATTAACCTCTAGAAAACAGGACTCGGGGCTTGACTCCAGGGTAGGGTGGTAGCCTTGAGCTGAAGAACTCAGGGATGGCACCCAGGCCCAGGGGTAGAGCTGTACCCTTGAGCTGAAGCCCCCAGAACCACAAAACAAAAAAACAAACCAAAAAGCCCTACAAAAACAAAAACAAACCAACACTTAATCTAACAGAGGCTGGAAATCCCTTAATGAGGGGCAGGGAAGGGGAGGTAGATCCAAAGTCATTACTATTGATCGTTACCACCTGAGGGCTTGTAGGACCAAGGACAAACTTGGCTTAGATACAACTTGTGAAGAAATGGTGCAGAAAACTAAGACTTCACTGGAGACCTAACGAACTTCCCTCTACTCACCCTTACCTCCTAAAATTCGGAAGAAGAGGGAGGAGGAGGAGGAGAGGGGAGGAGGAGAGGGGAGGAGGAAGGGAAGAGGAGGGGAGATGGAAGAGGTGGGGAGTGGGAAGAGGAGGAGGGGGAGAGGAAGAAGAGGAGAGGAAGGAGGAGGAGGGGGAAGAGGAGGAGGGGGAGGAGGAGAAAGGGTATTAAGCTCAATTAGTCCCAACAATGGAAGCTATGGCTAGTAAATATGGGTGTTAATATGGTTATGTATGTTCCTCACTCCCAATGCCTCCTCCCCCATCCCTACAAGAGTCAGCTCCCCAGAGTAAGTACAGCAGCCACCTACAATTCTACGCCCAAGAGGAAGCCTAGCTTTCCATGAAGAGATTATATCTATATCTTACCTATTAAAGATCATATCTACACCTCTGCTACTAACATTGGGAAGACAATCACAGTTGAGACTAATTCTGAGAAAACCAGATAGAAGTACTAAAGACCATTCTTGTTGTTTTCTATTTCACTTTTTATTATCTTTAAGTAGTTATACAAAGGAATTATTCAACAAAGCAGCTTATGAATAAAATGCATCTTAATGTTACTTCTTTCAACATTCTCACCCATCCTTTCCAACCCACTCCTTCCCTCACTTTTCTTAATTTTGTAGTATATATATTGGATTTTTGGCTGCATTCCTCTCCCTTCTCTTCATAAAGACTTTTTAAATCATATATACACACTTACAACTTAAACTTCTGTGTTTAAGATCATCTTACGTACTTACCATTCTCTTGTAAGAACATTTAAAAATCTACTCTTTAGGAATTTCCAAGAATGTTGTACTTTATTACTAAAGCCACCTGTGGCCTGGCATCTGTGGCTCACTCCTATAGTTCTAGCTGCTTGAGAGGCAGATATCAAGGCCAGCCCAGGAATGATGTGAGGATTTTGGTAAATGCAATGGGTCTGGGGCAGGGTCTAGCTCCGGCTATTGTGGCTTTTCAATAGACCATATTTTGAGTGGAGGGACGCTGAGGCTACCCACCACTATGGGTGGGCACAATGTTTCTTTTTTCTTTCTTTCTTTCTCTTTTTTTTTTTTTTTTTTTTTTTTTTTGCCAGTCCTGGGCTTGAGCTCAGGGCCTGAGCACTGTCCTTGGACTTTCTCAAGGCTAGAGCTCTACCACTTGAGCCTCAGCACCAATTCCAGCTTTTTCCTATGTATGTGGAACCAAGGAATCAAACCCAGGTCTTCATGCATGCTAGGCAAGCACTCTACCACTAGGCCAAACTGCCGGCCCAAGAATGTGTTTCTTTATACACAAGGTCCCAGGACCTATTTAAAGCAGAACTGCCTATCTGCTATGGTAGTAAGAATGATAGTCATTTCTTGGCAGGTTACCCCCAAGTGCATGGCATGGCTCTCTAGGCACTGAAGGTTGCGCTTCTGGGCTTTGTGTAGGTGTATGGTCTCACACAAATCTTTAACTTCTCTGCATCTCAGTCTCCCCATCTTTATAATGGAAATAACAAGACTACTGCAAGGGCTGCCCAAGTCAATAGGTACAAAGTGGTTAATGTGAGCAGCTTAATTAAGTACTCATTCAGTTTTGCTAGTCTTGATGGTAGAATGCTGTTCTGTTACAGATGGCGGAGACCCATGTAGTCTTATTCTCCTTTCGGTGAACAGTCAAATATAAACCCCTTCATCTCCCTCCCACCAACAGGCCTACGTCCTGTCTTTCAAATTCTTCCTATCCTTCTGCCCACTCCCCCGCCCCTGGCCCCAGTGTGGTCTGGATGGGCCCCAGAGGGGCAGGGGCAGGGACAGGGACAGGACGTGGGGCTGTATCTGACAGGAACCTGAGGGGCTGGCCTGGGAGGGGATTGGGGCCCAGCTTCCTGAAAGGAGGATGGGCTAAGGCAGGCACACTGTGCCGGAGAAGATGCCCTCCTGGGCCCTCTTCATGGTCACCTCCTGCCTCCTCCCGGTCCCTCCAAACCTGGCACAAGTCACCAGCCAAGGTGAGGTGTAGAGCGGGGCCCAGACATAGAGAACCTTAGAGGGAATGGGAGCCCTGAGAAGGGATGCAAGGTAGGAAGCCCCACTACTTCCCTACCCATGAACATGTCTGGGGGTTTGGGGCGGGGGGAAAGCAAACCCCAACTCACCTGCTGGTTCTTAAATGTCTCTTTGCTAGCCTCGGATTCAGAGCCCCTAAACTGTTTCTCCCAAACATTTGAGGATCTCACTTGCTTCTGGGATGAGGAAGAGGCAGGACCCAGTGGGACATATCAGCTGCTATATGCCTACTCAGGGTAGGTGCTGGGCTGTGCCCCCCTCCCCTATATCTGCCCCTGTACTTAGTGTATCCCATCAGCTTCCCTATCTTTGGGTCTATCATGCCCTAAGTAGCCACCTTATGCATGACCCAGATCAAGCCATCTCATAAGCCTAATTCCACCTATGCCAGAGAGTGAGATGAAAGTGGCAGCAATGGAAACAGTAGCTGGGCATAGGACCCACCTGGATACTCAGGGCTGAGTATGGTAGCTGTGTAGGTAGGACCTCTCCTATGCCAACAGAGAGAAGCCCCGTGCCTGCCCTCTGACTTCTCAGAGTGTGCCCAGCTTTGGGATCCGCCATGTATGCCAGTTTCCAGCCCAGGATGAAGTACGTCTCTTCTTTCCACTGCACCTGTGGGTGAAGAATGTGTTCCTGAACCAGACTGTGATGCAACGAGTGCTGTTTGTGGATAGCGTGGGTAAGGACATCTCCATCACTCCACTCTCTGCCTGCAGTCTGCTTCCTAGAATCAGACTTGTCCAGATAAGGTGGATATTTCCTGCTATCTAATCCCCAGAGGCATCTTGAGACCCCTTTACCATTTGCTCCCACCTTAGCATCCAGAGCTAGACCTAACTTACACGTATCACTCCACCCCAGGAACGCCCTGCTCATTCCATCATTCACACATTCATTTTCTCACCGATTCAACAGTTACAGAACACCTGAGCATGCCAGGTGCCATGTCAGGAGATGACAATGTGGAGAGGAAAGGGGACCCCTGCCGTAAGGAGCATGGAATCTGGTAACCCCAATTACACTATAGTGAGGTCGCTCTTCTTGTGAAGAAAGGAGAACAAGATAAGGAACCTTCCTTCCTACTCTCACTCATCTTTCGAGAGTGGTGATCTGTGATCTTGTAAAAATCAGAGCTGCTCCTAATTCCACCTCCAGCACACCTCTTTTACAGTCCATAGGTTGAATCATGGTTGGTGGCACTCACAGTTTTGATCCACCCTGTC
Organism: Megascapheus bottae; assembly: GCF_031878675.1. Taxonomy (NCBI): domain Eukaryota; kingdom Metazoa; phylum Chordata; class Mammalia; order Rodentia; family Geomyidae; genus Megascapheus; species Megascapheus bottae. Next base: position 56,815,974 of record NC_143514.1, on the reverse strand, counting down.
TTGCCTTCAGGTCTTCCGGCTCCCCCCCATATCATCAAGGCCATGGGCGGGAGTCAGCCAGGGGAACTTCAGATACAGTGGGAAGCTCCAGCACCTGAAATCAGTGATTTCCTGAGGCATGAGCTCCGCTACGGCCCTGCTCATCCCAGGAACTCCACTGGCCCCACCATTATTCAGCTGCTCTCCTCTGAAACCTGCTGCCCCACCCTGCAGAGGCCAAACCCTGGCTCTACCCTCCACCAGTCTCCATGTGCTCTGCTCACAGCAACCCAACAGGAGGGACCAAGAGAAACCACTCCAACTCGAGAAGTATTTTAATCTTTTTCTATTCTACCTCCTCTCCCCCAACATTTCCAGAGGCAGGGACAGGTCATACTTTGGGAATTCTAGACTGGGTTTGTCCTTAGGAGTTATTGTAGACCCTGATTAGCCTTTAGGGGCCCTCTCTATTTAGGTGGTATCTCACTTTGCATCATTTACACTGACAAAATTGAGAACTAACAAACTGGAGATTTCCAGTAGGAAATCTCTGACTATCCCCTGAAACCCACTAACCTGATCCCCATTCTGAGTGTTGTACATCTAATCGGTGAGGAGCTAGCTCTGAACCCACATGGGACGGGGGTTCAAGTATTAGGGTTGGTAGAGATCTTGGAGGAAAGGCAGACCTAGATTCTGATGCTGGGATTTTTATCCCCAGGCTCCATCCTTGAAAGTCAGGAGAGGAAGTTGCCTCATCTCTGGGCTCCAGCCTGGCAAGTCCTATTGGCTCCAGTTGCGTAGCCAACCTGATGGGGTCTCCCTCCGTGGTTCCTGGGGATCCTGGTCTTTACCTGTGACTGTGGACCTTCCCCAGGATGCAGGTGGGTCAATAAAGAAATGGGGAGATAGGAAGGAAATTTTTTTTCTTTTAAGATCTCTAGGTTGGGCTGAATGTGAAGACTCTGAGAAATCATGGTCTTGCCTGATGACCAAACTCTACTCAGGTGATAGAAGCAGATGTTCTGTTATATATGTAAAAATGATCTGGATACTCTGTAGTCTATCTACAGATCTATAGCCCATACATGGCTCTAATAGGGCTTCGCATTTTGACCTCAGTGACAATTGGCCTTCAATGCTTCACCTTGGACCTGAAGAATGTTACCTGTCAGTGGCAGCAACACAACCATACTAGCTCCCAAGGCTTCTTCCACCAAAGCAAGGCACGATGTTGCCCCAGAGACAGGTAAGAGTTGAACTGAGTGTGTTGGTTGAGTGTGATATTATGGGAGAGATCCTAAAACCAGCGGAAAAAGGGAAAGATGGCTTCTGGTCCTCTTCACGCTCCTGCTTTTGACTCCAATCCAGTCTCTGTGCTCTGCTACCTACTCTGCCATCCTCAGATGAATGCTTTGTATTCTCAACCTTTTCTTTCTATTCTTCCTAGGAATGTCTTAGTCACATCACATCATCGTCACAGCCCACATTCTCATTTACTTCTATCTATTCCCCAGGCTTTGTACTCAGTGATCTTTGCTAAGCTCAAACATTGCTAGGTCCATGTAAAATTCATTCGTGGTATGGCCTTCCACACTCAAGTATGTAATACAGCTTCCCGTGGTCAAGTATGGTCTCTGATCTGTTGAATCTAGACAAAAATTAGCTTGGTCTTTTGGGATATCCATGAAGCATGGTATGGAATCTGGACTTCTACCAAATCAGTGTCTCTAGATCATGTTCACTGTCCTCTAACACTAACGTTATGTGTCCAAGCCACCCTCATCTCTTATTCCACTACTGAAAAGAACAGATACCATCCATGTTCTCCACAGAGGAGCTGGAGAGATCTTTTAAAAATACTAACCTGGGGCCAGGAGTTTGGCCTAGTGGTTAAAGTGCTTGCCTAGCATGCATGAAGACCCGGGTTCGATTCCTTGGTACCACATATATAGAAAAAAAAAGCCGGAAGTGGTGCTGAGGCTCAAGTGGTAGAGCTCTAGCCTTGAGAAAGTCCAAGGACAGTGCTCAGGCCCTGAGCTCAAGCCCAGGACTGGCAAAAAAAAAAAAAAATACTAACCTGAACCGACTACTCCCAGATTTAAAGATGCCTGTCATGTCTTTATAAAGTGCTGCAGATCTACCTCCCATCCACGTGCTTCAGCTTCTATGCATTGCCCTTCACTCCCTCTGTCCCAGCACTGGCTCATTGATTCCCTTATAGCTTCCATATTGCTTTATGCCTCTGAGTCTTAGCGCGCATACTATTTTTCTAGTTCTCCTATCTTTATTTCTACTGGCTCTCTCAGGGAACCCTCCCTGACCTTGCCTATTACATCCAATAGCACACAATTTTACATTCTTGTTCTTTTCAGTTTGCCATTTAACATTTACTTTTCATGTGATTATTTGGTTGACTAAAAAATTCTGTCTCAGCACTCCAGTTGAATAAAGCTGACCTTGACTAATATGAGCCAGGAGGACAAAGTCCAGATATGTTTTTACTCACATATATTTTCTCATCTACCGGAAATACAACAGTTACTTAGTTAAAAATTGCTCAGTAAAGGGGCGGGGAGTTTGACCTAGTGGTAGAGTGCTTGCCTAGCACGCACGAAGACCTGGGTTCAATTCCTCGGCACCACATACATAGAAAAAAGCTGGAAGTGGTACTGTGGCTCAAAGGTAGAGCTCTATCCTTGAGGGATAAAAAAGTCCAAGGACAGTGCTCAGGCCCGAGTTCAAGCCCCACAATTGGCAAAAGAAAAATATTGCTCAGTAAAGGCCAGGAGTTTGGCTTAGTGGTGGAGTGCTTGCCTAACATGCATGAAGACCACAGGTTGAGTCCTCAGAACCACATACATAGAAAAAGCCAGAAGTGGTACTGTGGCTCAAGTGGTAGAGCCCTGGCCTTATGAAAGCTCAAGGACAGCGCTCAGGTCCTGAGTTCAAGCCTCAGGACTGCTAAAAAATTTGTTCAATAATATGGGTATGGTGGCTTTCATGAGGCAGGAGGCTTGTAATAGAGGCTAAGGCAGAGAGCAGCCTATTGAAAACTGTCTCAAAAAACAAAAAAACTGAAGATATGGCTCAAGTTGTAGAGCATCAACTATCAAACATGACCAAGCAGACTGAATGTGAGGACCCTAAACAAGTCCAGTACCAGCAAAATAAATAACCAAACAGTTCAATGAATAATTCTAAAAACACTCAACAATTTTAATGTATTTCTGTTGCTTCTATACATTTAAAACATACAAAATATTTAATTTTAAGATACAAATTGGAGCCAAATACTAGTGGCTCACACCTATAATCTAGCTACTCAGGAGGCTGAGATATCAGAATTCAGGTTTGAAACATCACAAGCAGGAAGGTACATGAGGTTCTTATCACTGAATAACCACCAACAATCAGAAGTGGGGCTCAAGTAGTAGAGCACTAGCTTGAACACAAAAGCTCAGGGCAGCCGTTGGCCTGGAGTTCAAACCCCAGAACTAGTATACATGCACACAATTTTTTTAAAATTACACACACACATACACACATACACACACACACACACATCATATTACATTGTCTTCTGTTCTACCATGAACTCAGTTTCCACATAGAAGTCACTCAGGATTTTTCCCATTCCTATGTCCTCTACATCTATCACTCCCACCTTTTCAATATCTATTGAATCATCTTTCACTCTGGACCACCTCCAGCACCTGTCTTCAGAACTTCATCACTTGGCACATGGAAAACCACAACAATGACCTAAGGGATTCCTCTCTCTCTACCTATCCTTCACAAATCCTTCCTACAAGCAAGCTGCAGCTAGAGAGATCTTAGGAAGTACATGGCTATTATGACACTTTTCTGTTTAAAGCCTTTAAATATCTTCACAATTGTTCGAGATTAAGTTCAAGCTCCTTGAAGAGGCCACAAAAAAAGCCATCCATGACTGGGCTGTACTCTCACAGGCATTATCACCAGGCCCTGTGTCATATTACAATGCATTACCAGGTCCCGTATCCTAATACCATTCTGTACCATCTAGCGTTTAGCATTTCCCTCAAAGCACTGTGTGTGTGTATGCGTATATGTGTGTGCGCATGCGCGCGCGTGTGCATGCGTGCATGTGTGCACCCGTGCATGCATATCTGCACACACTGTTATCTGAGCATCCACATATGCCTGGTATGCTAAGTTGTTCCCTTTATCTAGCCTACTTCTAGCCATGTCTCAAGCTAAACCTTAGGCACAAAGCATTCTCTGTCTCTCCAGTCAAGGTTAGATGTTCTTCTATGATAGAGGTTAGCCTGTCCATAGTACCGAAAATACCTGTTTTGCTATTTCTCCCATTGAAATGATATCTCCTTGAAGATTTTTTCTCTATGAACTCAAAAGGCCTAGCACAATGCCTGGCACAGGTGACTAAATGAGTAAATAGAAATATATACATCATGTTTTAGAGATGACAGTTACTTAAGAATTGTAATCAAGAAGCAGATATGATTCATTTGCTCAATAAACAAATTATTGAGGTTATTTAAATGCCAGGAATTGGGGGTAGAGAGACAAAATGAAAAAGATTCTATGGCTGGGAATGTAGCTCAGTGAAAGATAGACTACTTGCCTAATATGTATAAGTCTCTGGATTTCATGCCCAATAACAACAACAACAACAAAAGTATAGAAAGGATCCATAGGGCTTATATTTTAGTAGGGGGTAGAAGAAGGAACAAGGAAAAAGTTTACAGAGATGAGGCAACAGGGTTATATGATAAAGATAAGCAAAAGAAGCCCTACTTTAGACTGAATAGTCAGAAGAGTCTCACCAAGGAGGTAACAGGTTAACTGAGATCCAAGAGACAAAAGGGAGACATGCAGGGCAAAGGCAAAACACAAGATATTTGACATATTTGTAGTAGCAGCTGGAGGCCCATGTAGATAAAGAGTGATAACACTGGTGTGAAAATCATAGGAAGAAAGAAAAGTAAAGGTAGGAAGAGGTGCTGGAAGTTTTGCTTAGTGGTAGAGTGCTTGCCTAGCATGCACAAAGACCTGAGTTCGATTCCTCTGTACCACATACATAGAAAAAAAGCTGGAAGTGGTGCTGTGGCTCAAGTGGTAGAGCTCTAGCCTTGAGAAAACCCAAGGACAGTGCTCAGGCCCTGAGTGCTCAAGCCTAGGACTGGCAAAAAAAAAAAAAAAAAGTGCCCATCCCTTTGAAAGATCTTAAGAGGAAGAAGAATAAGCTGGTGCTCTTGAATCACACACACCTGCAATACTAGCTACTCTGGAGGCTGAGATCTGAGGCTTGTGGTTTAAAGCCAGCCCTGGTAAGAAAGTCTGTGAGACTCTTATCTCCAATGAACTACCTACCAAAAAGCTGGAAGCAGAGCTGTGATTCAACTACTTAAGTAAACCTTGGGCATTAACTTTGAGCAAAAACCACTTGAGTTCTAACCTTGAGGAGAAAACAAAAACAAAAAAAAAACCCTCAGGAACAGTGCCCAAGCCCTAGATTTAAGCACCAGGCAGGCAATAAAACAAAACAAAAAGGAACAATAACATGACTCACATTAAAAAAAAAAAATTAAGGGCCAGGAGTTTGGCCTAGTGGTTAAAGTGCTTGCCTAGCATGCACGAAGACCTGGGTTCAATTCCTCAGTACCCCACATACATAACAAAAAGCCGGAAGTGGTGCTGAGGCTCAAGTGGTAGAGTGCTAGCCTTGAGAAAGTCTAAGGACAGTGCTCAAGCCCTTAGCTCAAGCCCAGGACTGGCAAAAAAAAAACTTTCAGGGCTAGGGACATAGTTCAGTGGCAGAGAATTGCCTAGCAAGCATGAGGCAGTGGGATCAATCTTCTGCACAAAAACAAACAAAACATCCAGGTGAAGTCCCAGCACTCAGAAAAGGTTGAGGAAGAAAAACCATGAGTTCAAGACAAGCCTAAACACTATAGCAACACCCTGTCATAAAAAAGATAAGAAGCAAAAAAGAAGCCGTGCATGGTGGCTCACACTTGTAATCCTAGCTACTCAGGAGGCTGAGATCTGAGGATCAAGGTTCAAAGCCAGCCCAGGCACAAAAAGACCTCTAATTAATCTCTGAAAATGGGAAGTAGGACTTTGCTCAAGGGTAGGGCAGTAGCCTTGAGCTGAAGAGCTCAGGGACATTGCCCAGGCCAAGTTCAAGCCCCATGACCAAAAAAAGAAAAAAAGAAATAGAGCTGGGCATAGTGGCTCATGCCTGTAATCCTAGCTATTCAGGAGATTGAGATCTGAGGATCTTCATTCAAAGCCAGCCTGGGCACTAAAGACCAAGAGACTCTTATCATTTCCAATTAATCACTAGAAAATGGGAAGTGGAGCTGTGGCTCAGGGGTAGGGCTTATAGCCGTAAGCTAAAGAGCTCAAGGACAGCACCCAGGCTCAGAGTTCAAGCACCATGACCCACAAAAAAAAAAAAAAAAAAAAAAAAGAGGAGTTTGGCCTAGTGGTAGAGTGCTTGCCTAGCATGCACAAAGACCCAGGTTTAATTCCTCGGTACCACATACATAGAAAAAAAGTTGGAAGTGGTGCTGAGGCTCAAGTGGTAGAGCTCTAGCTTTGAGAAAGTCCAAGGACAGTGCTCAGGCCCTGAGCTCAAGCCCAGGACTGGCAAAAAAAAAAAGAGTAGAAAGAAGGCAACCAGTTAAAAATTTGCTTTAATCTAAGCAAGAAACATGGTAGTCTCCTCTTGTATGATAATGATGATATACTGTGGACATTGTCAGATTTATAGAAGCAAAATTGAGTAGTCATGTGGAAAACAAACTGAAAGCAGTGGTGGAAATAGAGGTGAAAAAGGTCATTTAGAAAGCTGTTATAATAATCTAATGCAACATACCCAATGGAAGTAAGAACATTTTTTAAACACAAAGATGTTTTTCTCTAGAAAAGATGAAAGATCTTTACTCTTTGAAGTAATCCTGTGAAGTAAGTATCAACCCATTTTGCAAATGGGAAGAAATTAGAGTGGAGTTTTTCTTTTGTTTTTGTTTGGAGTGGGGGAGGGAGGCAGTCCTGAGGTTTGAACTCAAAGCCTTGTATTTTCTAGGCACATCAAATAATTTGCCCAAAGTTACATAGTAGTGAGTCAAGACCTGAATTCTACAGACTGTCTGTTTTCAAACAAAAAGCTCAAGGGGAAGAGGCAGAGCTTCCTGGTGTAAAGACAGAGGCCCATCCAAGGGAGGAGTTAGACCCGCGGTCCACACAGGCCAGTTTCTGTGAGACGGGTAGGACAGAGGTGATTCTCTTGGACAAGCCTGCTGCAGTCATCCTCTTGGCCTGCTTCTTAGGGACCCTGTCTGGGAAAAATGTGAAGAAGAGGAAGAACCAAATCCACAGCCTCCTCAGTTCTCTCGCTGCCACTTCAGGTCACAAAATGACAGCGTTATTCACATGCTTGTCGAGGTGACCACAACCCAGGGTGTTGTTCACAGCTACCTAGGATCCCCTTTCTGGATCCACCAGGCTGGTAAGATCTTCCCTATTCTTCCCACACTGTTCTCACTGCCCCCAACTGTATGCATGTGATTCTTAACTCTAACCCTTCTGAGCCCTGACCCAAAAGGGCTTAACCCAGTCCCCGCTGAAATCCTGTAGTACTCCTCCCCACCCCAAGCTTGCACTGGAAGGAGGTCTCCAGCGGACAGCTGGAACTGGAGTGGCAGCACCCATCAACCTGGGCAGCCGAGGAGACCTGCTATCAGCTTCGATACACAGGCGAAGGCCATCAGAACTGGAAGGTACCATCAAGTAACAAGCGCTATATAGATCATTCCTATACTGTGTTCCTCTATCTAGGCTTATACACCTGTGTTTTATCTGATTCAACTGTAGTTGCTCTTGGGCCTGTGACACTGCAGGTTCCCCTGCTTTCCATTTATCTTTGGAATAGCAGTCTCCTCTCATTTTCTCATCACCTCTGACTGAATTTTCTCCCTCTTCTCTTCTGGCTCCAGTCTTTCATAAAAGCTAGAGTCTCAGTCAGACACTTTGCTCCTATGTAAACACATATCTCATTTCTATGGTTGCGATATCTATATCCTAAAACCTCTGTTTTATCACTTTAATATGCACTCCTTTCCCCCGCACTCACACATGCTTTTATCCCCTTTTGGTACTAGGGTTTGAACTCAAGGCCTTCTGCTTGCTAGGAAGATACTAGACCAATTAATCATGCCTCCAAATCTTTATTGCTTCTAGTTGTTTTTCCAAATATGCTCTCGTCTTGGGAGCCTAGGACAATCCTCGCGCTCACACTTGCTGCTTAAATATGATGACAGGTAAATCCCTGACCTTTTCTTGGGTAAGATGTAGTCTTTCTGACTTTTGGCCAGGCTTGCTGGAGGACCCTTGATTTTCCCTATCTTTGCTTCTTAAGAAACATAGGCAACTTACTTCAACTTTCCAAGTCTGCACTTCCTTGTGGGTGAAATGTGAATAAAGCCATCTATCATATAGAGTTAGGAAATAAATAATTGCCTAGCATAGTGCTTGGCATATAGGAGGTGCTCAATGTATACTAATGTTATTTCTCAGCCTATGTTTATTCTCCTCTAATGTACTTGTACTGAGATTTAGTTCACATACAATACAATAAAGTGTCCAAACCTTAAATATTATTTTACATATATACAGCTATGTGCCCATTACCAAGACCAAGATACAAATTATTTCCAGCATCCCATAAACTCCTTTGTCCCCTATTCACTTTACCACCAAAGAGTAATCACTACCTGACATTTTCTTTTTTGAGAGTTTTACTATGTAATCTAGGCTGACCTAGAACTCAGGATTCTCCTGCCTCAGCATTCTGAGACTACCAATGGAACCCACTAAACCCAGTAACTGTTAAACTTTATAATCTAGAACCATACAGCATTTCTTCAAACTTACTCCTGTTTCCTGACTCTGTTATAGTCTTCCTTTCTCTTTTCCCTTTCGTTCTTTCCTGTTTATCAACAAGTAAGTAACATACTAACTCTGCAAATCCTTACTACTATTATGTTAGAGCTCTCTCTCTCTCTCTCTCTCTCTCTCTCTGTGTCTTTGTCTCTCTGTCTCTGTCTCTGTCTCCTCTCTCTCTCTCTCTCTCTCTCTCTCTCTCTCTCTCTCTCTCTCTCTCTCTCTCTCTCTGTCTCCTCTCTCTCTCTCTCTCTCTCTCTCTCTCTCTCTCTCTCTCTCTCTCTCTCTCTCTCTCTCTCTCTCTCTCTCTCTCTCTCTCTCTGTCAGTTGTGGGTCTGGGCAATGTCCCTGAGCTCTTCAGCTCCAGGCTAGTGCTCTATCACTGAGTCTCACAGACTTTTGTGCCAAGGCTGGCTTTGAACAGCAATCCTCAGGTCTCAGCCTCCTGAGTAGCTGGGCAGGAGCCTTGGGCACCGGGCCTTAGCTTTCCGTGTGAGCATCAGCTTTCCCATCTGTGGCCTTAGCACACTGAACTAGCCTTTGATCCCCAACCAAACAGCGGAGGCAGCATTAACTGTTTCTTTGGGTTGCCATGGTGCTTTGTACTAATTAGTTGTGATTCTTTGTTTGGCTGCCTCATTAGCTATGTGAGAGACTGTGGGTCATTTATCTTTGTCTTCAGTGCCAAACACAATGTTTTCATATCCTAAGCAATTCATAACTTCTCACCCCATTCAGTTAACTAGTTCCCCACTTGGGTGTGAAGCTCCAGCACTTAGCACAGGTCTGGCATCTTGTAGGAGGCGTTAATATTCTTGTCACAGTCTGTGTGGTTCTGTATAGCCACAAACATAAATAAGTAATATAACAAACTTATTCTAGCAACTGCTAGAAACTCCAAGGACTTGGGCGGGGGGGCTTTCTATCTGAGCATCTGGGTGAGTCTCAGGGTGTCCAGGGCCCAACCAGAGCCGCATCTCCTAGTCAAGAGACCTCCGTGGGGGTGGGAGGGGGGTCCCCCACGTGTCCAGACGCACGGCCCTGAGAAGGCTAGGTGTGACAGCGGTGGGTGTACTCTGGTGTGCTCCTCCAGCAACAGGGGAGAGGAGGCGCGCTAGCGGGAGGAGGAGGAGTGTTTGGCAGGCTGTCAGGCCCTTGGCGGAGACCCTTGACTTCCTGGGGCTTTGATCCGGTGGGATTTTGGTTTAACTGGTGTGGGCTTCTCCGCGCAGGTGCTGGAGCCGCCTCTCGGGGCCCGGGGAGGAAGCCTGGAGCTACGACCCCGGTCCCGCTACAGCTTACAGCTGCGCGCCCGGCTCCACGGCCCCACCTACCAGGGCCCCTGGAGCGCCTGGTCCGACCCGGCGAGGGTGGAGACGGCCTCGGAGAGCGGTGAGACGGGGCGGGCCGGGCCGGCTCAGCTCCCCAGGTGGCCGCAGGGAGCTGGACGGGGCGGGGCCGGCCGGGCGGGGCCGGAGGGAGCGGCCAAGGTCAAACGATTTTTGTCCCCCTAGCCTGGATCTCCTTGGTGACGGCTCTGCTCCTGGTGCTGGGCCTCAGTGCCCTCCTGGGCCTGCTGCTGCTGAGGTGGCAGTTTCCTGCCCACTACAGGTACCATGCCTGCTGAGAGGGAGAAAGGGAGGGGCGCTGCGTGGCCACCACCCGAAGTCCACACCCATAACTTCAGCTGTCTCCACGCACTGCCAGAGTCCACTAGAACATGGGATACCTGGAGCAGCCCCTTCTCACCAGGCCAGTGACCTGGCTACCTGTTCATCCTGGGCCCCAAACCCCACAGTTAACCCCTCTCCCTTCAGCCCATCCAATGGGCCCTCAGGCCTGGTCATTTCACCTCTAAATGCTCATTCAAACAATGACTCCCTTTCTCTAGCCAGACACACAACTTGACTCACTGAAACAGAGCCTCTTCTCTCTCCCATTAGCCTCACAAAGCCACCAGAAAAAACTTTCCAAAAGACACTTGTGAGCCTGTCATTCTCCTCCTTAAATCCCTTCAGTAGCTCCCCAGGATAAAAGCCAGAGAGCAGTGAGCCTTGCCTGCCCCACACCCTCTTCTATTCCAGGTGTCAGCCTGGCTAAACTGTGGGGTGATTTTCTCCACTGCCTCGTTTACTTCTCAGTGTCTTTGCACAGAATGTCCTCTGCGCCTAGATTATTCTCCTGGTTAACTAATACATATTCAGCTATAAATAACTTTAACTTTCTCTTAAGAAATACTTCCTGACCTGCCCTTACTGGCTACTTTTCTGTGCTCTGTTACCATTTTATTTTATTTATTTTTCTTTTTTTTTTTTTTCTAGAAAATGAACTTGGGGCTCACGCATAATGTTAAGCACACATTACTCCACTGAACCACCCCTATCTCCCTGGTCTTGTGTGTATTTCTTAATGTCTTCTTCATTCTACCTTACTTGGTCATTTTTAAGTCCTCAGCACAGAGCCTGCCAAATAGCAGGCCCTGAAATGAAGGTTAGTAATGACTAACTTAACTTTTGTGAGGGCTGAGGAGAAATGGCACTGGAAATTACAAGCCCGAAGGATAGAACCCATACCACCTCAGTGCTCCAGCTGGTTGGTGCTGTGTGCTGATCCTTGAACACTTAGAAATGAGCTCCTCCAAGCAGACTGTTTTCATAGTCCTCGGCTGGACCAGGTATCCCTCTTTGTGGACTCACAGCTCTCTTTGAACATGCTTTTCTTGGAACTTCTAATCTGCCTATGTGTATGCACATCCTGGAATGAAGCCTCCGAGCAGATAGCCACATCTCACCAAAACACTGGGGGAGGGGAGGGTGCTGCTGAACCGGGAATACTGGGTAAGTCACTTCACTTGCCTTGAAGGCATAGAGATTAGGTGATGGAAGAAACTAGAAATGTTCAGCTAAAGTCCTTCCACATTGAACTATGGTTAGCTGGGTATGGTGGCTCACGCCTGTAAGCTTAGCTACTCAGGAGGCTGAGATCTGAGGATCATGGTTCAAAGCCATTCTGGGCACTAAAGAACGTGAGACCCTTATCTCCAATTAATCACTAGAAAATGGGAAGTGGGACTGTGGCTCTAGGGTAGAGTGGTAGCCTTGAGCTGAAGAATTCAGGGACAGCATCCAGGCCCAGAGTTCAAGCCCCATGAGCCACAAAAAAAAAAAAAAAAAAAAAAAGAACTATGAGGATTCATCTTAGTCTATGTAGTAATTTTTTCTTCTTCTATGTAGTAGGGCTTGAACTCAAGGTGTTAAGCTCTCACTCAGCTTTCTTGCTCATTGCTGCTACTCTACCACTTGAGACACACATCCAGTCTAACATTTTGCTAGTTTGTTGGAGATGCAGTCTCATAGATTTTTCTGTCCAGGCTAGTTTTGAATTGAAATCTTCCAGGTCGCAGACATGAGCCACTGATACCCAGCTCTATGGTTTTCTGCATTCATTCAAGTAATTTTTTAGGCACTTATTATGGACCAGATGCTGAAGATACAGGAGTGAAAAAACATACAACTTCTGCTCCAAGGAGTTTGATCTAGGAGGTAGACACACACACACACATCAACACAATAAATACAAAATAAATAAGTCAAGTGCTGGGCAAAAAAAAAAAATAAAGGAAACCAGGAAACCAGGCATGGTGGTACATACCTGAAGCCCTAGCACTCCAAACACTCAGGAAGATTCTGAGTTTAGGGATAGTCTAGTCAATTATACTGAGGCTCTGTTTTTAAAAAAGTCATAAAAAGAAAAGACAGGAAGGAAGAAAAATAAAGCAGAGCATGAAACAGTGAAGAAGAAGGGAAATGTTACTGTTGGTAACAAAGAAGGCATTGCCTATCAGGATAACATGTGAACAGAGATATAAATGAAGTGTTAGCCCAGTGTTTGGGGAGAGAGAAGGTCAAGTGCTAAGGTCCTAAGGCAGAACTGTGTAAGGAAGTTCTGCAACACCCTGCACTATTCTTTCTGAAGCTACCCACCAGTGGCTACTACCTCCCTCTCCCTCCCTGAGATTTCCTTAAATCCTTTACACTACATCGCTCCAAGTTGTATTCTGCCTCACTGCCTACCCCCACTGTCCTGCTCCAGTGTTCTAATCATCCCTCCCAACTCATTCCCATGATTCAGGCCCCCCATCTTCCTTCACCCCTAGGAGACTGAGGCATGCCCTGTGGCCCTCACTTCCGGACCTGCACCGTGTCCTTGGCCAGTACCTTAGAGATACTGCAGCCCTGAGTCCGGTGAGTATGCCCTCTCTCCTACTTTCTCCTCACCACCTATGACTCTCACCACCCAATGCAACTTGTTCCAGGGTCTTGCCCAGTAGTGTACCGCCCTGAGGCACTACACCTAGCCCAATTCTCCTGCCAAAATGGTCCAGCCCCGAGGATCTGCTCTAATCCGGCTCCTTTTGTCCATTTCTCTCAGCCCAAGGCTACAGTCACAGATAGCTGTGAAGAAGTGGAACCCAGCCTCCTTGAAATCCTCCCTAAGTCCTCAGAGAAGATTCCCTTGCCCCTATGTTCTTCCCAGGCTCAAATGGACTACCGAGGCCTCCAGCCTTCTTGCCTGGAGGCCATGGCTCAACCTGGATCCTGCTGTACCACCCATATTGCCAACCATTCCTACCTACCACTAAGCTGCTGGCAGCAGCCCTAAAGACAGACCCCTCATGCCCAGTTCCCTGGACAGACACAGAACTCTGCGAGCTTTCTCATCCTGCACCCAAGGCCTCACATCCATTCCTATCTAGTCAATTCCTCGGACTTTGCCTCACTGATCTTTCTATCCTATTCCAGACAAATCAAGGCCCTGGTGTAAAAGGTGCTTAGAAACTACTTCTGTTGAAAAACACTGACTCCCTACTTGGACCTACAAATGACTTCAAGGCAGGATAAAAGTGAGGCATCCCCATTTATTTATCTATGTCCTTTGCTTTAAACTACTTTCTCCTGCAGTTACTTTACAATTATCTTGGAAGGTAGGAAGGAGGAACAACCCACCCAACAACCCGCCAGACATTATTACTCTTACATTATTACTCTTACTGTAATAAAATCTCATCTGACAAATCGTGACTGTCACACCACTTCTGACCTAGGACTGGGCCTCTGACTCATTCCTCTGACATAGGATTGGGGCTGCTTAAGCCTACCTTTCACCCCTTGTCCATAGTTCTTGGTCTATTTAAACCTATAACCCAAAAATGGCTGGCTGGAATGCTATCTTCCTTTGGCATGTCCATGCCATGCAATAAATTTCCTGCCCTTCACCATGTCTCTTTACTTGGCATACAGAGGTAAGTGGCTGGACCTGACATATGGAAGCCCAGGAGTTTGGGCCTGAGATCTAAAACACCAGTTCCATTTTCTCTATAGGCAGGTTCATTTAACTAAGTTCCTTTGTTTTTATCTTATTTCTCTCTCCTCTCAAAGGTCAAACTCCTCAAAAGGAAGCTTTATTTTCCTATGACTTTGTAGAGTACTTTAGTTGTGCCCCTACTACCTGCCACTTCTTAGTGAAACAACTTAGGCAAAGTTCACTTCAAAAAAATTTTTTTTCTGTCAGTCATAGAACTTGAACTCAACCTGGGCACTATCCCTGAACTTTTTTGTTCAAGGCTAGCACTCTACCCTTTGAAGATAAGAATCTCACTTACTTTCCTCTCCTTACTGGCTTTGAACTTTGATCCTCAGATCTCAGCCTCCTGAGTAGCTAGGATTACAGCAAAGAAGCTCAGGGACAGTGCCCAGGCCCTGAGTTCAAGCCCCAGGACCAGCAAAAAGAAACTACAGTATCTTCATTGTTGTTGTTTTGGTAGTGATTGGAATTGGACCTAGGACCTTCACAGGCTAGCACATAGCACATGCTTGACCACTGAACTACATTCCCAGTTCTTTTGTTTTATTTATTCCTCTAGACAAAGTCTTGGCATGTAGCTCAAGCTAACCTTGAACTCTAGATCCTCCTATGTACTAGGATTACAGGAATGTACCACTCTACTTGACAAAACTCCATTCTCTCTCCTCCCCCCCCCCCTCTCTCTCTGCCAGTCTTTGAGCTTGAACTCAGGGCCTGGGCACTGTCCTTGAGCTTTCTCAAGGCTAGCATTCTATCACTTGATCCACAGCACTACGTCCAGCTTTTGCTGTGTAAGTGGTACTGAGGGATTGAATCCAGGGCTTCATGCATGTTAGGCAAGCAATCTACCACTAGGCCAGACTCCCAACCCGACTCCATTCTTTCTTTTTTTGGGGGGTCATGGGCTTGAACTTGGCCTGGGCACTGTCTCTGAGCTCTTCGGCTCAAGGCTACCACCCTATCCCTGGACCTGGGCATTGACCCTGAGCTCTTCAGCTCAAGGCTACTATCCTACCTTTGAGCCAAGCCCCACTTCTCGTTTTCTAGAGGTTAATTGGAGGTACCAGTCTCAGGTCCTTTTGTGCCTGGGCTGGCTTTGAACCTTGATCTTCAGATCTCAGCCTACTGAGTAGCTAGGATTACAGGCGTGAGCCACTGCTCTGGGCCCAAGACTCCATTCTTAGTCTCGAATTCCACCTAGCTTTGCTGCCTTTACAGTATGTTGACCATTCCAAAGTTATTAGCTCCAGCCTAGACTTCTACTACACCTGTTATGCTTTGTGAAAGTATCTGTTTACATGTCTGTCTCTTGCTACTTGTCTGTAAATGGCAGGGCTATGACCTATCCTTTTCCCCCAACAACTAGAATATTGTTGGACCATGATAGTAGGCCTTCAATAAATATATTCTCCCTCTTCCCCCCTCTCTTGTTCTTTTCTTTTTCTTTCTTTCCTTAGTTATTACCAATACTGAGGCTTAAATGCAGGGCCTTACACTCATACTTGGCTTTTTTTGCACTCAAAGCTGGTACTCTACCACTTGAGCTACACCTCTTCTGTTTTGGTTTTTCTTTTGGCTAACTGGAGGTAACAGCTTCATGAACTTTTCTGCCCAGGCTAGCTCAAGTCACAATTTTCACAATCTCCTGAGTAGCTATGATTACAGGTGTGAGTCACCAGCACCCAGTCAAAAACCTGTTTTCTAAATGAATTTGGAGAAAGTTACCTTCACTCCACACGATTTCTCTGTCATCCTCTAAGCCATTCATAGGCAGTGGTGAATGTACTAAAACTGTGGAAATGAGGCATTCCCCTAACATACTATTCTCAAACAAATGTTCTATTTATTTGTGGTTATTTTTTTTCCAGCTCCAAAGGTATTTACTGTATTAGTTATTGTCTTGGCAAAAGCAGAGGGCACATTACTTTCTTTTTTTTTGTGGGTCATGGGGCTTGAACTCTGGGCCTGGGTACTGTCCCTGAGCTCTTCAGCTCAAAGCCACCACCCTATCCCTGGAGCCACAGCCCCACTTCCCATTTTCTAGTGATTAATTGGAGATGAGAGTCTCCCAGTCTCTTGAACCCAAGCTGGCTTTGAACCGAGATCCTTAGATCTCAGCCTCCTGAGTAGCTAAGATTACATGTGTGAGCCACCACACCCCGCAAACTACTGGGTAATTTAATCCCTTTAATATAGGCTATATTTCCAAATGTGAGGACAAGATTTGGGGAAACCATCAAGAAATAATGCAGTATCCCAGGACTAAAACAGAGGCATCAATCCTAGACATCAAGAGGTCAGGGGTGACCCTTTGTGATTACCATATGTAGACAAAATAACTATAAGACAGGCCTTCTTCACAGGCCTTCTTGTAGCCTCTGGTGAAGGATTCAGCCAACCTCTAGGGATATGCAAGCAGGTAGCCAGTGAAATAACCCCTCGATCTCAGGCTTTTCAGGAGTCAGAGTATGGATATGGCTGGGGGAATGGATTATGCACCTGTTCTATGCCATCTATTTTCCCCAACCAGATCCTCTCCATCCTTCTCCATTTTAATTTGTGCTCTGCAAAGCTATATAGGCTCTAGTTTCTGTTTACATGTTGTATTATGTCCCCCCCTCAAAACTCAGATATTGCACTAGTACCTCAAACATTACTGCACTTGGAAATAAGAGTCATTGTATATACAATTAAGGTGTGATTATTAGTCTTAGTCCAATATGATTAATATTCTTTTTTTTTTTTTTTGCCAGTCCTGGGCTTGAGCTCAGGGCCTGAGCACTGTCCTTGGACTTTCTCAAGGCTAGAGGTCTACCACTTGAGCCTCAGCACCACTTCTGGCTTTTTTCTATGTATGTGGTACGGAGGAATTGAACCCGGGTCTTCGTGCATGTTAGGTAAGCACTTTAACCACTAGGCCAAACTCCCAGCCTGATTAATATTCTTAAGAAAAAAATAAAGGAAAAAGGAAAACTTGTTTCCTAGCTATTTGAGAGAGGTGAAAATAAGAAGTGCAGCTGAGATCAGCCTGGAGGAAAGAGTTAAGAGATACTCAACAGCAAGCTGGGTTTATTGGTTTATGCCTATAAGCCTATTTATGTGGGAGGCCTAGATTAAGAGGCTTACTCCAGGTAAATAAAATTAGGACCCTATCCAAAAAATGAAACAAAAAGGGATAGAATTATGGCTCAAGTGGTAGAGTACTTGCCTAGCAAAGGCGAGACTTTGAGTTCAAACCATAATGTCCCTTTCCCACCCTCACACCCTCTCCCCCCAAAAAAGAAAATTTGATTACCAGTCACTACACTGGGAGAAAGCCAAGTGAAGATGAAGGCAGAGACTGGGTTGCCATCAAATCAAAGGAGGCAAAGACAGAAGTATGAACAGACTCTATAGTCATGTGTCACTTCACTTGGCCAGCCTGCCTTCCTTCCTTCCTTCCTTCCTTCCTTCCTTCCTTCCTTCCTTCCTTCCTTCCTTTCTCACTCATGTGGCTTGAATTCAAGGCCTGGATGCTATCTCTGAGCTCTTTTGCTCAAGGCTAGAGCTCTACCACTTTGAGCCATAGCACAACTAGCAGCAACTATCAGTGTTTGAGTAATTGGAGATAAGAGTCTTAGAGACTTTTCTGCCTGGACTGGGTTTGAACTGTGATCCTCAGATCACAGATCTCCTAAGAAGATAGGATTATAGGTGTGAGCCACCAGTGCCCAGCTTCTTTACTTTAAAATGTCTGATTTTCTACAATTGTACCCTTACCCTTCTACAGTTACTTACACTTAGCCTAGAAGTTGCAAATTACAGGTCATGTTTTCTCCTGTTTTGTGAGCTCTTTACTATACAGAAACTCTTACTAATTCTCCAATACCTAATAGACTAAAATCCAAACTCCTCGAGGTAACACTCTGGACTACCTTCTCTCAGCTTTCTGAGGTTCTGGAAAGTTTTCTGGAGATCTGGAGCTCCTAGCACAGCCAACTCTGAGTTACTTTTTGAAAGTAACTACAAAAATATAAATGTTTTAAAGTGAAGGTTAATAACAATACTAAGTTTGGGTTAAGGCCTGCAGATTATTTTTGGTGGGCGAAAGGGTTGATCTCAGATTAAACTTGAATCTGGCTTTTTCAACCTTTATTTTTTTCCAAACAGCATTTTGTTAGGATTGCTGAGGTTAGGTGGATTGCTTGAATCTGAGCTCTACTTTGCTCCAGTTTTTAACCTCATTCGGATGCAGTTACTTTTTTCTGCTTTGCAAGATAAAGAATTAAAGCTAAGAAACATGTAGATGGTCAACCTATTTATTACAATATATTTATTACTGCTGCTTCACCTCTGAGCAACTTAAAATCCAATCAAGCTGCATGGGCAATCCGACCTTGATTCCTACTAACTTCTTTTATGAAGTTATGCAGACTGCTTCTCGGAGTCTCGGTGTCTCCACTGTAAGACTGGCATTTGTGGTCCATAGGAGAATGCACTAAGTAGGTGCGACAGGATCTCTAGGATTTACTGACAGCTCTAAAACTGCAGGGAAGAAATCAGCTGCAGTGTCTGGCCAGGAGTAGTGTTCCAGATGCGCAGTTTTGAATCTCGATCCTTTTTCCTTGACCCAGGCAATTCACTTCCTCTCTCTCAGCTTTATTCTCCCTGTTTGTTACACAAGCAACATAAAACACACTCGAGTCAGCTCCCTGGCTCAGGCTCCCAAACGACTCCATCTCTCCACCTCCCCGGGCTCCACCCTAACTGCCGAGCTCCCTCGGGCTGTCTTTACCCTTCCCGGAAAGCTCGATGACTTCGGGTCCCCGCACCAGTTTTGTGCCTTTGTATCTCGATCCCCGCCCCCCAGACCCCCCGCCAGCCTCCAGCTCGCAGCCGAGCCCCGCGCGAGCTGGCTGGCGGTGGGTGCAGGGACGCCGAGGAATGAATGGAAGCAACTCCAAAACGCAGGCCCCGCCCAGACTCCCAACTTTCAGGGACTCAACTCTTTCAAATCACGCTCCGTCCTGGATTCTCGTGAGAGCTCTGACTCCCCCCTCCCCCTCCCCCGGCCCATCTCCCGGAAATCCCGCCCCCTAAGTGCTTAAAGGCCAATGGGCGAGGGCAACAGTTGCGACGGTTGGGTTTTGAAGGAGCCAATGAGCGCTCAGAGCGGAGAGTTTAAGAGAAACAGGCCCTGGACGCCGGGGCAGGTTGGGGCTTGGAGCTTGCTTGGCGTGCTGTGGTGAGTAGAGCCCCGGCCGGGCCGAGGGCGGCTACTGTGGGCAGAGGGGGGCATGCCAGGCCGGGAGAGGATGAGGTTGCGGGGGTTGTCTGTGATTGTGAGGCTGGCTGGCAATGGAAGCCCCCGCGCCGCCCTCGAGCACCGTCACCTCTCCCTCCAGGGCCCGGCGTGCACCATCTCCCCGCACCCCTTTGCCCTCCCGGCGCTCCCATGGCGCAGTTCGTGTTCGAGAGCGACCTGCACTCCTTGCTTCAGCTGGACGCGCCCATCGCCAATGCGCCCCTTGCGCGCTGGCAGCGCAAGGCCAGGGAAGCGGCGGGGCCGGCCCCCTCACCGATGCGGGCTGCCAACAGATCCCACAGCGCCGGCAGGACCCCGGGCCGAACTCCTGGTTAGTTTGGGGTGCGGCGGGAACACAGGGAAAGAGAGAGGGAGAGGAACAGGCAAAGAGCAGCCTTCGTGCTTCTCCCAAAGCCTGGTCACACTGTCTGGCATCTCCCCGCCCCAGGAAAATCTAGCTCCAAGACTCAGACCACCCCTAGCAAACCGGGCGGTGACCGCTATATCCCCCAACGTAGTGCTTCCCAGATGGAGGTGGCCAGCTTCCTCTTGAGCAAAGAGAACCAGCCTGACAACAGCGAAACGCCTACCAAGAAGGTATGTTTCCCAAAGGGGCAAAAGCCATGGGCCCTGACTGGCCTGACACCAGTCTGTCTCACCACCACCTTTACGTGTGTGTGTGTGTGCACACGCACATGTGTATTCCAGGAGCATCAAAAGGCCTGGGCTTTGAATCTGAACGGTTTTGATGTAGAGGAAGCCAAGATCCTTCGCCTCAGTGGAAAACCACATAATGCCTCCGAAGGTAAGATCTAGATTTCCAGGGAGCTTGGTGTTAGTTCATTGGGTGTGAGTGGAGGCGGTGATGGCAGAGAGATGCCTATCTACTCCCTTTCACTAGGGTTGAGGATAAGGGAGGTGCCAGTTTTCCCCATGGATCAATGCCTATTCTGTTGCCATAGGTTACCAGAACAGTTTGAAAGTACTCTACAGCCAAAAAGCCACTCCTGGCTCCAGCCGGAAGACCTGCCGTTACATTCCTTCACTGCCAGACCGGATCCTGGATGCTCCTGAAATCCGAAATGACTACTGTAAGTCCAGCCTTGTCAGTGGAAGGAGAAAGATGGCCTAGGGACCAAGCAAACAGAATGCTCATACTCTTCCATTTCTGCCTTTGGCCAGACCTGAACCTTGTGGATTGGAGCTCTGGGAACGTACTGGCTGTGGCGCTGGACAACAGTGTGTACTTGTGGAGTGCGAGTTCCGGTGACATCCTGCAGCTGTTGCAAATGGAGCAGCCTGGGGACTATGTATCCTCTGTCGCCTGGATCAAAGAGGGCAACTATCTGGCTGTGGGCACCAGCAATGCTGAAGTGCAGGTGAGACTGGTGCCTGCATGGGGCTTGCTTTGAACATGTGAATGCCAATCCCCAGTCTTTCATTCTACTGTCTCATCTCTGCAGCTCTGGGATGTACAACAGCAGAAGCGGCTTCGAAACATGACCAGTCACTCTGCTCGAGTAAGCTCCCTAAGTTGGAACAGCTACATCCTATCCAGGTGAGTGTTTTGTTTGTTTTTGTATTTGTTGTTGATGGTTTTACTGTTCTTTAGAAAAGTAGGTTTACCCCTGCTATATATACAGAGAAGCAGCGCTGGTTTGTATTTTGTGCTTCCATAGAACCTAAATCTCTTCCCTTCCCCCAGTGGTTCACGCTCTGGCCACATCCACCACCATGACGTTCGGGTAGCTGAGCACCATGTGGCCACACTGAGTGGCCACAGTCAGGAAGTGTGTGGACTACGCTGGGCCCCAGATGGACGACATTTGGCCAGTGGTGGCAATGATAACATAGTCAACGTATGGCCTAGTGCTCCTGGAGAAGGTGGCTGGGTTCCCATGCAAACATTCACCCAGCATCTAGGGGCTGTCAAGGTAAGAAAGGGGTTGGGCTGAGGTCTCTGCAGACCCTCAGGATATCCTTAGGGTCTATGAAGAGGAGGTGGGGTGGTAGCACTAGATACCTGGTTCATCTGTGGCCCCGTTTAGTTTCTTATCTAGCTCTACCACCCACTAACTTAACCCTGCTTTTATTCCACTCAGGCTGTTGCGTGGTGTCCTTGGCAATCTAATATCTTAGCAACAGGCGGAGGCACCAGTGACCGGCACATTCGAATCTGGAATGTCTGTTCTGGGGCCTGTCTGAGTGCTGTGGATGCCCATTCCCAGGTACTCTTTATCACCCAGCCTCTCCACACTGTCCTTTGCAGCCATGTCTACTTTGTTCTTTTGTACATGAACTTCTTTTGCTTTTTTTTTTTTTTTTTTTTTTTTTGCCAGTCCTGGGCTTGAGCTCAGGACCTAAGCACTGTCCTTGGACTTTCTCAAGGCTAGAGCTCTACCACTTGAGCCTTAGTACCACTTCTAGCTTTTTTTTCCCTATGTATGTGGTACTGAGGACTCGAACCCAGGTCTTCCGTACATGCTAGGCAAACACTTCACCACTAGGCTAAACTCCCGGCCCCCTGTACATGAACTTCTGTTTTAGCTCTTAATTCCTGAACTCCATTTAATTTTTTTTTCCCCTTTATTCCCCTGAACTCCATTTCTAAGTCTGGCTTACCTCCTTGCCCTCTTGCTTCAGAATGGAAGAACCTGCCCAGGAATCTAGAATCTGAAAAGCTGTCTGGAATCTATTTGTTCTCATCAACATCCGTCAGTTGTGCCTCAGAATATCATTGACATTTATTCATTCTGTGGGATACCTGACTGATCTCCAAGCTTTTTTTTTTTCTGTGAAGGCTGAGGGAATTACTAGGGTTCCAACTCAGAGCATCACACCTTCTAGGCAATTTGCTCTACCAATTGAATCATGCTTGCAGCCCTTTTTGCTTTTAGTTATTTTCTAATAAGCGCTTGCATTTTTGCCAGGTCAGCATGGACCAAGATCTTCCTAATTATGTCTGACACTTAGCTGGAATGATACATGCAGCACTCAACAATTTATTGGTTGAGATAGGGTCTAACGTTTTGGCTTCTTCCAATCTCCCATCCCTTAAGGAACTGGGATTACAGGCCATAGCCACTCTATAGGACCAAAAATTCCCCTCCCCTCCCACCTGCCCCATCACAGCCTGGGCTCCCTCCCAGCCTAGGTCCCTACACATAGCCCACCTCCTCAGAGCCTGGGGCCTCCAATTCCACATGAGGCTTCAAACCCCTTAGGGCGTGAGATGTCATGTACACAGGATCCCAGAAAATGTGGCCCAAGAAGTAGAGCTCAGACACTGTGAGCTGTAAGTGCCTGGTGGGCACTGTTGGAAGCCAACCTCAAGTTGAGTGTCTCTGTCCCCAGAAGACACACTGGAAGATCTGAGCTGGGGTAGCCTACCTTGACCAACCAGGGCAGCAGCTGGAGCAGCATATACCTCTGGCCCTGGGGTAGAGCTTGAATTCATGTCTGCTGCAAGCCAATAATAGCTCACAGGAATCTTAAGAAGGGCCCAGGGTTTTTGTTGAGTTTTGTTTATTTTTGTCCCTGGTAGTAGTACTAGGGGTTTGAGTTCAGGGCTTTGCATGCTAAGTAGGCAGTTTACCATTTAAGCATTGCCCCCAGCCTGGTTCAAAGCATCTATAGCACCCTATCTGTCATTTCCACTTCTGATCTGAGTGGAAATTATCTAGTACTGTCCTCTACCTCTGGTGGCATCCATCACCTACAAAATACAATCCAAATTAAATTAGAATAATTTTCAGCTATTGCTGGTCAGACTGCCTGTAGTGGCTTTTCTTCATCCAATCTACAAGCAGCCTTCACTATAGACCTGGACTCTACCATCCCTTAGCTCAATTTCAAATTCTTATTGTCGCAAACTTTCATGTCACTTAGACAACTTACTGAACTTGTGATTGACTAATCTGTAAAATGAATAATTGTCTCATGTGGCTTTTGTTGGGCAAGTCTGTCTGTAAAATCTGGCAGAGCACTTACTCCTGAAATAGGTTGTTCTGATCTGAGTAGCCTTGGCTTTGTCATTCATGCCTATGCTGGCCTTTCTCCACAGGTATGTTCCATCCTCTGGTCTCCTCACTACAAGGAGCTCATCTCAGGCCATGGCTTTGCCCAGAACCAGCTGGTTATTTGGAAGTACCCAACCATGGCCAAGGTGGCTGAGCTTAAAGGTAGGTGGCTAAGTGATGGAAGCCAGACAGAAAAGCTACATATTATTTGATTCTATGAGTAATAACCAAGTAGGTCTATGTAGCAAGACAAAAGAGTAGTGTTCGCCAAGGCAGGTAATAAGAATGAATGAAAATGTTTGAGACTGGATAGTAGTAACGGTAGCTGTGTTAGAATCTCACTAAATAGTACATTTTAAAGGGGTGCATTTTATGTTATGCAAATTACATTTCAAGGTGGCTGTCAAAATTGAAGGGCAGCTGGGTCTGAAGTTCTGAGGATCAGGTTTTTCAAAGCCAGCCTAGGCAGGAAAGTCCAGGACACTCTAATCTCCAATTAACCACCCAAAAGCCAAAACTGGAGCTGTGGTTCAAGTGTACAATGCTAGTCTTGAGCAAAAAAGCTTAGGCAACACCTAGGCCAACTTCCAGCCCCAAGACTGGCATGAAAGAAAAAAGAATGAAAGGTTGTGGGTATGTCTAATTCACAAGGAACTGCTCTCGCCCCAGGTCATACAGCCCGGGTCCTCAATCTGACCATGAGCCCAGATGGGGCCACAGTGGCATCCGCAGCAGCAGATGAGACCCTTCGGCTATGGCGTTGCTTTGAGTTGGACCCTGCTCGGCGACGGGAGCGGGAGAAGGCCAATGCAGCGAAAAGCAGCCTCATTCACCAAGGCATCCGTTGAAGATAAAGCCATCACCTCAGTTCTGTTTTGTTTTTTTAATTATTTTTCTAAATAAAGTAATGTCTCCCTTTCTTTTTGCATGACCTAAGTCCCAACACCATCTCCTATTCTTATCACAGCTGGAAATGGCTGTGGGAGTCTTCATCATCCCTTTTGTTTAGACAGAGATAATGCCAGCTGTACCCACCTCTGTTCACACAGGTCTACACACAGCCTCAGTGGTTTCCTCTGTCACTTTAATTAAGACACAAGTGAATAAGCAGCCTCCAAAGGCTGTATTCCCAGGCCCCCAGCCCACCTAGTCCTTTGGCCCAGAACCATCTGTTTCTGCAAGGGGTGGAGGAGAGAGCTTGAGTCCATAGTGACAGTTTATTGCTGACCTCTTCAGGTATGAGGAAAAAGGCCATAAGACCCTAGTGGGGCCAGCCCTGAGTGTTCCTCTCCCAAGTTTAAGGCAGGGAGGGTGAAGTAAGTGTCCAGCCCTTTCTGCCCCCAGCTCTGGTAGCAGAGGGCGGTAAGGCCACATCCCTTGAAGCTGGCCGGAAGAGTGGGTGAGGAGCGGAAATGGTGGTCCCTGTAGACCCAGCTGTGGGTAGGGAAGGACCAATCCCCTGCTCCGTCCTCACCACCTGTGCCCTGGTAACAGGTAGAGGTGGGAAGGACACTGATGAATGCTGCCCAAGGTGCAGTCCTGAGGCACTTCGGTGGGCGCCTATTCAGGCCTTGCTTCTCAATTGGCCTTGACCTTGTCCCGGCTTGGAGTTCCATTTTGCTGAAGTGCACGAGGCAGCCGCTTGCCCTTGGTGTAAGAGTGATACCAGAAGTTGGAGAACAGCAAGAAGAAGATGGTGCCATACATCCAGATAAGGTGGATAATGATTGGGAACTGGTAGTTGCAGCTGGGCATGAAGTAGTACTGGGAGATGTGTAGGGAGACCAGGACAAACTGGATCTAGGAGAGAAAAAGGTAAAAAACAAACTAGTGAATAGTAGAGGGGGTAAAAGAGGAGACAGTAGGAAGGGGTGCTATCAAAGTTGAAACAGGACAGAGAAAGGCTCCAGACTAGAAATTTTGGGGTAGTTATTAGCTACGGAACTCCTTACCAGCTGTATGGCTGTCATATGCTTTTTCCACCAAAGGTAGGGCTGCGCCCTGGGTCCAAGGGCAGACAATCCATAGTACAGGTACATGACAACATGCACAGAAGAATTTATCATGGCATGGAAAGAACCCATTCCTCCTGTAAAGGAACCGAATCAGGTCAGGCGAGTTGAGCCTCTGCTGTCAGTGGCCACCTCTCTTTCCCAAAGGCCTTCACCACTCACCTGGAGCAACCTTGATACCCCACCACCAACTCCAGGGAAGCACTGAGTGATGGAAGACATGTAGGAAGGTCACCTGCCCATCCTTCTTCCGGAGAATGAAGATCACCTGGGAGAAAAATGGGGAAATGGTTCAGAACTAGGACCATTCCCCAACCCATCCTCCAAGTTCTCACAACTATACTCACTGTGTCCATCAGCTCAATGAACTTGGAGAAGAGAAAGAGCCAAGCCACTCGAACCATCTGGAAAAAGTCAGGGCAGCCTCAGTACTCCACACGGTACAGTGAGCCTCCCCAAACTAGGCCATGAACACAAATCACACCGCATCACCCAGGTTTGGTTATGACTTCCCCCATCTCCGCTTACCCGGAGTGCCTCAGGGCTGTTAGAGTAGTCCACAGGGTCACAGCGCCAGGTGTAGGTACTCAGCCAACCAGACATTAGGAACTAGGAAGGAATGTGGATTAAACCACCAGAGTTCCCCCCACATACACTTCCCGGCAGCCCCTCTTCCACATGACCTGAAGAAATGGATGTGAAAAGTTCCCTGGAAAAGAGAGTGCCATGATGCGGCCCTCTGACCCACCCTTCCTGCTGACAGACTTGAAATCCTAGGCATTCTGGCCCACCTCATAGACAATGTAGAGGGAGAGTGCCACCAATGAGAAGTTGTAGACAATCATGAAGCTTCGGAGTTGGAAGGGCTTTCGATTGGCCATGATTCGAGGCCCAAGTGAGAGGACGAAGTACACATAGGTGAGGAGGATGGAGGTCATCAGCAGGGGAGAGCCCATCAGAGGATAGTTCTGGATTCGAGGATCTGAGAATAAGGGTCAAGAAGTCAGCAAGGGTCTCAGTGTTCAAAGGGGACTCATTAGATCTAGAGACATGAGATCAGGGTCAAGGGATTCATAAGGACTCTTCATTAGGGCATAGCTCTACATCCTGAGATTAAACCTGGGAAATGGGGAAGAAAAGGCTGATGGACAGCATCTTACCTGCATGCTTCATCATTTCCTGGTACAGATTCACAACAGCCTCCATCCTGGCTAAGGATTCTGGGGGAGAGATGAAGGATGGCTATATCAGGCAGGCAGGGCCTGTTACATGTGCCTGTCTCTCACATCTGATAAACAGAAACAACAGAAAGAACCAGGCAACTCTGATACCTCATCGAGAAAGGACAGGGCTGGGGACAGAGCTCAGCAGAGCACTTGCCAGACACAAGGCCCTCGGGTTAGATTCTGTAGCCACAGAGAGTGGGGGGGAGAGGGGGAGAGGGAGAGGAAGAGGAAGAGGGAGAGGGAGAGGGAGAGGGAGAGGAAGAAGAGGGAGGAGGAGGAAGGGAGGGGGAGGGGGAGAGGGAGAGAGAGAGAGAGGAAGAAGAGGGAGGAGGAGGAGGAGAGAAGGAGGGGGGAGAAAGAGAGAGAGGAAGAAGGAGAAGGAGGAGGAGAGGAGAGGGGGAGAGTGGGAGAGGGTGAGAGGAGAGGGAGGGAGAGAAGGAGGGAGGGGAAGGAGGGAGCGAGAGAGGGAGGGAGAGGGAGAGGGAGAGGGAGAGGGAGAGGGAGAGAGAGAGAGAGAGAGACAGACAGACAGACAGACAGACAGAGAATAGACAGTGAAAGGAAGGAATTATTGGGGCCAGGAGGGGGAAGGAAGCAACAATTTGGTGGCAGTTGCCTTCCTAGAGAGGGTAAAAATTGTTCCACCTTTCCTTTCCACAATATAAGCACTGCTCTTGGCTCCTCTCTGGAGTCTTACTTCCTGACCTCTCCTCTCCTCTTCCATTCTATGAATTCTAGTCCCTTTCTACAGCCTTCCCTCCTCACCTGAGAAAGATCTCATCTTCAGAAATGAACCTGCCATCCCTGCCTCCCGGGCTCAGAGAGGTCATTCTTCTCTCCAGGACCCCTGCTGCCCATTTCTCTCCCAAGACCCCCTCATCTTCGTACCTCCCTGCTTCTTTATGCCCCTTCCAGAAGCTTAGCAGACTAGGGTTCTTCCTAACCCTGCTAGACACTTGTCTCCCTAGGTCTGTCTTCTGGGGCTCTCACCTCCAGCCTCTCTTCTCTTCCCTTCTCCTTGCTGGTGCTCTCTGCCGGAGCCCTTCCTCTCCTGGAGGAGCCCTTCCTCTCCTGGAGCCTGGCTCTTTGAGACTCCTGCCCTGGCGGCTCCACCTGTCTGACTAGATCTGGTAGCCCGCCCCGCCCTCGGCCCGCCCCTGCTGTATTGGACATGGGGTAGAGGGTGGGTCTAGGCCAGAGGTCAATGCCTAGGGGAGCAGGACCCACCAAGATTGAGAAAGCCATGCAAAGCCCCAGACTCACCACCTACCAGCCTGGATCAGCCTGATGAGCTAAAGTTAAGTCCTAGGAGCTCCAGAAACCTCGCCTGGCTCTGGCCCAGGCTTGTCTCAAGGACTTGCTAAAAATCCATCCTCCACATCCTCCACTGGACCAACCACAAATTCTCAGTTTGTCCCATTTCAGAATGGGTACAATCACCCTTCCCTTACTGGGAGTGGCAAAACCACCAGTGGCATGTGAGGAGGTGGGGAAGTGGGGGAGGTCTCAGGAATCTTCCTCTCCCTCTGGGAGGGGTACTAATAGGCTAGGTCCCCTCCTTCTCAAAGCCTGAGGAATGTCGGGGGAGGGCTTACAAGAACACAAAACCCTCTCCTAGATCCAAGAGAGCCTGGAACACTAAGACTGTCCCAGAAAGATCACTCAATAGCGAGGGCATCTGGAAACTCAGCATGGCCAGGCTCCAAGCCCTGTCATCCACACCTTCCCACTCCACACACCTGCCTCTCACACTGCTCTCCACTACTCCCTCCCCCATGACACACACAGGCCTAGCACACAGCCCACTCACCTCCAGCTGGCCACCAGTGCCCAGCCTCTGACACTGCCCAACTGGCCCCTATAGGCTGTGACACAGGGGCACCTAAGCCTCACACACCTGCCTGGACTGCAGTCCCACTGGCACCCACACAACACCATGCACGGGCCACATATGCAGGGTGAATGAACACCTGGCCATGCACACCACATGGTGACACACACCTCCCTCCTTCACAGCAATCTCCTGGCTTGTGTCAGTCCTCACGTCTTTACTTATAGTCAGACTTTGTTTGGTGGCCTATGCTGGGGTAGGAGCCTAGTGCCTAGGCTTAGGCATGTGTTCTCAAACAGTTCCTCTCCAGCACTCGTGAGGTTGCTAGCTCCTTATCTTGCTCAAGCACCCCTCCAGGATCCCTCCCTACCCTACACACAGGCGCCCAGAGAGGCACTGGCTTCTGGTAAGCACCTCTCCCCAAGCTGAAGGGAAATCCGGGTGTGTCCCTAGCGAGAAGGCAGTGGGATCCTTCCTTCCTTCCTTCCTTCCTTCCTTCCTTCCTTCCTTCCTTCCTTCCTTCCTTCCTTCCTTCCTTCCTTCCTTCCTGATAGGTGTGAGGGAAAAGGGCATGGCAAAGGAAAGGGAAGGGGAAAGGAGAGGACCAGAGGGAAGAGGGTAAGCCCAGAAGTGGTGGAGGAAGGCCTCAGTGCTCACAACTGGGAACTAGGGAGCGAGGGGCCGAGGGAGGCAGGGTGATGGCCAGGCCCTGCCCCAGCAGCTGGGACCTCCCACCCACTCGCCCCAAGAACAGCCTCGCCCACAGCCTGAGCAGGGCAGGGCAGGGCAGGGCAAGGAGGGCAGAGTATGGGGCAGGGCTAGCCAGGCAGGGGCGCTGGCACGTGGGGAGCCGTGGAAGGTCCAGACTCACCAGTAGGGGCCAGGTGGGCAGCACGGAGGGCTCGGAGGGAACCGGACCAGAGCAAAGTCCCCAAGGCCAGCCTGCCGGCCACTTCCTCATCTGCTGGGCCGACTTTCTGTCACCAGAGGGGGAGGGGGCGGGCCGGGTGGGGGGCCGCCTGCTGATTGGGCGGCCAGCCGAGGCAGGAGGGCCGTCCAGAGCGGGCTTGGCCGCAGGGGCGGGGGCAGGGGCGGGCCGTCAGATCCCGGGGCAGGAAGCACACCCAGCCCGGGCTCCCCACCCCTTCCCTGGGCCCGCCTCGCCGGCGGCTGCGGCCTGGCCTGCCTAGGGAGCACAGCCTTCAACGGCCCCATTCTTGATCCTCTGACCAGTCCAGCAGCAGGCCCCACAACCTCTGCTGGGTGCGGAAGGCCCCGCTTAGGACTCCGGGGAAAGTTCCAAGCTTCAGCCATAAGCCTAAGGAGCATCTCTTCCTCCCCGCAGGGCCCTTCCTAGAGGCAGGGGAGGGGTGGGGGTGTCCAGCTGTGCGCCCTGAAGGCTGCTGATTCCTGCGGCCAGAGGGCTTAGCTGGGGGGAGCAGCTGGCCACGGATGCCAACCCTCTCTGAGCCTGAAAATTTGAATGAGTTCCATGTTAGGAGCACCAGAGTTTTCTGGAATGGAGGTGGGAGAGTAGAAGCTTCTGGAGGCAAAACCGTGAATCACTGATTCAGCTGGCCTGCAAGGTAGTGAAAGGGGAAAAAGAAGTGGAAATGTAGTTGGTGGTGGCTGAATGTAGGAACTGAAGACAGTCTGTGAGGCCGTCTGATTTTTATTGCAAAAGCAGAGAACTGAAAAGTATATAAATCCACGACAGTGCTCATGACCATGTTAAGTTCTGGTGCCCGCGTCCCTGCCCTCGTAGGTTGCCAAGTCTCCTTAGAGGTAACAGGAAACAGATGGGATTTGACAGGGGCAGGCAATGTGGGAATTTCCTCAAAATGTACCACCTGCCCACTTAGTTATCAGTTCTATATTCTCTAGCCCGCACTTCCACACACTGGCTAACTAGACTGGAACACTGGAAGTAAGAACCAGGTTTTGGGGCCAGGAGCATGGCTTAGTAGTAGACTGCCTAATGTACACAAAGCTCTGGGTTCGATTCTTCAGTAGCACATACACAGAAAAGGCTGGAAGTGATGCTGTGGCTCAAGTGGTGGGGCACTAGCCATGAGCAAAAAAAAAAAGAAGCTCAAGGACAGTGCCCAGGCCCCCCAGGCCCTAAGTTCAAGCCCCAGGACTGACAAAAAAAAAAAAAAAAGAACAATATTTCAGTAAAATGAAACTCTATCTCCAGTTCCTGAAACAGAGTTTTGCATAAGTGATTCAAGAACCACTCATTCAGGGCCGGGAATTTGGCCTAGTGGTAGAGTGCTTGCCAAGCATGCATGAGGACCCGGGTTCAATTCCTTGGTACCACATACATAGGAAAAAAAGCCAGAAATGGTGCTGTGGCTCAAGTGGTAGTGCCCTAACCTTGAGAAAGCCCAGGCCTGAGTTCAAGGCCCAGGACTGGCAAAAAAAAAAAAAAAGAACCACTCATACAATTGGATGATATAAAAGTGGACAGAATCCAGACTGAAGAAGTAAATGGTGGCTACATGGATGTTTTCATCCTAGAACCAAAATACATCTCTAAGTCAGTTCATTAGTACCCATTCTTGACAAGGAAATAGGAACCTACTTAGCATTGTATATTAGGCTGCTACTTGATCTAGTCCCCTACCTCGTCCTCTCATTCTACCTATATCACTCTTCTATATGTGGTGACATACAGCTGTAAATTCTAACACTTGGGAGAGACTAAAACAGGAGGAGCTCAAATTTGAGGCTAGCCTAGGCTAAATAGAGATACTCTGTAAAAATAAAATTAATAAAAGACCAGACAAGCAGGGAAAACAGCCCAAATTGTTAATAAGATATATGCATGTATTTTGGATGTACGAGCATTCATTTAGCAATTTTTTTCTACAACTTACTGTGTGCCAAGCATTGCTTTAAAAGCACTATCCTCTAAAAGCACTTTGTTGAAGATAAAAGACTATTTAGACTGTGAGACTATCCCAAAGTCCAAACATATTAGTGACAGGAAACTTCAACTATGTATTTATTCACTTGGGCCCCAATGGTAAATGACCAAGACAAGACCTATATAATTTGTTGGCTTACTGAACAAAAAACATTCTCCAGGTCCCATGTTCAGGTATCACCACCACCACCACCAAAAATAACAACAAAAAGAATTTATTTAACTTTCATATTCTGGTTTAAGCCTTGTCAACATTTGTTATAACTTAAAAGCATGCCTTCAAGTTATTAACGAAGTAACTTCTCACTTCTTTCAAATATTTGAATAAAATAGATGTTTTTGAAAAAAAAAAAAAAACATTCTCAAAGACTCTTTAATCAGGGTCAGGAGTGTGGCCTAGTGGTAGAGTGTTTGCTTAGCATGCACGAAGCCCTAGGTTCAATTCTTTGGTACCACATATACAAAAAAAAAACAAAAAACAAAAACCGGAAATGGCGTGGTAGCTCAAGTGGCAGAGCACTAGCCTTGAGCAAAAAATGTCCAAGGACAGTGCCCAGGCCCAGAGTTCAAGTCCCAGGACTAGCCAAAAAAAAAAAAGACTTGGCGGGGTTGTGGAGAAAAAGGAACCCTATTACACTGCTGGAGGGATTGTAAACTAGTTCAGCCACTCTGGAAAGCAGTGTGGAGGTTTCTTAAAGAACTGAAAATTGACCTTCCCTACGATCCCGCCATACCTCTTCTGGGCATCTACCCTGAACATCATAACCCAAGATATGATAAGAACACCTGCTCAGCTATGTTTTTCTCTGCACTATTCACAATAGCCAGGCGATGGAAACAATCCAGATGCCCTACTGCAGATGAATGGATACAGAAAATGTGGTATATATACACAATGGAATTCTACATAGCCAACAGACAAGATAAAATAATGGCATTTGCAGGAGAGTAGATGAATCTAGAGCGAATCATGTTGAGTGAGACAAGTCAAGACCAAAGGAACAAAAGGTGCATAGTATCCTTAATATGCGGCTATTAGACCCAAATAGTACAAGAGAGAGGACTCAATATTTGCATACCCAATGCTATGGACATGGTATTGGAAATATAAACAAACTACATAGACATAAAAACCTATGACTCTATAAACATAATGTTTTATTTCATAAATTAATATGTATCTATGATATACAAACCCTTAGCCTAATTTTGATTATGTTCTAAAAACTGTCAATGATTGTATATAGAGATTTCCTTCTTGAACACTCGTTTGTTAAACATGTCATTTGAAATATGATGTAAAAATCAATGTTACTAAATTCTTTAATAAAAAAGACTTAATTTGATTCAGTTCTTCCTAAAGCATCTTCCAGTATCTGATAACAGACCCAACTCATGCTAAATGGTATAGCTATGCCTTTGAGATTTCTGCAAAACTTTCTAAGAGAATAGTCAAAGAAATTCATAACTCCAGTAGAAAGTAGTATTTCCACAGAGATAAACCCAGAGGGTTATGAAAGCACTGAGGGTAGATATTAATCCAGGGTAGGGTTTTTTAAAAAGTTCACAAAAATGGGGAGCATTTAAAAACTTTCTAGAAGGCAAAGAAAGGCCTTCCAAACAGGCAGGAACAAATATATGAAGGCAGGAAAAGTAGATATAAATCATCTGAAGAACCTTGTAGCCATAGTTAAATAGAGGTGATGTGTGTGTATGTTGAGATAAGGTCTTGCTATATAGGTGGTTTACAATCCTACTTCAGTCCTCCTACTTCAGCTTTCTAAGTGTTGGGATCATGCCTAGCTTCTGTTTTTATTTTTCAGCTCAACTGCACATTAGGATTATCTGGGGAGCTTTTAAAATATCAGTGCCTGGCTCTTACCTCCAGATTGATTCTAATGGCTGCTTTTTTTTTTTTAACAGGAAGAGGCTGAAACCTGTTTATAAGTATGGAAGGGAACAATAGGCTCTACCACACATGAAGAGACATTGGCTTCAGCTAATAGACTGAAGCATATATCAATAAAGAGAAAGTCTGTGCGTAGATTGGAAGAACTCGAGGAAGTTTTTATCTAAAGGAGTTGATTTTCCCTTTAGTCAACTGATGAGACATTCATTGAGCATGGAGGTAGTAAGAATTTTAGGAAGTTGGCTGGGAGTGCGATCGAGTAGTAGAGTGCTTTCCTGGTATGCATGAAGCCCTGGTTTCAATTCTTTGGTACAACATACATAGACAAAGCCAGAAGTGGTGCCATGGCTAAAGTAGTAGAGCTCTAGACTTGAGAAAGCCCAAGGACAATGCTCAGGCCCTGAGTTCCTGAGTTCAAGCCAAAGGACTGGCAAAAAAAATAGTAATAATTTTAGGAAGCTGTGAAAATCTAATAGCAATGATGACTGACACTGGGTGGACTCAGTAGACAGAGATGAAGGCCCATTGAGTAGGAGGACCATGAGGAGTGATAGTCCCTAGCATAGGTTAGGTACTGTTTTTGAGACAAGAACTCACTGTGTAGCCCAAGTTGGCCTTGAACTGAGGATCAACCAGCTTTTGCCTCCTGAGTTCTGGGATACAGGCAACACCACCAAGCTCATCTTCCAGAGAGTTTAGAGAAATGGGAGGGGAAAACAGCAGGAAATGAAACTGGTGGGGATCTGTAGGGACACTGGGAGGTGGGGGGCTTGGAGGTAAGAAGGCTCAGGAAAGGTTAGGAAGAAAATCAAGCCAGGGTAAGCGGACAAACTGGAGAAACTGAACCCACAGGTTCAAGAGGAGGATCAAGTGCTAGCTAAAATTCCATCTTCTTCGTGGAGCCTTCCTGACTCATGGGAAGTGAAGTGACAACTTCCCCTGGGTCCCACCCTGGATGACTCACTCCTTACTCACTGTTCATGAAGGGGCCCTTTGCCACCTTTCTCCAAAAGATCAAACATGATGTCCTTTCTCAGCCTGCAAGCTACTATCTGTAGAAGCTCTACCAACTGTATTGCCATGATTTTTTTTTTGAGGCTCTGTGTTTCAGTACAAAAGTTAAATGGAAGTGGGATTGGAGAAGGAGCAATGGCAGTGGGAGTGAGTGAGCAAGTGAGTGGAACAGTGGAGAGAAGACACTATAGATACACAGGGTAATTAGCTACAAAGAACAACAAGTGATAATCTTAGACAAGGGCAACAGGAGTAGCAGGTGGAGTTGAGAGGGGTTTCCTGGGGTCTGGGTCAAATTTCTCTCGTCCTCATCCTGTAACAGCAAAAAGCACTTTCTATTACCCACACAGAGGAGCTGAAGAAGGGTTATACCCATGAGGACAGAGGACAGGGAAGCTAAGCTGAGGGCAAAGTGTTTCCCAGTTAATAATTCCTCATGTCTCCAGGTTTCAGTCAGCTAAATGTGTCCTTTTCCTATGGACCCTGGGATCAGGGACTGAGGCTGGAAATACATCTGACTTACAGAAGTGGTAGACTGCATACAAATGCTCCTCTTCATTTGGAATTTGAAGGTGTGCTTGGACCTCTAAAAGGTCATTGGGTAGCTAGTGCCACATAGTGTTCACTGAATTCTAGATCCACAGAAAAGGGAAAAGGAAGCTCCTTGAAGAGAGGGGTGGCTTTTTGTTTGGGGATGAACAAGAGAGCAGACTACCAGGATGGAGGAAGAAAACTTAGTAAGATATATGAGAAGGATGAGGAGGAGAAAAGAAAAGCATAGTATTTTATCCCATTCTTCCTTTGACAAAATGGGGCCAACTGTTCTTGTTGAACTTTGTAAGATCAGTACTATTATCCCTCTTAGCAGATGAAGAACATGAAATAAGAGAAGTTGATTTACATAGCAAGCAAGTTGGAAGCAATACGTAGGTATTTCAGGCAGAGGGAAACACATAGGGCAAAGAAATATATAGAACCAGAAAAGCATAGGACAAGCACAGAGAACTGTAAGTGATTCTATTTGTTTAAAGCAAATACTGAATGAAAGGCCTTCATATAATAGGATAAAAAGTGGGCTGGAGTCCAGTGTGGTGGTTCATGTTTATGATCCTAGCTAATTAGAAGGCTGAGATTGGAGATTCAACAACAGTCAACAATTCTTGAAATCCCATCTCAATGAACAAGCTGGATGTGGTGGCTAGCTATGCCAGGAAAGGACTTCAGTACAGGCTAGCCTAAGTTTTCAAAAGCGAGACTCTATCTCAAAAATAACCAAAGCAAAAGAGTTGGAAATCATAGCTCAAGTAGTAGAGTACCTGCCTAGCAAAGAGAAAACCATTCCAGAAGTGATTTTTTTTTTAAAGTAGATTGGCATGAAGTCATGATTTTGGATAGAAAATAAGTTGTTTGTATAAGATCATCTTTTGGGCCAGGAGTGTGGCCTAGTGGTAGAGTGCGCGCCTAACATGCACAAAGCCCTGGGTTCGATTCCCTGGAACCACATACACAGTAAAAGCTGGAAGGGGTACTGTGGCTCAAGTGGCAGAGTGCTAGCCTTGAGCAAAAAGTGTCCAAGGACAGTGCCCAAGCCCTGAGTTCAAGCCCCAGGATTGGAAAAACAAAAACAAAACAAAAAGCTCACCTCTAAAGATTTTGAGGAAGTTGATATGATCCCCATTGTGCCTTGAAAGACGACCTTGCCACTGTAGGTATTTTATCAAGAGGAAAATGATGAGAAAAGGAGAGCAGGTGGGAACCCATTCAGGGATACACGTGTGCAGATATGATACAGCAAGGTCTGACCTAGACCATCAGTGCAGAGAAGGAAGAAGAGGTGATAAAGCAGATAGTAAGCCTAGAACTGACACAAGGTGTGCACACTGGATAACAGGGTGGAGCAGACAGACAACATGAATGGGGTTTGAAACACTCTGTGAGGTGAGATGGCACAGTCAACAATCGGAAATGCGAAGCTGCAAATTCAGGAGAAAGGATCCACTCAAGGGGAAAAAAAAGATGAGGATTTTTCTTAGAGGTAAAGTAACAGCAATAGTACTGTGGGAGCTCTAGCTCTGGTTGTGGTCAGATATTTGCCTATCCTTGGCTTTTTTTTTTTTTTTTTGAAGAATTCCTTGAGCTCATTAATCCTGCTCCCTGTTCCTATTCCCCACTAATCCAAGCCCTTACTGGCATTTTATCCAGTAAACCAAGTTATTCCATGAGGTGATGATGTAGAGTGGAGCAATGCAGAGACTGCTCAGACATTTAAGTCCTTATGTCTATCTAGAACCGTCCACATAACCCAAATACAAGTGTGTATCCTATTTTTTGTTTTTTCGTTAGACAATTGTAATGCCTTGTAATTATCATGTGTTGTTGTCAAAGGCAGTTTCATAGCTCAGCACTGCTGGCTCAGGCCTGTAATTCTAACTACTCAGGAGGCTGAGATCTGAGGACTGCAGTTCAAAGCCAGCCCAGGCAGGAAAAATCCATGAGACTCTCTCTCTTTCTCTCTTTTTTTTTTTTTTTTTTTTTTTTTTTTTGCCAGTCCTGGGCTTGAGCTCAGGGCCTGAACACTGTCCTTGGACTTTCCTCAAAGCTAGTGTTCTACCTTGAGCCACTGCACCACTTCTGGCTTTTTCTATGTATGTGGTACTGAGGAATCAAACCCAGGTCTTCGTGTTTGCTAGACAGGCACTCTACCACTAGGCCAAACTCCCGGTCCTCTCTCTTTTTTTTTTTTTTTGGCCCATCCTGGGACTGGAACTCAGGGCCTGAGCATTGTCCTTGGGCTTTCTCAAAACTAGAGCTCTACCACTTGAGCCACAGCACCACTTCTGGCTTTTTTTCTTTGAATGTGGTACTGAGGAATCAAACTGGGTGTTTGAGCATGCTAGGCAAGCACTCTATCACTAGGCCAAACTCATGGCCCCAAGTCCACAAGACTCTTATCTCCAATTAGACACCAGAAAGCCAGAAGTGGAGCTGTGGCTCAAAGTGGCAGAAGGCTAGCCTTGAGCAGAGCACTAAGGCTCAACCCCTAAGTTCAAGTCCCATGACAGACAAAAAACAAAACCCAAAGATGATTTTATGGAATAAGAATTTCTCAGGAGAAAGAACAAGATGAAAATAAAGCATTTGAGTGCTATGTGCCTGAATGTTCTAAGAAGCTTGGGCTTCTCAATGTTTACATTTTTTAAATTTTAAATATGCTTGAGCCAGGCGCGGTGGCCCATGCCTGTAATCCTAGCTACTCAGTAGGCTGAGATCTGAGGATCAAGGTTCAAAGCCAACCTGGACACAAAAGGACCTGAGACTCTTTATCTCCAATTAACCTCTAGAAAACGGGAAGTGGGGCTTGGCTCAGGGTAGAGTGGTAGCCTTGAGCTCAGGAACAGCGCCCAGGCCCAGAGTTAAAGTCCCATCCCAACCCCTCTTCCCGCGCCCCCCCACCCGCACAAAAAATATGTTTGATTGAAGGTACTCTTTGAGATCAGTACTATAATGCCATTCTGCAGATTCCTGGAAATGAAATAATTTGTTTAAGGTCCTAAAATAGGTGCCACGGCTAGCATTTGAACTTACAAAAAAGAAAAAATTCAATGAAGCTGAGCATTGTAATATGTCTGTAATCCCAGCACTTTGGAACAGAAGTGGGAGAACTGTGAGTCCAATGCAAGCATTGTCTATATGGTGAGTTCTGGAGTACTGGACACAAAGACCCTATCTTAAAGGAAATATTGCAACATAAATATGAATGTTGTAATAGAAATGTGTAGAAGGTTCACAGGTAGTTTGAGAATAATCAAGTATACAGGAAGTGACATTTGAACTGAAAGGATGAACTGTCCACCATGAGAGCAAGAAAGAGGACAGATGGTCCAAGTGGGCGAGTATGCAAAGTCATGAGAGCTGAGACAGCTCTTGGCCCCCAGGTATTTCTGTTCAGCTATAGCTTAGAACACTTACAGCAAAGTGACAAGGAAGGGAGAGATGTCATGAGCCAAAGACTGAAAGGTGGTTGCTGGTGAGAATGAAAGATAAGCATGGGACTAAAGAGCTCTGCTTTTGATAACCAGTGAATTATATAGATACTTGTAGTCACCTGAGCCTGGCCTAGTAAACAAGCATAGGCAAACCAGGGAGATGGAGACCCATCACAACTGCAGAGAAAGTTTTATAAGTAGTGAAGGAGGACCCCTGCTTAGAACAAAATGCAAAGAGACTGTGGAACTGAGACTTTACCTAACTTGGATAGACAGGAGATATTTAGAAATGATTGAAGAAAAAGAAGAAAATTTTAGGTGAAGGAGCTTGTCATTGAGACTCAACTCAAAATGACACAAATTAGAACCAAACTGAAGCTTAAGACAACATAGGTAACACCTAAGTAGGAGAAATAAAAGTCACAAAACTAGACACAAAATGGGTTCACCATGTCAGGCTATCCCATGTAAAAATGTTCATGGACCTTCTCTGTACTAAAACTGACACGAAGTGTGTCTCCTGAGAACAGTTTCTGAGGAGAACTGCAGGAAGAGGGAGAAGTTTCGACATCTTAGAAGGATTTGTCAGTCAATCATTTATTCAAACAGTGACTGCTGTTGTGGGGCTAGCTAATGTGTACTGAGCCACTATTATTATCCTCTAAAGGACACTAAGGAAATGGAGGCAGAGCGAAGTACACTAACTACTTAAGGCTATACAGCTAGTGACTTGATAAAGATTTAAACCTAGGCATTTGGGGCTTAGTGGCGGAGTGGTTGCTTAGAGTACATAAAGCCCTGGATTCGATTTTTTCTATTTTTTTTTTTTTTTTTGCCAGTCCTGGGGCTTGAACTCAGGGCCTGAGCGCAGTCCTTGGGTTTTCTTAAGGACAGTGCTCTACCACATGAGCCACAGCACCACTTCTGGTTTTCTGTGTATGTGGTATTGAGGAATCGAACCCAGGGCTTTGTGCATGCTAGACAAGCACCCTACCAACAGGCCACGATCCTGGGCCCTTGGTTCAATTTCTCAGTACCATATACACAGAAAAAGCTGGAAGTGACATTGTGACTCAAGTGGTAGAGTGCTAGCCTTGAGCAAAAGAAGTTTATAGACAGTGCCCAAGTCCTTAGTTCAAGCCCCAGGACAGCTCTGGACTGGCAAAAAAACAACCCCCCCCAAAAAAACCAAACAAACAAACAAAAAAATAGGTATTTTGCCACTAGAATGTATTTATTCAAATTGTTTTTTTTTTTTTTTTGCCAGTCCAGGGCTTGGGCTCAGGGCCTGAGTACTGTTCTTGGGTTTTCTTAAGGCTAGAGCTCTACCACTGGAACCACAGCATCACTTCTGGCCTTTTTTCTATATATGTGGTACCTAGGAATTGAATCTGGGTCTTCGTGCATGCTAGAGAAGCACTCTACCACTAAACCAAACTCCCAGCCCATCAAATTGTTATTTTATGCTACCTTTCCAAAGCTTAATCATAATGGAAACAACAGCAGTATCACTCTTATTGTTAGTGCTTCTGATAGGCCAGATGCTGTAGTAGGCCAGGCCCACGTTATCTTGCCAAAGATCACATTGTTCTCCTGTAGAATTCTGGTCTAACTCTGACAGTTCAGGGTACTTAGACTTGAGACAATAAAGTGTAAGAGAGCCAGAATAGATTTGTACATGGTGCAAAGGTGGAACATTATAGAGGTGACTGACCTTTCGAGGTTGGGAGTAACATTGAGCTGTGAACAGTCTGGGATGTTAGAAAATATCATAGTGACTCAAGAGCTGAATTTGTGAAAGATAATCGAGTATTTTTCAGACAGCATGAGGGTACCATACAGGAGTAGTAGAGATAAAAGAATGAAGGTTTGAAAGCCAATTACTTTCTGGAAACTAAGCTGTTTCCACCACAATATAGAAGATGAACCAGGAGGAGGCAGGGGGCTACATCACAGACTCTTCCTTGCCTTTCCATGAAATGTGAGCTATTTCTAAAAACTTTTCCAATGGGTACATACTACTAAGGAATCTGGTATCTTACTCTCAAGTTCTTCAGACTAGCAGGAATTCTTAGAAGGCTATTTCCTGTTGATAATACATGAATCTAAATTTGCTTTTTTTTTTTTTTTTTTTGCCAGTCTCTTCAAATTTACTGTGTGTTTATCAGAAACATGCATTTCATTCACCTTTTTTTAAAGCATGGGATCACTGTCCTTGGGCTTTCTCAAGGCTAGAGCTCTACCACTTGAACCACAGCATCACTCCTAGCTTTTTCTGTGTGGTACTGAAGAATCAAACCTGGGTCTTCGTGCATGCTAGGCAAGCCCTCTTATCACTAAGCCCAACTCCTGGCCCCTGCATTCTTTGTTTTAAACTGCTTACTCTCAAGTAAAACAAACACTTTGGGATGGTTTTGTTTTTGTTTTTTTTTTGCCAGTCCTGGGCTCGAGATCAGGGCCTAAGCACTGTCCTTAAGACTTTCTCAAGGCTAGAGCTCTACCACTTGAGCCTCAGCACCACTTCGGGCTTTTTTTCTATGTATGTGGTACTGAGGAATTTAACTCGGGTCTTAGTACATGCTAGGCAAGCACTCTACCACTAGGCCAACCTCTGGGCCCCATGGGATGATTTTATCACGTGACTTTCATGTGCTTTGCACATTGCCCCTGCCAAACTGCCAGGTATGTGGACCCCAGCTTAGAAACATGGGAAGAGGGACTGGGAGTTTCATCTAGTGGTAGAGTGCCTACCTACCAAGTATGAAGACCCAGGTTGGATTTCTTGGTACCACATACATTAAAAAAAGCCAGAACTGGTGCTATAGCTCAAGTGGTAGAGCTCTAGCCTTGAGAAAGCCCAAGACAGTGCTCAGGCCCTGAGCTCCGGCCCAGGACTGGCCAAAAAAAAAAAGGGAAGAAAACTATCAAGAGCATTTTAATCAAGGGATCTAATCTGAAGTTTCAAAAAGTCTATCTAGGGGCCGGAAGTTTGGCCTAGTGGTTAAAGTGCTTGCCTAGCATGCATGAAGACCCGGGTTCGATTCCTCGGTACCACATACATAGAAAAAAGCCAGAAGTGGTGCTGAGGCTCAAGTGGTAGAGCTCTAGCCTTGAGAAAGTCCAAGGACAGTGCTCAGGCCCTGAGCTCAAGCCCAGGACTGGCAAAAAAAAAAAAAAAAAAGTCTATCTAACAGACTTTTGGAAGAGAAAATAAAATTTCAAAGAGTAAAACTACGGAGTCTGAAGAATATTTTTATTAATAGGTCCACTGTATTAACTATAAGGCAGCATACCAATGAGTTATATTGAGGAGACAAACTGATAGGATTTAGTATCTGATTGCCCCCATATTCCTGGCCAAGATAATACCCAGAAAAACTAGAAAAGGAATAGTTGTGGGGGGCAGGGAAGATGGGCTAGATTTGGATATCTAGAATCTGAGGAACTTGTGAGTCCTATAGGTACAGACACTTGACAGTGATGTTTAGCTCAGCAGACACATCTGGGCGGTATGTTTTTGTATATAGGAATAGTGGTCATAGAAAAAAATAGGCTTAGCACAGGAAGAAAACAGGGTTAAAGACAAATCTTAGAGAAAAACAACATTCAAGAAGCTTGTAGAAGGTCCGAAGTCCAGAAGCTGCAAAGAAGGAATGACCAGAGATGAAAGAATAAAGTTAACTTTGTGC
Organism: Megascapheus bottae; assembly: GCF_031878675.1. Taxonomy (NCBI): domain Eukaryota; kingdom Metazoa; phylum Chordata; class Mammalia; order Rodentia; family Geomyidae; genus Megascapheus; species Megascapheus bottae. Next base: position 56,773,780 of record NC_143514.1, on the reverse strand, counting down.
CATAGAAATTGAAAGAAAAAGAGACTTACAGGAAATGCTCAACAATGCTGTGAGGAGATTTAGTAATATAATTAAAGGGCTAAGACTTGGCTCAAGGAGAGCACCTGCCTAGCACATGCAAAGTCCTGAGTTCAAACCCAAATAGTTAAGGAAAAAAAAAAAAAAGAATTAAGTTAGAGAGGGCATATAGAGCCAATAAGAATTTGAAACACTGAAGACACATAAACACAACATTAACTAATAATGCTAATGATTATTGCCTATAAACTTAGCTAAGGAGGCTGAGATCTAAGGATCATTATTCAAAGCCAGCCTGGGCAGAGGAGTGTGAAACTCCTACCTCAAGTTAACCATCCAAAAGCCAGAAGTAGAGTATAGGGGCCAGGAGTTTGGCCTAGTGGTATAGTACTTGCCTAGCATGCACTAAGACCCGAGTTTGATTCCTTGGTACCACATGCACAGAAAAACCCTGAAGTGGTGCTGTGGCTCAAGTGGTAGAGTGCTAGCATTGAGAAAGCCCAAGGACTGTGCTCAGGCCCTGAGTCCAAGTCCTAAAGTTGGCAAAGAAAGAAAGAAAGAAAGAAAGAAAGAAAGAAAGAAAGAAAGAAAGAAAGAAAGAAAGAAAGAAAGAAAGAAAGAAAGACCCTGAGTTTAAGCCCCACTACAAGCTTGTGAGTGTACACACATACACACATGTAGTCAAGCTGGGCACTGGTGGCTCACACCTGTAACCCTAGCTATTCAGGAGGCTGAGATCTGATGATCATGGTTCAAAGCCAGCTCAGGCAGGAAAGTCCATGAGATGCTTATCTCCAATTAACTACCAGAAAACCAGAAGTGGAGCTGTGGCTCAAACTGGTAAAGTGCTAGCCTTGAGCAAAAAAACTCAGGGATAGCATCCAGGCCCAAGACCAAAACAACAACAAAAATAGGTGGTCAGAGAAATGAACAAAAGATGGCTTACATGTGGGGGAGGGACACAACACAATGAAGAATCAAAATAGATTAGGGTATGAACAAGGCAAGGCAGAGGAATGGCAGAAAGAAAAGGGAATGGCCCAGGGCACTTTACATTTAGATCAGGAGGGGAAGTTACTGTCATAGGGAAGAAGTCTAAAATTCTGCCTCTGTTGGAGGAGTCTCTCCGTTCATATATCTTATCCATGGAAGAGACAGATGTCTGTGGGAAGGTGATTTTCCAACACACAAGTACCTTAAAGGTAACTTATCTCTTTGTTAAATCTTCATCAGAGAATTGTATGGAAGTCAGAGAACTATTGGGGAAGTGGTCTACAGAGATGCTGGCTGCAAAAGGTAACTTTTAGAAAAGTCTGTAGGGACCTTGGGGAATTTGGATTGATCTAGGAACACTTTGGCTTAACTATGTAACATGGCTCTACAGTGAGGAAACAAAAACAAAAATCAAAAAGCCTGCACAAGTTTGTCAGAGACTTTCAAACTAGAAAGATCACTGGATCACTTAGGTTAAAAAACAAAACAAAACAAAACAACAAAAAAACACTGGAGGCCCAAGAAAGGCAAAGGACTAGTCCAAGCTATGTCTAGGAAGCTGCCACATCCAAATAGCAGCTGACATCCTGAGAGCACTCAAGAACAAAAACAGCTAAGCGCCAATGACTCACACCTGTAATCCTTGTGGATTGTGGTTCAAAGCCGGACCATGCAAAAAAGTATGACACTCTTTTATCTCCAGTTAACCAGAAAAAAAGGCAAAAGTGGAGCTGTGGCTAGTGTTGGCCAAGTGGTAAGAGTGCTAATCTTGGGCAAAAAAAAAGCTAAGGAATAACATTCAGGCCTGAGTTTATGCCCTAGTATTGGGACCAAAAAAAAAAAAAAAAAAAAAAAAGGAAAAGGAGGAGAAGGAGAAGGAGAAGAGAAGAAAAAGAAAAAAGGAAATAGAAATAGAAACAACCCAAGGGAAAAAAAAGATAAGAAATTTGTCCTGTGGGACAAAGGACATGGTGATGTGATGGAGCACTATTCATCGTTTCTTATCAGAAAGACCCCATCTACATGGTGGCAAACCTTTCCCAAATGTGCATCCCAGACTCTCACAAAAAAGCCAATCAAGTATCTGTAATTTAGAACTGTGAAATCTCTACATGAGCAGAAAATGGACCACAACTCTTAGTCCTACTTCTGGCCAACACTAAACTACTAGGTTTACCATTTGGGGCTACCTTCAAATCTGAAGCAGACCGAACAAAAAATACAGCCCTCAGTAGTTTCCTCTGGATAGTTGTCAGGAGCTGACCCAGGGTGGGCGTTTGGAAGGATCAGCCTCTGTCCTGCCCGGTGCTGGGATCAGCTTACACGGCCCCTGTGTCCACAAGACACAGAATACATTGTCCATAAGGAGGATTATGTTGTACAAGAAAATCAGACAAAGGGAGAAGTTGTTTCCAGCTGCCTGGGGGAGGTGGAAAGGGAATGGGAAAAAGAGCCGAGCCTTGCACTAGGGCATTCTTGCAGAATTCGGCTTCTTCCTTGTAGCTGTGGGATAGGAGGTAGACAATGACATTCCCTCAAGTTCAGGCCTTGTGCTGGGGGTCCATTATTGAGCTAGGTGGAGCATTTGACTACAACCTATCAATCTTAGATGTTTTCTAAAACAGTGAATGGTTGTGTGAGGTGAGCTTGTTAAGTAGGGCAGCAATCCACACTAGAAGGAAAACAGAAGAAGGTGACCTAAGCAATGAGTAAAAGGAGGGTCATAAATGACTGAATCTTAGCTTTAGGGAAGAACTAGAGAGGGAAAAGTCTTAGGCAATGGATGACAGACTGACATTGATTCAATAACCTTCCACCTTCAGTGGGATGAATTGTGCTATGTAAGTGCCTGAGATTTCACAGTTGCCTCTTCTTTCTCCATCCCAGACACTAGCCTGAAAGACACAATCTAATCCTTTGCTCCAGAGTTTCCAAAAGTAGGAGAAAGTGCAATCCCTCAGAAAAACTGGGCAGTCAGAATCAGAAAAAAAAAATACCAGAGTAGGGCAAGAAGTAAACTATTGCCCATCAAAATCTGAGCAGAGAACAGTCACGAATGCCCTCTTCTTCCCAGGAAACTCCACATATACTCTCTTCCCAAGGGACCAAGCGGTATGGCTGTCAAGACCTATTCTCTCCATGGAGGTATGTGGGCCCCAGAAAGGAGTTGCAACAGAGCGAGCTGTGTTTTCTCTTGTAAGAGATGGAAATGAGAGTGTGAGCTCCTCCATAGTATGGAATGTTTCATAAGGGCACAGAATGTGAGGCCTTGATTTATTCCTGCTGGAACCCAGTTCAATAGGACAGTGGAAATGAGGTCCCAGAATTGGCCTAGGATATAAAGAAACTTGGGCTTATTGTCAGTGACACATGCCTATAATTACAACACTGGCCAGGATTATAAATTCTCCACAGATCTGGGCTCTATAGTGAGACCCTCTCATAAAATCAACAAAAGTCTTTGGGGTTACTACCAATGGTGGAGTAAAAGACAGCACTCTCTAGAAGATGGTCTGGGAAATATAGAAAAATCCAACTGGTGCTCTACTTGATATCAAAGTTAACTTTGACATTCTGAGTAGGAAGGGAAGAGTTGAGAAGGTAACACCTCAATGGATTGATAGGTCAGTCTGTTTAAGTGGGAGAGAAAGGCCTGGGGCCCAAGAAAAGATAGCAAGACTCCCCTACTGTGGTGTATTGTGGGCACTGAGCTTTGTAGACACCATTACTTGTGTTGATGGACCAAGTGACATCTGTAACCACTTTTCCAGACCTCTGCTGCCACAGTCTGGCAGAATATTGTCAAAGGTCAAAGGACCTGTGTGTGTGTGTGTGTGTGTGTGACAGAAGAGAAGAAACAATAGCACCTGGCAGTTACAAACTGCAAATCTTTCTGTTTCCAGCTCAAAGATAATTAAAGATAAATATTTTAGAGATTAAATTAGAACTCCTTTAAAGCACTGCTGAAATTATCTATATCAACTCTCATAAAATGCTGTCAACCCTGAGCCAGTGAACGTCAATATAAATAACTTTATTTAAAAGAGAAATCATTTTGGACCACGTTTGCTGACTTAACCCCTGCTCTTGTCTATAATGGAGTGCTGAGAAACACAGTATGGCTAGTTGCCCAAATGCACTCTATTCTTTAATTCTGTAAAAGCAAAGCTATTACCGGAGCTGCCCCTCCCATCACCAGTCTGTGGCTTAGTGAAATGGAGAAAACACACTTCCTGAGAAATCTTCCACCTACTGGTCCCTTGGTATCTTTCTTCTTGTGAACAGGGCAGAAAAAAGGATAGAGGGGTCAGGAGCACAGCCTAGTGGTAGAATGCTTACCTAGCATGCACAAAGCCCTGGGTTCAATTCCTCAGTATCTCATACACAGAAAAAGCCACAAGTGGTGCTGTGGCTCATGTGGTAAAGTAGAGCACTAGCCTTGAGAAAGCCCAAGTACAGGGCCTGAGTTCAAGTCCCAGGGCTGGCAGAAAAAAAAAAAAAAGGATGGAGACTATTACTTATCTTCCAAATAAAAGCTGAATTAAGCCAGTTCAGAAGTTGAAATAGCACAGGCCCAAGCTTCATCAGAGCTATAGTTGTACGTTTGTGCTAGCTCAGAAACTTCCTCATTTATAGTCTAAAGAGCCAGCAGGATGGAAGCTGAGCAGAAGTGCTTACAGAAACAGTATGCCTCCAAAGACATATAGGCTGGCTTTGGTTTCTGGAAGCACAAAATCAGCTCATGTTTATCTGATGCTGTGACTATCAATTTCACCATTGACATGGAACAGTATCAGATTAGGGTAAGTTCTAGATCAAGGATGGGGGGGGGGCAGAAAAAAAACTATAGAAACTATCATTTATTGAGTACCCATTATTTCACATACTGTGCTAAATTTTTGTTTTACAATTTTTTTTTTCATTTTAATCCTCACAACAACCCTATGAGGTAGGTATTATCATCTTTTACAAATGAGAAAACAAGCTCATAAAAATTACATCATTTGTTCAGTGTCATAGAACTATTCACCAGTGAAGCTGGGACATGTTGCTGAGCCCGTATTCTTTTTATGGGATCTACAGGAAAAATGCAATTTCACTGCCCACCACAGATCACCTGGGAGTGGAGGCTGCTGTCCATGCTACCGTTGATAAGGATGCATTGAAGCTGACTTGATGTTGGTTTTTATTCCACTTGGCATTTTCCCTAAAAGGATCACAAAAAAAGACAACTGAAGCATGTTGTATAAGCCAAAAAAAAAAAAAATGTGTTCTCTCAGGTTCCTTCCTGCCATCTCTCTTATTATCTTAAAACCTCTGACTCTGGTTGGTAGAGATCAAAGAAAGTTACCTAGAAGAAAGTGATTTGTTAGAATAGTGGCAAGAGCAGAGCATGGTTTCCTGTTCATATTTTTCTGGAAAAGACAGGTAAGCCTGGGGCACTACTATTTAATGCCATAGGTGATAAGGTACTGTCTTACTTTAGGGTTTCACTCCCCGCCTCCCACTCCAAACAGTCTACACAAAATCACTGCTTCTTGCATCTGACTTTCTCCAAACTGTTAGTAATATTACTACATAGGCTGGGAATGTGGCTTAGTGGTAGAGTGCTTGCCTAGCATGCATGAAGCCATGGATTCAATTTCTCAGTACCACTTAAATAGAAAAAGTCAGAAGTGGGCCTGTGGCTCAAGTGGTAGAGTGCCACTTTGAGCAAAAGAAGCTCAGGGATAATGTCCAGGCCCTGAGCCCCAAGACTGGGGAAAAAGAAGTCAGGCACTAGTGGCTAATGCCTGTAATCCTACTCAGGATGCTGAGATAGAAGGATCCTGGTTCAAAAACATCCCAGGGTGGATGCAGTGACTCACACCTGTAATCTTAGTTACTACAGCTGAACAAGGTTCAATGCCAGCCCGCACAAAAGGACCTGAGACTTGTATCTCCAATTAACCTCTAGAAAATGGGAAGTAGGGCTGTAGCCTTGAGCTGAAGAGCTCAGGGACAGCATCCAGGCTGAATTCAAGCCCCATAACCCACAAAAAAAAAAAAAAAAAAAAAAAAAAAATCCCAGGCACAAAAGTCTGTGAAACATTTATCTCCAATTAACTACCAGAAAACCAAAAGTGGGGTTGTGGCTTAAAATGCTAGCCATGAGCTGAAGAGATAAGAAACAGCACCCAGGCTGTGAGTTCAAGCACCATGACCTTCTATTGTGAGCACAAGAGAAGGCAACAAGCCAGGTGTTGGTGGCTAACATCTATAATCTTAGCAACTCAGGAGATCTGAGGATTGTTGTTCGAAGCTGACTGAGGCAGCAAAGTCAGTGAAGCTCTCTATCTTCAATTAATCACCAAAAAAGCTGGAAGTGGAGCTGTGGCTCAAGTGGTAGAATGCTAGCATGCTAGCTTTGAGGGAAAAAAAAAAGCTCAGGTATAGTACCTAGGTCCCAAATTCAAGCTCTAGCCCTAGATCTGGCACCCAAAGAAAGAAAAGCAAGCAAGCACAAGCAAGCAGGCAAGAAGCCAAGAGCAACAGACAGTAATAGGAGAATACCTATCTACTTTTCCTATGTAGGAAAAGATCTGTTTGTCAGCTCCTGATTTACCCACCAAATGGTTTTAAGATATGACTATTGATTTCTCTATACTAAGTAAATGGGACAGAACAAATGAAACAGAAGTGATGAGGGTGGGAGGCAAGAACAGTTTCTGCTACTCAAAGTTCTTTATCTGGTGTTTATTATAATCTATAGTGAGGGATTTTTGTTGTTGTTGGGTTTTGTTGTTTTTTTTTAACTGCTGAAAATTGTTTTCTGAGTTTTGTTTTGTTTTTTTGGGGGGTTATGGGGCTTGAACTCTGGCCCGGGCACTATCCCTGAGTTCTTCAGCTCAAGGCTATTGCCCTGCCCTTGAGCCACAGCCCCACTTCCCCTTTTCTAGTGATTAATTGGAGGTTAAGAGTCTCCCAGCTTTGTATTGCCCGGGCTGGCTTTGAACCGACATCCTTAGATCTCAGCCTCAGGAGTAGCTATGATTACAGGTGTGAGCCACTGCTCCCAGCCATTTTTTTTTTGCATTTAGTCGCAATATAGAGGAGAAAAGGGAACATTTTCAGGTCTGAGAATACCAGGGACCCAGTTAATATACTTCATTCCTATATATTTGCTCAACCACTGCCACCTTACCTGGTTGCCCTGCTTGGGCCATTTGCACCCCACTAAGCATTGGCTGCTGCTGGCTTGGAGCACCTGCCATCTGTACTTGCTGCAGTCCTGAGGCTCCTGCAAGGATTGCCCCAGTTCCTGGCTGGCCTGGCTGGCCAGGCCCACTGCTGCCTGAAGGTCTCCAATTAGACAACCCCTTCCCAAACGCAACAGCTGCTACCAAGGCATTGGTGTCTGCAGGGTTAAAAGTCTGCTTGTTTGGCCGAAGACCTGAAATAAAAATAGGTATCCTGAAATATGTTTCTGGCTCTGAGCTGAATTTAACAGCTAAAAGACCAGTGATAATTGCCAAGACTTGAAGTTCTGACTTCAGTAGCATCTAGACTCCTGTATAGCTTAGGAAGGGCCAGAAGATTCCCAAGTCTATCATTGAGTCTCCATCCCACTTTGTCATTTATTCAATGATTGGCCTTAAACACAAAAGGCTTAAACCCACAACATGGAAGCCAACCCTTCCCTAAGCCATTTATGTTTGTGTCTTCACTCCACCACTCCACCTGAACCACCACTCCTATCCCAGTGATTTTATATACTGCTCCCTGTTTTGCCCCCAACCCCTCCTTACCTCCACTCTCTGATTCTCGCTCCTCTTTACTGATTTTTTCCAGAAGGTTTGAGCACATTTTATTCAAGCTCTGGATTTGCTTCTGTAACACAAATTTGATAGTGATTAAGGTAAGCAGAGCATGATTATGTGCTGTTTCACAGACAGGCTAGGTGTGATGAGCTGTGCATCCCTACTACATTGGAGTGGTCAGAGCTTTCTTCTTGTGATAGGACAGGGATGGGGGCAGCAGGGCAGTGACTCCATCCAACCTGAGCTACATCAGCACCAATTCGGGCAGCATCTGCTGTCAGTTGCTTCTCTTGCTCTTCAACTTCTGGATCAGGTTTGGTTCTCAGATGGTCAGGGACCACCTCATGGCTGAAGACAGGTACCCGTCCTTCAGTCTGCCGCTGTAACACAAACTCCACTGAGTGTAAGAAGATTGAGCCTGATTTCCACAGGCAGGCAATGTATGTTCATGCAAAACACAACGTGAGACAGAGTAACTAAAGCTTCCTAAGACACTGTCCCATTCAATTCTTGTAACCCATCTCTATCACACCTAAGGGCAAATCAAACTCTCTCTCTCTGAAACATTTTAATTAAAGACTGGAATAGACAAGATCACAAAAGGATAGACCTTTCCCCCTCAAATAGGAATAAAAAAAAGATATTTCCTTTGCCTTGGTGACACAGCCTCAGAATTTTTAGAGTATTTCAGAGTGGCTCTCTCACTTGTAGAAGAAAAATCAAGATTTCTAAAATACAGTCCTGGCTTCTTTTTGTGACACACTACCCCACATCCAAAACTTCCAGAATAATCAATCAATAATTGTGCTCTAAATTTCCATGTAAGAATTTAATTTTCCAAGTTGGATCCTTTTCCTCTTCTTACCATGAGATCTTCATCCCGGTCTGGAGACAATACTAGAGGTATGATGACCTGATTTCGGAACAGTGGTGTCTTCTCATGCTTCAACACCTTGTTCAGAGTGTTCAACTGTCCAGACAGCAAAGCAAAGCTGTCCAGCACAGAGGGCCTAGCAATGGCAAAAATACATCAGACTGTTCTGCTCTTTCTCTGTCCTGTAATCTTAAAAACATCCCCAAACAACTAATAGCCCTATGACTACTAGTCGAGATGAGAACCAGATTAACTAACAGGAATAGAAGGTTTGAAAAAGAGGGACACCCATTCAATTTCTGACACAGATGTAGACAAAAAGTAGTTGACTGGTTTGAGAACAGTGGCAAAACAAGAATCATGGCTATACAGTTACAAGTGAAAATTGAGAAACTAGATAAAAGCTTTTATCCCAACCAAGAAATAGTATCCACTATTTCAGAGGAGGTTGGATGTTAACATTCAATAACATCTGTGGAAACAAATCCAGCATTAATAGAGTTAAGATAGGGGCTGGGAGTGTGGCCTAGTGGTAGAGTGCTTGCTTAGCATGCACAAAGACCCGGTTCAATTCCTCAGTACCACATACATAGAAAAGTTGGAAGTGGTGCTATGGCTCAAGTGGCAGGGGGCTGGCCATGGGGAAAAAGCCCAAGGACAGTGCTCATACCCTGAGTTCAAGCCCCAGGACTGGCCAAAAAAAATTAATTAATTAAAAAAAATAGAGATAAGATGGCTTCCACTGAAGACCTTACCAAAAATCAAGAAATACCAAAACCTAGAAACAATCTGTTTAAAGAAACAGGGCATTTACTTCTTTCCCATTGAGGCTATAAGCCAAACTATGCATTAAATGTTGTGCAACTCAACTCTTTCCAAATCAAAATAGGTTTGATAAGTGGTTACATCACTGTACATGTCCTACCCACCAGGGGGTCTTCCCCCACCCATGGAACCCTCCCTGGCATGCCCAGACAACCCTTACCAAGTCAGCCGGTCATACTCGTTCTCCAACTTGTAAATGAAACTCCCTAGTGAATTCTTCAGATCAGCCACTTGATTGAGCAGTGCATCTAATGATGCCTCAAGCTGCTTCTCCTCCCTCTGCATCAATAGTAACAGGCTGGTTACCCAGATAAATGAGTGTAACACATTCAGAAGAAAGCTGAAAAGCTATGTTGTTTTCTGTCTTTGGCATTTGTGGTACAGTCTGCATCAACCCTGACCTCAGTTCTCCTATCAACTAATTTCCCCCACACCCCTGCCAGTCCTGGAACTTGAACTCAGCACCACTTCTGGCCTTTTCTGTTTAAGTGGTACTGAGAAATTGAACCCAGGTCTTCATGCATGCTAGGGAAGCACTCTACCACTAAACCACATTCCCAGTCCTAATTTCTTCTCTCTTAACATTTCTTAATCCAGTCAAAGCATTAGGTATAGCATTAGATACACCTTACTCTGCTTCACTGATAAACACTTGTCAGAATGAATTCCTAAAGTTGTTAATCCAATGAGTATCTCTGAATGATATGTACACCATCTTTCCCTGCCTTAGAATATGCCTTATGGTTTTTTTCTGCTTTGTAGTACTGGGGTTTGAACTCGTGGCCTTGTGCTTGTTGGGCAGGTCCCCTATTTCTTGAGCCACTGCCAGCCCAGCTGATTATTCTTGTCAAGCAAACAGTCTCTGCAAAATCTGTCTATATCATAGATACATTCTGAACACTAGCCCTATACTACCTCTCAGCTCTTTATGCTTAGCATTGATTCAGTCCTCTCCCTGACGACTTAATGTGCACTGTGTTAATATTTTTGTGTTTCTTTCACAAGCTCAGCTGATCCACAAATATTTACCAAAGCCTAGCACCAGTGGCTTACCTCACCTAGTCACCCCACCTACGTGGTCATGTCATGCTACTCAGGCATCTGAGATCTGAGAACTGACATGTACAGCCAGCCTGAGCAGACAAAACTGCAAGTCTCAAGTCCAATTATCCAGTCAAAAGCTGGCAGTGGTAGGCCTGGAGTTTGGCCTAATGGTAGAGTGCTTGCCTAGCATGCATGAAGACCTGGGGTGGATTCCTCAGTACCACATACATAGAAAAAGCCGGAAGTGGTACTCAAGTAGTAGAGCACTAGCCTTGAGAAAGCCCAAGGACAGTGGTCAGGCCCTGAGTTCAAGCCCCAGTGCTGGCAAAAAAAAAAAAAAAAGCTGGAAGTGGTGGTGTGGCTCAAATGGTAGAGCAATGACCCCCATCGGGTGGGAAAGGAGAGAGCTGATTTGGAATATATATGAGGCTCTGAGTTCAAACCCCAGTAAGACATTACCAGGTGCCTACATTGAAAAAAACAAAAACTAAACTAAGACAGCCTGGACAGCCTGTATGTGTTGCTTATCTCTAGAAAGTCTGAAAGCTGAAAGTCTGCAAATCGCTTCTTTGACCTACATTATCTGCAGTCTCCCATTTGATGTCAGTTTTTGTTTTTTGTTGTTGTTTTGTTTTTCGGTCCTGGGACTTGAACTCTGGGCCTGGGTGTTGTCCCTGAGCTCTTCAGCACAAGGCTACCGCCCTACCCCTTGAGCCACGGCAGCACTTCCGGTTTCCTGGTGATTAACTGGAGATGAGAGACTCCCGGACTGGCTTTGAGCTGCGATCCTCATATCCCAGCCTCCTGAGTAGCTAAGATTTCAGGCGTGAGCCACCACGCCCGGCTTATGTCAGTTCTTCACACTTAACGATTATTTGGGCACCAGCTGAGAAGAACGATGCAAAATCATCTTGCGAACCCAATCACAGCGCCTGAGAGGGACATGCTTCTGGGTTCCAGCCACGGCTTCTTTCCTCAGCTTCTCTCCCTATCACCCTTGTAGCCAACAGCCTAGGTCTGTCTGCGTCAGCCCACCACTTTCTTCACCTGTCTTCCCTGGGGCTTTCATGTGTTTTCCAAATGGCAGCCCGATCCTCTCTCACTCCCCGGCAGGCTGGCGCTGCCTCTTTCCTCCCGAGTTAGTTAGTTCGAGCTGTGTCTTGTGCGGTCAGTCCCCATCTCTCTCGATCCCGAAGGTCCCGCAGCTCTAGGTCCCGTAGGCCTGGCCTTCCGGAACAACCCCCCCCCACACACACACCCCGCTCCCTACCCTCCGCAGCCACTAGTTCTACCCACTGCGCTCAGTTCCCAGTTCTTCACCCTCCTCAGCCAAGGTTAACGAGCTGCCAGTAAAATCAACTAGGTTCCCCTCTCACCTGCATCGTAGCCGCCTACACGGCCGCGGGGACCTCCACTTCCGGTTTCTCGGTCTTCAAGCCCCTCCGCCGGAGAGCTACATCCACCAATCAGAAAGCTCGGAACGCGGGCTTCCCAGCGACTTCCGGTTCCTACTGGGTGCAAAGGTCAGAGGTCAGGAGAGGCACAGCCTGCCGGGGCCGGGCCGGGCCGGGCCTGGCCGGTGCTGGTGGTCTGTAGGATGGCCTCGGAGCGCTCGGAGCCAGAGGTGAGGGTGGGCGGACGGGTGGGAGGGGGAACGCCTCGCTGGGCCCCAGACCGGAGCGGGGAGGAACCGAAGGACAGGTGTGGCGTCGGCCTCCAGCCGCGTAGCCCCGGTGGGGACCTGCCGGGCCCGGAGAGCCGGACCTCACTGCCGGCGATTTCCTCCGGGGACTAGAAAAGTTACTCTTTCTGTTTCCTTGACTGCGGCTTCATCCTAGTCGCCAGCACGTTGGTCTCGGGATAGTGGTACTAACAAAACGTGTGTTTTGGTTAATTGTATAAATACTCCGTCGTACAGATGTGTGCAAGGAAGGTGGCAATGTTGACTCTCATTTCCAGAGAAGAACACTGGAGCGTCCAACGAAGTACCAGCTGAGACCCCTTCACTGCGAAATAGACGCTGGGTTTCTTAGCAGATTGGAAGGGAGGAAAACAAATCTCAGATTGGCTGTAGATGCCCAGTACTACAAGAGAATTATAGCATTTGATGGGAAGGGCAAGGATTGTGTATGATGATACAGAGAGTGGCCATTACTCTTTGAATCCTTACCTCATACCAGGTATCATTCTAAGCACTTCACTGATATTTCTCTCAATTCTAAAAAAGCATAACCCCTCGTTTTCCAGTGGGGGAGGGAAACTGAGGCACAGAGCTATTAAGAGTGGCTCAGGAGGCAGGATCTGAGAATGGATGTTCAGCCTGAGCAGGAAAGTCAGTTGATACTCTTATCTCCAATTAGCCTTCAAAAATCCAGAAGTGGAGCTGTGGCTCCAGTGTAGAGTGCTAACTTTGAAACAAACAAACAAACAAAAAAACAACTCAGGAAAGGTACTCAGGCCCTGACTTCAAGCCTGGGACTGGCTGGAGGTGATGTTGGGAGGTAGGGGCACACAGACACCAGCTTGGAAAAAAAATAACTCACAGTTCGTAAGTTATTAGGGTTAAGACTGGAGCCGGTGCAAATAAAGTAGTCACAGGATGGCAAATGTCTAACTTAATGGTGTGTATGAAACACCCAACATTGAATATGGTTGATTGTTGATAGTAAGAAATTACCCTAAAAGAATCAGACATGTTCAGAAGGGTGATAGATTGGCTGTCACATGAGAAATACCAATATTGAGAAAAACTGAAAACTTTATTATTTCTGGGCTGGGCATGGTGACTCACGTCTGTAATCCTACCTACTTAGGAGACAGATCTTGAGGATCAAGGTTCAAAGCCAGCCTGGGCACAAAAGGACCTGAGACTATTATCTCCAGTTAACCTCTAGAAAAAGGGAAGTGGGGCTTGGCTCAAGGGTAGAGTGGTAGCCTTGAGCTGAAGAGCTCAGGGACAACAACCAGGCCCAGGGGTAGGGCCATAGCCTTGAGCTGCGAAGCTCAGGACGGTGCCCAGACCTAGTTCAAGCCCCATGACCCACAAAATATAAACAAACAAAACAAAAAACAACCATATTATTTCTGAATGGGCTAAAATGAAAATCTGTGGGGTGAATAAAACATGACTTTTAGGCCAGGAATTTGACCTAGTGGTAAAGTGGTTGCCTAGCACTCAGGAATCAAACCTAGGTTTAATTCTTCGGTATCACATATATAGAAAAAAAGCCAGAAGTGGTACTGTGGCTCAAGTGGTAGAGCTCTAGTCTTGAGAAAGCCCAAGGACAGTGCTCAGTCCCTGAGTTCAACCCCAGGACTGGTCAAAAACACATACCTTTTAGGCAAGTGGTCTAAAAAGCAATACTGTTGTACAGAAAATGAATGTAAACCATATATGTAATGTTAAATATATAAAAGGAGTAGGTGACAGCTAAAATTTATAGCATTTGTTGAAAGTGTTTTTGTTTGCAGTGCTAAGGATTGAACCCAAGGTCTCCTGCATACTAGGCAAGCACTTTACCACTGAGCTACATCCCCTTTCAGTGTTTATTAAATTCTTAATTTGGATTTCTGAAAATTTTATCTCAGAATGGGAGCCAAGAATTCTCCTGGAAATGTGATTGGGGGTGGGGGAGAATGCAAGAAATTTTAAAAGGAAAGTAGCTTAGAGGATGTTAGGATCCTAAAAAATGGGCATAGTAAGATATAAGAAATCATTCATTTATCAAATACTTAAGATGTTTTGTGAGTGCTGCTATGAACTCAAAATTGTGCTAAGTATCAGGATGGGCACATGGTAGTATAAGACTGGTATTCTCTATCTTTATGGAATAAACAGTAAATTGGAAGTGGTATAAAAGAGTGAATGAGGATGTTTAAAAGGTTTTTTTTGTTTGGTTGTTTGTTTTTTGCTTTGGCTAGTTCTAGGGCTTGGACTCAAGAGCCTAGGCACTGTCCCTTAGCTTTCTTTGCTTAAGGCTAATGCTCTACCACTTGAGCAACAGCTCTACTTCTGGCTTTTTGCTGGCTAATTGGAGATAAAAGTGTTATGAATTTTCCTGCCTGAGTTAGCTTCAAACCCACCTGGATTCCCCCATCTCAGCCTCCCAAGTAGTTAGGATTACAAGCATGAAGCAACAGGTTCTCACATACTTAATCATTTTTTTAAATTATTGTTATTGTAAAGGGTGGGATTTCAGTTACATAAGTTTACTGCCCGGGCTGACTTCAAACCATGATTCTCAGATCTCAGCCTCCTGAGTAGCTAGGATTATAGGTGTGAGCCACTGGTGCCTGACTTAACAGGTTTTTTTTTGATGGGGGGGTCATGGGGCTTGAACTAGGCCTGGGTGCTGTCCTTGTGCACTTCAGCTCAAGGCTACCACTCTACCCTTGAGCCAAGTCCCACTTCCCTTTTTTCTAGAGGTTAATTGGAGAAAAGAGTCTCAGGTCCTTTTGTGCCCAGGCTGGTTTTGAACCTGGATCCTCAGATCTCAGCCTCCTGAGTAGCTAGGATTACAGGCGTGAGCCACTGTACTCAACTAGTTGTTTAACAGTTTTTAACCAAGGTATTTAACCCAGTTTGTTAAGAAGTTAGGGAAGGAGGGCTTCTTGAGGGAATGGCATCTTTATTAAATATCCAGTACTCATAAAGTCCTTGTGAAGTAGGCACTATCCTAGCTGAGGCACAGAGAGGTTTATCTGTATACCAACACTACATATCTATTGAAAGTGTAGAACAACATCCTCCATATGCTAGCATTAGAGTGCATGCTTTTACCTGAGCTTTGATGGTGTGGGTGTGTGGGATTGGTGAAAGACTAGATACGATTGATTCAGTTTAGGGCTGTATTGGAAGTTGAGGACTTTGGCATAAGTATAATGATAAAGAGGCTTCAGATCATCGGAATAGGGAGAGGTATACATTATTTTGTGCGAGTCTGAAGCCCGAACAACAGTCATGGGCTAAAAAAAATGGGTTCAAAAAATCAAGCCAGCTCAGGCAGGAAAGTCTCATGGGAGACTTTTATCTCCAATTAACCACCAGAAAACCGGAAGTATCATTGTGGTTCAAAGTGGTAGAACACTAGCCATGAGCACAAAAACTCAAGGACAGGACCCAGTCCCTGAGTTCAAGCCCCATGACCACCACCAACAACAAAATAATAGTAATTCAAACTTTAATCTCAAAGGCTCAAGAGCAAAAACTAGAACACGACAAGCTAATGAGATGGACCATATTTCATTCATTCTGGTATCCATGATATGCAGCCCAGTGCCTGGTAATGTTTTATTTACCTTGCTATAAATGGTATGTGGGCCTCAATAAGTATTTCAAAGAATGACAGCCTTTTTCTTCCATTGTACTGACTGATCCATTTAATTGTACATCCTTATGAAAATATTCTTATCTATATGTCATCAATGAAGAAATTGAGATCTGAAAAAATTAACCTGACAAGAATAGCAAGATAGGGCTTGGAGTTTGGCCTAGTGGTAGAGTGCTTGCCTATCATGCACATAGGAAAAATCAGAAGTGGTGCTGTGGCTCAAGTGGTAAAGCTCTAGCCTTCAGAAAGCCCAAGAACAATGCTTAGGCCCGGAGTTCAAGCCCAGGACTGGCAAAAAAAAGAAAGAACAGCAAGATAGCAAATAATAGAACAAGATTTGCATCCAAGCATCTGACTCTAAGTATCTTTTTGTCTTCTTTGCCAGACTGCTCCAAGATTTCAGATTCAAAAGGAATTCATAGTGGATACTTGAAGTTTTATATGAATGTATATTTTTATTTTATTATTATTATTATTATTATTATTAAGTAGTTGTAGAAAGAGGTTACAATTCCACAAGTACAGTATAAGTATATCTTGATCTATGTCACCCCTTCCAACAATGTAGGTGTTTTGAAAGCACAATTAATTTGAGATTTCTTTCTTTCTTTCTTTTTTTTTTTTGGCCAGTCCTGGGCCTTGAACTCAGGGCCTGGGCACTGTCCTTGGGTTTTCTCAAGGCTAGAGCTCTACCACTTGAGCCACAGCACCACTTCTGGCTTTTTTTCTATGTATGTGGTACCAAGGAATTGAACCCGGGTCTTCGTGCATGCTAAGCAAGCACTCGATCACTAGGCTAAACTCCCAGCCCTAATTTGAGAATTCTTAAGCACTAATAAAGAAATAAACCTTTGAGATGCTTGTTAAAATATGATTTTTTTTGCCATTCCTGAGCTTGAACTCAGGACTTGGGCACTGTCCTTGAGCTTTCTCAAGGCTAGTGCTCTACCTCTTGTACCACAGCACCAGTTCCAGCTTTTCTGTGTATGTGGTACCAAGGAATCAAACCCAGGGCTTTGTGCATGCTAGGCAAGCACTCTACTACTAGGCCAAACTCCAGGCCCCTTCAACTCTTTTTTTTTTTTTTGGTCATGGGACTTGAACTCTGGACCTGGACGTTGTCCCTGAGCTCTTCAGCTCAAGGCTCCCTGTCTTACCCCTTGAGCCCCAGTGCCACTTCCAGTTTTCTGGTGGTTAATTGGAGATAAGAGTCTCACGGACTGCCCAGGCTGGCTTTGAAGCTTGATGCTCAGATCTCTGCCTCCTGAGTAGCTATCAACTCTTCTATTTAATTTAATGTTTTATTATAAAGATGATGCACAAAGTGCTTACAGATAAGAAAGGTAAGGAATACATTTCTTTTTGGACAGTATCACCCCTTCCCTTGCTCTCTCCCAGTTTCTTTCTACTCTTAAGGAAGAAGTGGATATTTGTCACTTAGTAGATGAGCTTTACTCATTGATTTCTGAGCTTTATACGCAGTTAAAATTTCATTTTCCTCCTATTAAATATTTTGCTATGAAGACTGAATTTACTTATGTTAAATACCTAGTATAAGACTTATTAATGATCTGCTATGTTCTTACTAAGTACCAGGTACTGTGTGGGCACTTTATATGTGTGATTCCTTGATCCACATAACAGCATTTTAGATAGGTATTAGGATTACGTCTGTTTTACATCTGAAGTCACGGAAGCCTAAAGAGGTTAAATGCCTTTTCTATCGTCTCCCAGCTAGCAAGTCAGACTAGGTTGACTCAATCAGAAATACTTGGACCTAACCTCTACAGAGTACTGTTGAATACATTTTAGGTGTTCAGTAGGTATGAATTCCTCCATGCCTTGTACTGTCAGTTTTGTCCTTTCTCAGTATCTGCTTTTGTGTCTTTTTATTTTTGCCTTTTTATCTTGGAGAAGAAAACTTTCTTTATCCTCATCTGTTGCTTCTCTGCTGTCTACAGTCTGGCATCAGACATCAGACACCCTTTCTTATGGCTTTTCCAGAGCTATTTCAGTTTCTCTGTGCATAATATCTCATTATCTCATTTGAGGCAGGGAGAATCTTCCTTTCAGCATTAATATTTATCAGCAGTCAGTCACTGGCTTCTGTTCATGTCCCTTTCTTTTCTTTTCTTTTTTCTTTTTTTTTTTTTGTCAATGGTGGGACTTGAACTCTGGGCTTGAGCCACAGCACCACTTCTGATTTTCTGGTGGTTAGTTCGAGATAAGAGTCTCACATACTTTTAGTTCCTAGGCTGGCTTTGAACCGCAATCCTCAGATCTCAACCTCCTGAGCAGCTAGGATTACAGGTGTGAGCCACTATGCCCAGCTTCTGGTCATGT
This sequence comes from Megascapheus bottae, assembly GCF_031878675.1. NCBI lineage: Eukaryota > Metazoa > Chordata > Mammalia > Rodentia > Geomyidae > Megascapheus > Megascapheus bottae. The sequence goes on along the minus strand of NC_143514.1, from coordinate 56,755,553 downwards.
CTTTGCTATACTGTTTCAATGCTTGCAGCTGATATACTTCCCCTCACTGTCAGGAACACAAAAGGAAATATGTGTGACTTGTCAATAACAAGCTAGAGTAGGAAGTAAAGCTAGTAGAATGATGGTCAGTTGACCCTCACTTCCCGTGAGCAGTGGGCAGACTGGTCTTCTGGGATTTCAAGATTGGGAGATAAAAAAACCTTACAGAGGGAATCAGAAAGCTGCTGATTGGTAAGTCAGTGGACTGGTAAAGGCCTGCTAGAATTGGCACTGCTGGTAAGGTTGCTTCATGTCACTAGTACAGCCGCCATGGTTATATATGTTGACTAAGGAAAATGTCATATTCATCCCAAGTCCAAGCTTTGGCTGGCTCCAATAGTGGAGACAAGGATATGAGGAAGGGAACTGAGCTGAGGCTCATGGGATCATTGCAGTCAGTTACCACCTCTGAGGCTATAGAGGGAAACAACTAAGAGGCATGTGAGTGGAGATTATGACCCATAGACACCTAATTTGAAATACTGTCTTGGGAGGCTTAAATTTGTATTATGAAGGTTTCTTCAGTGCCTGCTATGTTCAAAATGTGTTCATATATTGCTGTATGCTGTACTGCTATGTTCATATATTCATTTAATAGTTATATTTATGGAACATTTAGGGACTTACTGGTGTCATCTTTTAAATCAGTTTGCCAAGTATGAGCTCAAAAGCAGAACAAGACACAGACTGTATCTTCAAGAATTTATAGGATTTTTTTTTGTTGTTGTTGTTGTTGTTTTTTGCCATCCTGGGGATTGAACCCAGGGCCTGAGCACTGTCTTTGGGCTTTCGTAAGGCTACAGCCTACCACTTGAGCCACAACACCACTTCTTTGTATTTGGTACTGAGGAATTGAACCCGAGTCTTCATGTATGCCAGGCAAGTTTTGCCACTAGGCCAAACTCCTGGCCCCCTCAAGTGCTTATAGTTTGTTGGAGAAACACACGTGTGGAAGCAGTGTGAGAAGTTCATTTTATCTGTATGGAGAGAGTTGAGAGTTGACTTGCTGGGAGCAACGTGGATGATAGCAGGGATAGACTTCACCTTTGCTGTTGGTCTCACGTTACAGAGTCTAAGCTTCTTGGCAGGTTGCTTGCATAAGATCTGTGTACATGGGGAACCCAGTCCCCTTTATTTTTAGATATACTAATGTCTGTATCCTTAGGTGGAAGAAGCTGGGCAGGTGTTCCTGTTAATGAAGAAAGATTATCGAATCTCCCGAAATGTCCGCCTGGCTTGGTTTCTCAATCATCTGCATCAGACTGTTCAGGCCACACCCCAGGAGTTGCTGGTGAGGCCTACAGTAGATGACATAGAAGAGGTTATCTCACAGGATCTAGTTTTTCAGAGCCCTGACTCTTAAGGGGGTCCATGTCTGGGAGGGACAAGTGACTTTGACCATAAGGGAAATTTGTTTAGTAACTTTACCACATAGTGGGAGAGAGGATATATGGTTGGTTTACTGGAAATGGAGCCAGTGGTGGGTCATTTTGGATATAAAAGATAGATCTAGAGAGTACTTCATGAGCATGATTTCACTTGATTCATACAATCACAGCACTAAAGTGCTGGAATTAGGATTATTTCCATTTTTACAAATAAGAATACTAAGTCTGAAAGAAACAAGGTGCCTTTTGTGTGTGTGTTTGAGTGGGGACGGTTCATGGGGCTTGAACTCTATTCCTGAGCTCTTCAGCTCAAGGCTACCACTCCACCCCTTGAGCCACAGCCCCACTTCTGGTTTTCTAGTGGTTTATTGGAGATGAGTGTCTCACGGACTTTAGTTCCCCAGGCTGGCTTTGAACTGCAGTTCTCAGATCTCAGCCTCCTGAGTAGCTAGGATTATAGGCGTGAGCCACTGCACTTGGTGGACTATGTGCCTTTTGTATGATCTCACAACTAATAAGTGATTGCTTTGGGGTTCAGCATAGAATATGATGACTCTTTCTGACCCTTTTCTCTTTTTCTCCATCTTAATTGTCAGCTTCAGTCTGAACAGGAGTTAGAAGTCCTCAGTGTCCTTCCCCCTGGGTGGCAGCCAGATGAACCAGTAGTCCCAAGGCCATTTCTTCTGGTACCTTCGACCCAGGTTACCTTCCTGGCTTGGCAGTATCGCTTTGTTATTGAGCTGGACCTTAGCCCATCTACTAGCATTGTGGTGAGCCCTTGGAAAGTGGTGGTGGGAAGGAAAGATGGAATGGGATGGGATGGGACGAGAAGTTTTGGGGGAGGTAAAACAATATTCCTAACCTACCATTGTAGGAAGCAGAAAGGCTTTATAAAGGAGTGGTGAGCATCCAAAGACAGATTCCACTGCACGTGATGCACTATTCTGGGGTCCTGCTGACCCACAGAAACTGCCTGTTCCTACTTAAAGCTGCCTTTGATCATCCTTGAGAAATCTTTCTCTGCTTTGCCCTCAGGATGATTCTACAGGAGAGATCCTGTTTGATGAAGTTTTCCATGCACTCTCCCGCTGTCTAGGAGGGCTGCTTCAGCCCTTCCAAGTGCCTGGATCTTGCATCAACTTCCAGCCTGAAATCTACGTAACTATACAGGCCTATTCCTCAATTATTGGCCTGCAGTCCCACCAGGTATTGTATCTTCTAAGTTTCTACCTTCAGAGCACATTTCTGTTAGTCTATTGGACCATATCCTTATCATTCGTAACCAGTTCTCTGTTTTCTCATTCCCATGAGTGAGTCCCTCCCCTTGAAAAGAATCAGTTTCCCTGTTTTTTGTTTGTTTGTTTGTTTTTTGCTGGTCCTGGTGCTTGAACTCAGGACCTGAATACTGTCTTTGGGCTTTCTCAAGGCTAGTACTCTACCACTTAAGCCACAGCTCCACTTCAGCTTTTTCTGTTTATGTAGTATTGAGGAATCAAACCCAGGGCTTCATGCTTGCTAGGCAAGCACTCTACCACTAGGCCACACTCCCGGTCCCAGTGTCCCTGGTTTTAAAGAGCCTTCTCATGAACTTTAGTTGGCATTGATTGGACAAAATACCTTCACTGCGAATCTCTGGGTCTGACCCTTGGGTCTCTTTTTTGTTTCTTCCCCAGCTTCTTTAGTTCTATATGATCTCTAATGTGCTGGTCCAAGGAAATGGTCTTTTGTGGTAATTTTGTTAATTTGAGCTACTATAGATCCACAGAAACAATCTCTTTTTTTTTTTTTTTTTGCCAGTCCTGGGCTTGAGCTCAGGGCCTGAGCACTGTCCTTGGACTTTCTCAAGGCTAGAGCTCTACCACTTGAGCCTCAGCACCACTTCTGGCTTTTTCTATATATGTGGTACCAAGGAATCGAACCCGGGTCTTCGTGCATGCTAGGCAAGCACTATAACCATTAGGCCAAACTCCCGGCTGAAACAATCTCTTTTAAGGACAGAGAAGGTAACTTTCTGAGAGACTTAGAAACTGTTGGTATAATGCTGACCAGGTAGATAATGACAGCTTCTCTGTCACCCAGACAGGTGATCACAATATACTCCTTTTGGATAATGGCCAAGTTTGTTACAGAAATCTCTGTTTTTAACTTAAATAATCATTGGCCCAGTTTTTCCTCATCGAGTCTTAGCCATCTTCAACTCATTGGTTAGGGACTTGCCCCCATACTATTTCTGATATCTAAACTCTCAGCCATTAGTTAAGAGATGAATGCCAGAAACAGCCAGAGGCTCTGAAATTTTAGGATCAGTATATACATACTAAGTCCTAGGACAGTGGCTGCCAGCCTCTGCCCAAACTTGAAGTGTTCTCCTGTTACAGCCATTCTTAGCCTGGTATTTGTGGGCTACTTCCTGGATGGAGGCCAATCTTTGAAGGTATTGATGGCCAAGACAAAGAGAACATAGTTATTAGTTAATCACTCAAAACTTGGTTCTGCTTGGCAAACAGTGAAGCCTGATTTATGCCAAGCCCAAGTTAGTTCCCTGGCGACAGAGAAATCATATATTATCCTTGTTCTAGTAAAAGGAATTGAGAGCTTGTAGGGAGAGACAGATATTAAAGGAGATGATTTCAGTTGAGTGTTACAAGGTCGTTGGTAATTTTATGATTCAGATACTCTGGGAACATCAGAGTTGGGAAAGCCAAAGAGAAGGCTTTTAAAGCAAAGCTACATTTGAACTGAGTCTTGAAGAAAGAATTCAGATTTTCTGTTTCAAGAAGGGGAAACAGGCTTTTCAGGGAGAGAGACTAACAGATGCAAAGGCACAGTTGTGAACCTATACCCTCAGTCACAGGTGTTTTAGAGAGATATATATTATTTGATTAGAATAAAAGTTTGAATATGGGAAAGTAGTGCTAAAGAGGAGACTGGAAACATAAGTGGGAGCCAGGTATGAAAGATAGAATGTCATGCTATAGACTTTGCCCTTTATAGTGGGGTTCAGTGCAGTGGTAAGAACACTGGATAATTGTGTATGCTTCTTGGCAGTACTACTTTCTTGGCTGTGTACCTTTAAGCCAGTTACTTAGCCTCTCTGACGTCTATATCTTTTTTTTTTGTCAGTTGTGGGGCTGAACTCTGGGCCTAGGCGCTGTCCCTGAGCTCTTCAGCTCAAAGCTTTCTACCACTTGAGCCACAGTGCCACTTCTAGTTTTCTGATGGTTAATTGGAGATAAGAGTCTCACAGACTTTAGTGCCTGAATTGGCTTTGAACTGCGATCTTCAGATCTCAGCCTCTTGAATAGCTAGGATTACAGGCATGAGCCACCAGCTACCTGCTATATCTTTTCTCCAAAATGAAGGTATTAAAAACACTTGTATTATAGAGTGGTTGAATTAGTATTAGTCAAGCATTTGTATCAATGCCTGCCACATAGAAAACATTCAAATGACAGCTATTAAAATAATTAGCTTGGGGCTGGCAGTTTGGCCTAGTGGTAGAGTGCTTGCCTAGCATGCACATTTTACTCTTTTGAGCAGTATGGATATGAATATTTTTCTCACCTTGTGGCTCTGGTTCCTGGTGCTTCTGTTTGTATGTGTCCTTCCCACAGCTATGCAGTGGGGCAATGTCCACTTTCTCTGGCTGTCCCCATTTGCCTACATGGGTAGGAATAAGCAGAAATAGGTTCAGTAGATCAGAGGAAGTGAGCATGTGGTATAGATGATGGGGAAGAGGGGCAAGATCCTGGGCGCCACCAGCGGCTGCCAGGTCCATGCGCAGTATACTTATCCACATTTGAAGTAGAAGGGAAGGAGCCCATGGAGAAAGAAACAGAAGGTTAAGATAGAATGGCTCTAGGAAAAACGTGGAGTAAGAGAAACCTTTTCTTTAGATCTTCAAGGAATATAGCAGACCTCACGGCTGATTTTCAGAGGAGTGGAACATAATACAGCCTCTAGGGTAGGGTGCCAAAAGAGGTGTTCTAGTGGCTGACTTCCTTTTCTCTTTGAAGAGGGCATAAGAGTTACTAAGGGTAAAGGTAAGGAAGGAACTTTCCTTAGGGGAATAAAAGATAATGAATTTAAAGATTAAGATGGCCTCTATATGCAGTGTATTTAAAAGCAATAAAAGAATCAGAATGAAGATTTTGTCTGGCTGAAGTAGAATGATTTTTACAGATGGTATCCTGTAGCCTACAATGGAGGGAACTGGAAGATCTTATGGCTCCCTCAAGAGGGAGGTTGAAAACCCAGGGTAGTCAACCATAATGGGAAGAAAGTTGACTCCAGATTAAGGTGACTAATGGTGTAGGCCCTTGAGCTGGATTACGGTGTACTTGAGCTGAAGAGGAGATGATCCAAGAAGGAGAAACTGGCCTGTGGAGTTATACATTGATCCTACTTGGGTAAGAGTCAGGATTGTCTGGAGGGAGCTATGGAAAATAAATAGAGCAGAGGTAGAGTATCTAGTATACCTCTTCCCCTTCACTGTTCTACCCCAGACACCTTCACCTCAGCCTGTCCTTTGTGATTGTCAGGTGTTGGTCCAGGGCTGCCTCTTGGATCCATCCCAACGGGAGGCATTTCTGCAGCAGGTGTATGAGCAGCTCTGCGTCTTTGAGGATAAGGTGGCTACCATGCTGCAGCAGCAGTATGATCCCCAGAGCCAGGTATGTGGAAGACAAAAGTGGTATAGACCATTTGAAAATGCCTCTAAAAAGAGCCTGAGTAGAACAAGTCAAGGAGGGATGTGGGAGTGATAACACTTAAGACAAGTTTCCAGCTAGAAGACAATGACTCAGATATATTCCCAAAACACAGATTTTTTTTTTTTCTGGAAAAAAGTGCAAAGGCTACTGAGTACTAGTGGCTCACGCTTATAATCCTAAGTACTCAAAGTTGAGATCTGAGGATTGGTTCAAAGCCAGCTAGGGTAGGAAAGCATGTGAGTCTATCTCTTATAAATGACATCAGTGCCAGAAGAGAAGCTGTGCCTCAAGTGGTAGTGCATTAGCCTGACAAAAATGTTCAGAGACAGTGCTCAGGCCCTTAAGCCCCAGGCCTGGCACACACACACAAAAAAACAAAAACAAAAAACCAGTGTAAAGGCCATTTATGTGGGTTTTTTTTAGTCCTGGATTTCCATGCATACGCCCATGTGAATCTGAAAGGTGATTATGGGTAGATTTGGTCTCTAGTTAACATTTACCCTCTGGGATAAAGTTACTTCTACTTACTAGGGTGCACTAGAAGTGGCTAGGCAAATGGAAGTTCTGTGTACCTAATGTCTGTAACAGTTATGGTTAAAGATGTTATATATAGTCTGACACTTTGTTTGGACTCCTTTCTGAGGCTCATCATCTAAGCATATACTCCAGGAACGAGCACAGCAGAACTCAGCTGCAGAGTTAGGGGCCAGAGTCTTCACAGGACTGGGCATATGTGACTTGTCAGTGATGGATTGTAAATTCTTGTTTGTTGGTTAGGGGTGTAGCATAGTAGTAGGCCACATGCCTATCATGTGTAAAGCTCTAGGTTCAATCCCTAGCACTGCAACAAATTAATTCTGCTTTTTTGTAGATGGAACAATAACAGTATCAGTCACTTTCTATCTTTTCTATAATTTGGGGGCAGGCAGAAGACCAGTCATCAGACTCTGGGGAGCCCTTGAGCCGGAAGGTGGGAGTCTCCATGGTGACAGCTGATCTTGGGCTGGTCAGTATGATTCGTCAGGGCATCTTGGCACTGCAGTTACTGCCTTCTAACTCTAGTGCAGGTTAGTAGAAGGAATATTGGTGGGAATGGGGAAATGGGTTCAAGAGGGGTATGGGCTATTGGCAAAGCTAAGGGTTTCCCAGGTTCAATGAAATCAGGAAAGAAAATCATTTGCTTGTTTGCTAAATACAAGTTGTACTTCTATACTAGTGCATATCTCAAGTAACTTCAGCTCTGACAACCATTAGTGATCCTAGAGAGAGGAACATCATCTGGGGGCCATTACCAGGAGAGACTGCGCTGGCATCAAGAAGGGGAATAAGAAAGGTGTTGGAAGGGCTGAGAGTTTGGCCTAGTGGTAGAGTGCTTGCCTAGCATGCATGAAGACCAGGGTTCGATTCTTCGGTACCACATATATAGAAAAAAGCCGGAAGTGGTGCTGTGGCTCAAGTGGTAGAGCTCTAGCCTTGAGAAAGTCTTAGGGACAGTGCTCAGGCCCTGAGCTCAAGCCCAGGACTGGCAAAAAAAAAAGTGTTTGAGGTTTATAAAATGCTTGGTGGCTGCCCACTGAGGTCTTTAGGAATCTTTCAGTTGAATGCCTCCCTGTGAGTTTGATCTAGCCAGTACCTCCAGGTCTGAGTCGTATTTTCTGCTTAAGGTATCATTGTGATCACTGATGGGGTGACCAGTGTCCCTGATGTTGCTGTCTGTGAGACACTTCTGAACCAGCTTCGCAGTGGCACCGTGGCCTGTTCCTTTGTGCAGGTAAGGACCTTCTAGGAAGAAAGAAAGAGAAGTAGAGTATCCCACAGAGTCAAGCATGGATTATTACTTTTTTAAATGCAAGATTTCTCAGTGCATATTCACCATAGCAAAGATATGGAACCAGCCTAGATGTCCCTCAGTTGATGAGTGGATCAACAAGTTGTGGTATTTGTACACAATGGAATTCTATGCTGTTGTCAGAAAGAATGACATCGCCCCATTTGTTAGGAAATGGAAAGACTTAGAAAAAATCATATTAAGTGAAGTAAGCCAGACTCAAAGGAACTTAGGCTCAATGGTTTCCCTCATTCATCATAATCAGTAGAAACCTTGGGCTCTACTAGCAGAGATCTGCAATAGAGCAAAATCTTGATACATAAGGCCATATAGTATGAAGCTAATTGAAAGGACCTCCAGGATACCCAAACAAAAGCCATATAATGAATGATTGTTGTCCTTAATGTACTATGTTGTCTCTCATCTCCTTTGCTGTCCCTTGGTTATCTCATATTGTTATAGTATCTCACTTTGTTATCTGATATATTGAATTTATTTGTATTTGGTTATTTGAAATTTGATAGGGAAGGGGGGGAAAACCAAGATGGGTGGGGGTGTGGGGGTGGGGGAGGGAAATGGGTAGCAAGACATGTGAAAGGGTATCAATGTATGTGAATTAATGCACCTTCTATCTGGCAAATATCATGTAACCCTTTTACTAATTACAATAATAAAAAAAAAAGACCAAAGGGGGAAAAAAAAAGATTTCTCAGTGCAGCTGATAATATGATTAGCTGGGAAAATGTGCTAGGTCTAGAGCGGGGTAGGTGACAGTGGTAGGAGAGGACTTTTCCCCTTTTCTCCTTTCCTTAGGATTTGGAAGACAGCATGTTACAGTAAAAAGAAGAGAAAGTCTGAAAAGTGAGTCAGTTCCAGCCCCACCTGTCTCATTTAGGCTAGTTATCATTGCTAACCCAGCTCAAACTAAGCAAAGGAGGGAGGGAAGGCATATTCAGAGAATTGTACCTTATTTAGTTTAGCAGATTATAAGAAAGAAAGCATTGAGGGGTAGGCATAGGCAGAGCATAAAAAGCTGGTTCTGTCATATTGAGGTTTATAAAATGCCTGGGGGACAGACAATGAGATATCTGCATAATTTTATGAATGACACAGAAGATGTTATGAAAGTCACTAATTGGGTTTTGCTGCTGGATGAAGAACATCAATAGTGGCAGGACACTATTAATTACAGGGTCCAGAAAAGAGGATTAAGACTTAAATTTCTAGAATTAAAGCTAAGAAGGTTCAGAAAAAGAAGTAGCATCAGTATGACTAGAAAAGCTGGGTGTGGCACAGGCCTACAACCTAACACTGGGAAAGCTGAGGAAGGAAGATTATGCATTTGATGCCAGCCTAGACTATATTATAAAACCCCCATCTCAAACATCAAATGCAAAGAAAAGGACATATTAGTATACTTACCTGGCAAGCTTTACTGTCATATTCTGGTTTTGTTTTTGTAAAAATGGTTAACTTTGGGCCAGGAGCATAACCTAGTGGTAGAGTGTTCACCTCGCATGCATGAAGCCCTGGGTTCAATTCCTTGGTACCACATACACAGAAAAAGCCAGAAGTGGTGTTGTGGCTCAAGTGGCAGCGTGTTACTTTGAGCAAAAAGTGTCCAAGGACAGTGCCCAAACCCTGAGTTCAAACCCCAGGACTGGCAGGAAAAAAAAAAGTTTAACCTGCTCAACCACTCACGTGTGGCTATGACTAGTGAGTGTGGTTCATCCTTGTGGTTATTGACTGTGGTCATCATAAGGTGATGTCATATGGTGACGACCACCTGTGTGTAGTTAGTTATGATCACCTGCATGTGGTGTTTACCTTTAAAAGTTCAGCCCCACTGAAGCTGGGGACTGCTCTATCAGTCCGAAGGTGGAGAGTAGCCACTACACTGCCATTAAAATGACTCCTCGGTTGGTTCGCTGAGTGCTGCACTCTATTATTGGGGGTTCACATTCTTCCAAGTTAGCTGGGATATTACAATTAGCAAAATAGAAAGAGACAGATGAGGAAGAAAGAAGGACTACTATTGTTTCAAACTTTCTGACTTCAGCAATAACTGGGTCACAGGCAGAACAAACAAGTAAAGCTGTTAGGATAGAGTGAATGCAGGTGTTGCATGCTGTGTTTAAAATGCCTGTAGGTGAACATATTAGCAGATATGGAATTAAGCTAGTCTGAATCCTTGCTCTAGTTACTATTAGCTTGTGACAGTGGACACATCACTTCCACTCTAAGTTGGATTCATTTGTAAATGAAGGGTGAGATGATACATTTAGAGTACAGAGCATATAATTATATGTTAAACAATCACCACTCCTAGTAATTACCAGTTGGGTATGCAAATTCTGATCCAGGAAACAGTAGGTGAAAGGTAGATGGTGAGAGCATTAATGTTTAAAGGTTTCTCACAGGAAGAGGAAGCAGACAAGAAAAGGAATGGAACTAAGTCTGAGAAGAATGTGGAAATTCTAAAGTGAGAGAAGTCAAGAGTTTCAGCAGAAGAGAGTAGTTAACATGTTAAGACACACAAGAAAGATCAAGTAGGAAGAGGAATTTGAAGTGTCCTCTAGATTTGGTAGTTGCCAAATCACAAGGAAGTTTTTCTGAGGCATTTCAGTGATGCGGTGGTGAGGGAAATGATGGCTCTGGATAAAGGAAAAGGAGGTAGAGACACGTGTTGATGAAAGAAAGTAGGCTGGCTGGGCACTGGCGGCTCATGCCTGTAATCCTGGCTACTCAGTAGGCTGAGTTCAAAGCCAGCCCAGGCACAAAAGTTCGTGATACTCTTATCTCCAATTAACTACCAGAAAACTAGAAGTGGTACTGTAGCTCAAGTGGAAGAGTGATAGCCTTGAGCTGAAGGACAGAGCTTCAGGGATAGCACCCAGGCTTAGATTTCAAGTACCAGGACCAGAAAAAAAAAAAAAAAAAAAAAAAGGCTGTTTAGATCAAGTAGGAAACAAGAGAAAGAATGGTACATAATAGAATTATTTTGTTTAGCTCCTTCTCAAAAGTTAAACATGATTTTGAGAGGCCATAGTGAAAAGGGGTTGAAAGTAGGTAATGAAAAGGGATCTTGATAAAATCCCTAAATTGACAGGAGGCCCTGCCTTGACAGATAGATCAAGAGATTCTTTTCAGAGCAGGAAAGTGTTTTCTTTTTCTGAGAAAGTTTAGTGGCTATCAGATTGGTAGAGTACCTAAGTTCAAACCTGCAAATTAAAAGAAAAAAAAGTACAAGATAGAAGGTGGAAGTGAAGTGAGTAAATTCTACTACTGGCCTCTGATTTCTCCAAAAAGTAAGGTGACAACGAATATATAAGGAAGTGAGACCAGCGTTAGGAAGAAGAAATAGTCCTCCAGACAGCCTTGAAGAAATAGCTAGGTAGAGTGTCATGTTTTAATGTGATATCAGCCTATACAAGTATAGGTTTCTTCATTAGGACATCATTGTCAGAATCAATGTAAAGGTTGTGATACTAGTTAAGAATTTGAGGTAGAATCAGAAAAAGTGAAGTGGACTAGGGACTTGAGAACGATGTTTATGATAAATGTTGCTTGGATATAGGGTTCAGGCTAAATTGAGAAAGGAGGAGGAAGATGGAATAGATAGACTTGGACGGAGCAGAGGCTGGAGGCCTGGCCAATCTTGGGAGGTCAGAGTGCTGCTATACAAGAGGTGGGTGGAAGGAAGCTAAAGGTAGAATACTGTATCATGGGATGTAGCAATTTGGAATTGCAAAGATGAGTCTGTGTCAAATGAAGCCAAGGGCCAAGCATGTAGTCAGTGTGCAGGTAAGTGGAGCAAAAACAAGGGTTAAAGTAGTGGATGGCCTGGGAACTGAATGAATCATCTAGATCAGTCATCTGGACCAGCAAACGTTTGTTGAAAAGGCCTGATAGAAAATATGTAAGTTTTGTCATCTACTTAGTCTTTCATAGCTATTTGTCTTTGCTGTGGTGATGTGGTCAGAAATGCAGTGAATGGTCACAGTTGTGTTCCGATAAAACCTTGTCAAAAATAGGTTGATGGGCTGCATTAGGGCTGATTTCAGCCTTAGTGTTGGCATTACCAGAAAACTTACTTGAAACACAGATTTTCCCAGTCATACCCCTTATATTTTAACAAACTCCTTGGGAGTTTTATTTGTACCTTGAAGTTTAAATAGAACTGAAGTCTCAGGATGATGATAAGAAGCCAGTGAATCAGCTGCCAAATCTTTAGTGAAGGAATAGAAGAGTATTTGATGTTAAGGATGAGGAGAGCAGAGAATGATGTGACCAGCTGGCATTGGCTTTGGGCAGAAAGGTTCCAAGGAAGTTTCAGAGCAGTGGTCTGTCCTGGGAGCAGGGCAGCCCACTTCCCCTCAGTGGTCCAGGGGAGAGGAGTGCTTCGGTGAGAATGGATCTCTACTTGCTCATTTCTTTTTTCTAGGTAGGAGGGGTTTACTCTTATGACTGCAGTTTTGGCCATGTGCCCAATGTGGAATTGATGAAGTTCATTGCTATGGCAACATTTGGCTCCTACCTGTCCACTTGTCCTGAACCTATGCCAGGAAATCTGGGTTTGACTGTCTACCACCGAGCATTTCTGTTCTATTCATTCCTGCGCAGTGGGGAAGCACTGAACCCTGAATATTACTGCGGTGAGAGTCAGGCTGGGTAGGCTTGGGAAGTAGGAATTTAGGATGAGCCCAGAGATAATACAGTATAGGTTTGGGGTCTGGAAATCTAACTGGGGCTGGCTGCTCTGATACTTTTCTCCCAAGTGATTTCTGTGTACCCACTTCCCCTAGATACCTGTCTTCTTCTATATTTTTTTTTTTTTTTTGCCAGTTTTGGGCTTAAGCTCAGGGCCTGAGCACTGTCCTTGGATTTTTCTCAAGGCTAGAACTCTACCACTTGAGCCTCAGCACCACTTCTGGCTTTTTCTAAGTATGTGGTACCAAGGAATCGAACCTGGGTCTTCGTGCATGCTAGGCAAGCACTCTACCACTAGGCCAAACTCCCGGCCCCGATACCTGTCTTCTAATAGCTCACTACTTACACCTTCCCTGTCCTCACGGGTCCTCTAGGCTCTCAGCACCGCTTGTTCAATGAGCACTTAGTTTCTGCAAGCAGCAACCCAGCCTTGGCCTTGCGCCGGAAGAAGCACACAGAGAAGGAGGTCCCAGCTGACTTGATCAGCACTGTGTCTGTGCGCCTGCGAGAGGGCTACAGTGTCCGAGAAATTACATTGGCCAAAGGTAAGAGTCTCTAGTCCTCACTATAATTTCATAGACCTCTGAGTGCTTGAATGTGGGTAGATCTGCTGAACAAGGTGAACACTCAGCTATCACAAACTGAAAATGTCACCATGAGAATCTTTGCTTGTTGTTTGAGACAAGAGAGCTTTGAGCTATTTTCAGGGCTGAGTTCTAGCATGTGGCTTCCCAATTCCATATCCTTAGTCAAATCAGCTGAGGGGGATATGGTATCCTGAACTTGGCTTTGCTTTCTGATTACTCTTGTAAACTTCTATTTGCATCATTTGGGAGGCTCTGATTCTGAAACCTATGAAATCATTCCTGGGAACCTTTGGCCAAGCTAGTGTTGTTCCATGCAATAGGTGAGGTTTCAGATAGGACTCAAGGCTTAGGCCTTGAGGATGCCTGTATTGCCTTCCTGTCACTGGCCTTCCTGCTCCCCACTGAAGGAGGGTCCCAACTGGAGGTGAAGCTGGTGCTGCTTTGGAAACACAACATGCGCATTGAGTATGTGGCGATGGCACCCTGGCCCCTGGAGCCTGAGGGCCCGCAAGGAACACGGGTAGAAGTGACAATGGAAGGTGGCTATGACATTTTGCACGATGTGTCCTGTACACTAAGACAACCCATTCGCTCATTGTATCGCACCCATGTTATCCGCCGTTTCTGGAACACATTACAGAGGTAAGTGAGGTCAGGACTTGGTGAGTGGTTCCCCGTTTATTGGGTAGAGGGACAGGTTTGTAAAGCTGGGAGGTTGAGGGGAGTCAGTGCACAGGCTTGTGTCCAGGGTGTTTTTCTTTTGTTTGTTTTTTTTTTAATGCCAGTACTTGGGCTTGAACTCAGGACCGTGATCTCTCACTTAGCCTTTTTTTTTTTTTTTTTACATTTTCAGTCAAATTTTATTTTTTAAAAAAAACAAATCAAAGTTACAATTCAAGAATTGAATCTAAATATGTATAAAGCATATCTATGTGTGGAGTGAGAAAGGTTTCAAAATGGTTAAATATCTGCAAATACCCAAATATTAGACCACTCCTTGTAAGACTTTTGTTCAGTGGAGTCATAAAGAACTGAAGAATTATTGCTGTGAAACAAATCTGTATGACAGTAGTATGAATAATAAGTATAATAAGGTGGATGAAGTTAAGAAGTTTTGAAGATGTGATGTATGTGTGTGTCTCACTTAACTTTTACCACTCAAGACTGTTGCTCTAGCACTTGAACACACCTCTAATTCTAGTTTTTTGCTGGTTAATTGGAACTAAGAATCTCACATACTTTTCTGCCTGGGCTGGTTTCAAACCTCAATCTTCAGATCTCAGCCTCCTGAGTAGCAAGGATTATAGGTATGAGCACTAGCAACTTATCTGTGGCTTGGCCCTTGTTCTGCAGCATTAATCAGACAGACCAGATGCTAGCCCACCTTCAGTCCTTCTCTTCTGTGCCAGAACACTTCACCCTTCCGGACAGTACTAAGAGTGGAGTGCCACTCTTCTACATCCCTCCAGGCTCCACCACCCCGGTGAGTGGCTCTGATGTTCAGTATTCCCTCTCATGCCTACATAGACTGGAATTGGCTCAGTATCTGGAACCCATAACCACTTCTTTTCCTTCTCTGTCAAATCTGAGGTCCCAAGTCAGAAGGCCTCGGCTTTAGCTTTAAATGCATTTTTTTTCTCCTCCTCGTAAGACCCTGGGGAGGAGAAAGATCTAAAAGAGACTTCATAGTCTGTTAAAAAGACTATGAATTCATAACATTTTGCAGTTGGGGGCATCCCAACAGGCTGAGAGCCTCCTTGCCCCATTTCCATGTAGTGTCCTTCATCTGTTTCTAACCGTAGCCAGCTGGGTACTTCCTGAAAACCATAGCTGCTGTTGCCCTGTGCTCTTTTCACACTTGGTCCATGGCACTGGCACTGATAGGCATATATCACACATACCACACAAATGTCCGTGGCCTCATTGTCAGATCCTACCATTACTCAGCAGTTTTCCTTTAAAGTCAGTGCCATAAGCCAGGTAGATTCCATCCTCTTAGTGGATCAGCATTAATAAACTCTGAAGTCTATCTCTGACCCAGTCATCCTAATCCATCCTTTATACTGAAACCAGTTTTGCCTCTGTTCCAGGCTAGGCTGTAACCCTTAATATTAACCTACTGCTGTCTCTGACCTCCTGAACTGAGTCTGTCTTGGCTCTATTTGCTCTTGAGAAGTTGTATCCTGCTTATCCACAAATGTTCCTCTACAACTGCCTTTTCTGTCTCCAGGTGCTCTCCCTTCAGCCCAGTGGTTCCGACTCATCGCATGCCCAGTTTGCTGCCTACTGGAAGCCAGTGCTATCCATGGATGCTAATTCATGGCAGCGGTGGCTGCACATGCATCGCCTGGTGCTAATTCTGGAGCATGACACGTGGGTACCCTTGGGACCAGGGCCATGGTTGGGGTGGAGGAGCAGGAGCCACAGGATAGAAAATAGTGGGAAGAGAGTACAAACTGTGGCCAGTTTTCCTGCTCTTTGGCCCCCATTACCTTAGGCAGGCCTGGAAGTAAAAGATGGTAATGTTTCCTTTCCTCAAGAACAGATCTAGGAGATTTGATCCCATTGTGCACCCCTATTCCTAGACCCATCCCCAAGCACTTGCACACCCCGGGCAGTAATGGACGCTATAGCACTATCCAGTGCAGGATCTCACACTCTTCGCTGACCTCTCTGCTTCGTGATTGGAGCAGTTTTGTGCTGGTTGAGGGCTATTCTTATGTCAAGCTGCTTTCCAGGTGGGCAATATGACGTCCCTCACCCTTCCCCCGTGATCTCATCCTACATCTCCTCTAACCCCACACCTCACACCCCTACCTCCTCCTAAAGCCCATTTGCTCCCAGCATAGGACTGTTTACTCATTCTCATTTCTCCCCAGTGCCCCAGACCAGCCCCCTTCCTCCTTCTACATGATCCGCATCATTTCCAAGGCCCCATGCATGGTTCTTCGCCTGGGTTTTCCCATTGGTACGCCAGCCCAGGCCCGGCACAAGGTAAGCTGCACTCAGACTGACTTCAAGACTTCTAGGCCCTGGGGCATAGGCAAACTCCATTTCCCTAGCCACCACAGAGCCAAATCTAGCAAGAAATGATACCCCTAGACCAACTAAGGCTTAAGAAGTACAAAGGAGGCTTCTCTTGCCTTATAGGCTCCTCTTCCTAGACTTGGAGGACATAGGAAAAGCAGAGCACTGAACACATTTTCTCCACAGATCGTGTCAGACTTGCAGGAAGAGATCCTACGCCTACGTTTTCCCCATCGGATGCAAAGTAAAGAGCCTACACCAAAAGTGAAACGGAAAGGGCTGGGGGGTATTGGTGGGGACAATTCTCCCTCCAAGTCACCCCCCATGCTGGGACCACAACAGGCCCTGTCAGATCGGCCCTGCCTTGTGGTCCTCCATAAGCCACTGGACAAGCTCCTCATTAGGTTTGTTTGGAGAGTGGGGAGGGGTCCCAGAAACATGAAGGATGGCTATGAATGGAAATCAACTAGAAGTTGTCCAATTTCCCAGGTATGAGAAGTTGCCCCTGGACTACCGAGCACCCTTCTTGCTGACACTGGAGCCACCAGGGCCATTGCCTTTGGTGTCAGGCCGCTCAGCCTCATCTAGCCTAGCATCACTGTCACGCTACCTCTACCACCAACGCTGGCTGTGGAGTGTGCCATCAGGCCTGGCCCCAACGTTGCCACTCAGTGCCATCGCCCAGCTCCTCTCTGTCCTTACTGAGTATGTCACCTGAGCCTTCCAAGATTATGGGGCAGGGTGAAAACAAGTGTGAATTGTGGATTTGGACACTGGCAGGCAGCTAAACCATACATTTCCAGCTGCTTATTTTGGTCACTGGCGTGGATCTGCACTCTAAGGGACTGCTAATCAGATCAGGGCCTCCACTGGTCTAGGCTGTCATTATGGCTGCTGGGAACTAGGTATGTTGGGGCACTCTACTGAGTGTTTTTTCTTACCTTACCCACTTCTATGGGTTTCAGAGTCCGACTTTCTGAAGGATTCCATTTTGCCTGCAGTGGGGAAGGAATCATCAACATGGTCTTGGAGCTTCCAATTCAGGTATGTGGCAGCCCTCAACATCCATCAAAACCCAGAGACCTTGTCTTTGAGCTGTTCAGGACTGCTGTGAAGTTTGTCTCACAGGAATCAGAGAACTGGGTTCCAGAACCAAGCCCTGAGGCCAGAGTCATTAATTCCTTTTTGCCAGTCCTGGCTTGACCTCGGGGCCTGAGCACTGTCCTTGGACTTTCTGAAGGCTAGAGCTCTATTGTACCACTTCTGGCTTTTCTCTATGTCTATGGTACCAAAGATTTGAACCCAGGCCTTTGTGCATGCTAAGCAAGCACTCTACCACTAGGCCAAACTCCTGGCCCTCAGAGTCATTAAATTTCTGAAGGCCAGATCTAGGTCAGGCCAGGTCTCTGTACCTGTCCAGAATTTGCCCAGTGTCACCCATTTATCCATAGAATGAGCCACTGAGGCAGGTTGCTGCTGAAGAGAAGCACACGTGTGTTGTCCAGTACATTCTCTTTCCTCCTCACTCTACCTCCACCAAAGACAGGTAAGGCTCCAGCCCTCTTTGTGATACACATCTCTGCACAATCTCCCTCTTTCTAGGTCTCCCAAATGTCTAGCTCTGCTGTGAGGCTGTGTTAACTTCTCTTTCACCCAAGCTCAGAGCTCTTCCTCCTTTAGCTTCTCAACAGATGATGACAATGATGTGGAGGTAGAGGCACTAGAGGGGGACTCTGAGCTCAATCTGGTCACTGAGGTGTGGGTAGAACCGCAATACGGGAGAGTGGGACCTGGCCCTGAAAGCTGGAAGCACCTACAGAACTTGACATACTCTGAGATCCCTCAAGCTGTGAGTGACCTCTGAACTATACCCTACCTCTTACTGGATTGTATGTAGCTTCTCCATATAATCTTACTGGAGTGTTGTAGCTCCTTCAGATACTGAAGCCTATGGGCTTCCGGGCCCTCTGAACCTCTGTCTACAATTATTTGGACTTTCTTGAGAGCCAGAGAAGAGGGTAACTCTTGATCTTTGATGTTTCTTCCCTAGCTCCACCCAAGGGATGCTGCCTGTATAGGCTCCATGCTGAGTTTTGAATACCTGATACAGCTATGTCAAAGCAAGGAATGGGGGTCTCTGCCCCTAGAACCGCGAGTCTCAGAGGGTCAGTAGGGAAGATGGCTACTGGGTGAAACAGGGAGTCAAGGGAGCCACAGATAGGTAATCTGGATCTCACTGTGTGTCCTTCACCATTCCCTCCCAGGACTGGATCAGGGAGGAGACACCTGTGTCCACGAGATCCCTTTTCACTTTGACCTACTAGGATTGCTGCCACAGTGCCAGCAGCTGCAGATGTTCTTCCTTCTGCTGTCTAGAGGTGTGTGAACTCAGTACCCTTTCACCCTCACTAGAGGGCCAGCAAGCTGAGCCTAGGGATATTAGAGAACAAGAATATATGAGTCAGGGAAGAACAAGTGCAGGATGGGATAGGGGAAGACTAAGATTGAAGGAAGGGCTTTGCTGGTCAGGGTGGACCCATGGGCCATGGGCAGCAGGAGGCTCTCAGTGCTGAGCAGAGTGTGTGTTGGGCAGAGCCAGAGGGTGTCCCTCTCGCCGAGGGGCCCTGTGCCACCAACGACATGGTGCTGTGCCTGCTGCACAGCTGCCTGGGACAGGAGCTGAGTGACCGGGAGATCCCACTGACCGCTGCTGACCAGGCTGCCTTCTTGAGTGAAGTGCTGCGGCGGACCTGCTACGATCCAGGTGAACCTCCCACCTCTGCCAGACTCCAGCCCCTTTCCTACCCCAGGATGGTTTCTATCTTTAAGCTTTGACCTCCCCCTTCTCTTCTACTCAGAGCCGGCCTTTCCTTCTTTGTCCTCTCTACTCCATTGTAGGTACAGAGGGCCCACCAGCTGGGGTTGATGAGATCCTGAAGGATCAAGTAGTTGAGAACACCCAGGCCATTGGAGACCCAGCCCTTCCTCCCTTGGTGAGTATTGACTCTTCTCCTTGTAAGCCTTTGTGGTACTGGCTCCATTCATCACCACACACCCATGCCCAGTTTTCTTTCTTTTTTGGTGGTAGTCATCACATCCAGAATTTTATTTGTTGAGATAGAGAGTCTCAAACTTTTAGCTCAGGCTAGCCTAGAGTCATAATTTGGTAACTTCCCAAATATCTAGGATTACAGATGTGAACTAGTGCTTGGCTCTATTCTTTCTTCCTTTTTAAAAATTAACATACATTAATTGTGTGAGAGTACATTCATAGCAACATTTCCACATTTGTAAACAATGTATCTTGGCCAACTTCCTTTCTTCTGTCCCTTTCCACCCTATCCACCTTCTTAAAACGATTTCCAAAGGTCTGAATCCTCTATATTAACACATGTAAATAAACTATCAACTGTATTCATCTTCATTGATCTCTTAGCCCTCATACCTCTAATTACTGACCATCCTCTCCCCATCATTCTCTGGGGTGTGTGTGTGTGTGTGTGTGTGTGTGTGTGTGTGTGTGTGTGTTAACTGCACCAGGAGTTTTCACTATGGTATTTTCAGTTGTGTATGTATTATGTTTTGTTCAAAATAACCCTCTCTAAGTCCCTATATTTCTTTTCTTTTTTTTTTGGCCTGGCCATTGTTCCTGAGCTCTTCAGTTATCGCCCTACCCTTTGAGCCACAGTGCCACTTCCGGTTTTCTGGTGGTTAATTAGAGATAAGAGTCTCACGGACTTTAGTGCCCAGGCTGGCTTTGAACCTCAGTCCTCAGGTCTAATCCTCCTTAGTAGCTAGGATTGGAGGCATGAGCCATCATGCTCTGCAATCGTTACTATTTCTGCTAATTTGAGATTTGATTTGTTTCTGTTTTAGAAATTTTTCTAGAAGTTTGCATTATTAGGCTGTTTGAAACCTCTGTGTTCTTTCGATATAGGCACTCATAGCTATAAATTTTCCTTTTAGTACTATACTGCCTTTGCTATATCCCAAAGGTGGTGCCATGTTGTGTTTTCACTTTTATTAGAAGCCAAGAACTTTTTGATTTCTCCTTTTATTTCTTTAGTGATCCACTCATCATTCAACAAATGTGTTGTTCATCTTCCTGTGGTATCTATGGTATGCTATTGAGTTCTAGTTAAATTCCATTGTAGTCTGATAGAATTATAGAAAGTTGTTCCAATTTTCTTATATTTCCCTAGCCGTGTTTCATTTCCTGGAGTGTGATCTATTTTGGATCAAATTCCATGGGCTGCTGAAAGAGTGTGTGTTATACTGCTATTGGATGAAATATTCTGCAAGTATTTGCTTAATCCATTTGATCTATGGTGTCATTTAATTCTGAGGTTTCTTTTTGATCTTTTGTTTGAATGATGTGTTTTTTTGTTTTTTGTTTTTTTGTTTTTTGTTTTTTTTGCCAGTCCTGGGCTTGGGCTCAGGACTTGAGCACTGTCCTTGGACTTTCTCAAGGCTAGCACTCTACCACTTGAGCCTCAGCACCACTTCCAGCTTTTTTCTATGTATGTGGTACCGAGGAATCGAACCCAGGTCTTCGTGCATGCTAGGCAAGCACTCTACCACTAGGCCAAACTCCTGGCCCTTGATGTGTTTATTGTTGAGAGTAGGTTATTGGAGTTTTCCCTATTATTGTTCTTGTATGTGTGCCCTCTCCACCCCATGTGCTTAATGAACCTGAGTGTACCAGTTTGGGGTGGATATGTGTTAAAATTTTCTTCATAGAGCCAGGAGCTTGGCTTAATGGTAGGGTGCTTGCCTAGCATTCACAAAGACCCGGCTTCAATTCCTTGGTACCACATATACAGAAGAGCTAGAAGTGGTGTTGTGGCTCCAATGGTAGAACACTTGAGGAAAGCCCAAGGACAGTGCTCAGGCCCCCAGGACTGGCAAAAAAAAAGAAAAAAGAAAAAAAGAAAAAGAAAAACTCCCTCATAGATCCTTCCCTTTATTACTATAAAGTAACCTTTGTCTCTTCTGACTGATTTTTGTTTGAAGTCTATTATATCAGATATAAGTATAGCTACTTCTTCCTGCTTTTAGGATCCATGTGCTTTTTCTATTCTTTCAGCCCATATTTGTCTTTGTCAGTGGCAATGTGTTTCTTTAGTCAACACATGGTTGAGTCTTAGTTTTTAAATCCAAGTTGCCATTTACATCTTTTGATTGAGAGAGTTAAGACAATTAACATTTAATATAAATATTGAAATGTATGTCATATTGCCTGTCATTTTGTTGTTCTTCTGATACTTTTTCTTTCTGATTTCTCGTTTGCTACTCTACTCATCTAGTAGGGTTTATTCTTTCCTATATTTTCTTTTTCTATGGGTAGGATTCCTTTATGTATCTTTTTGTAGTCATGAATTCCTTTAGCTTTAACTTATCATGGAAGGTTCTTAATTCTCCCTTAATTATGAAGGATAGCTTTACTGAATACACTACTCTAGGTTGACTTTTAGGTTTTTTTTTTTTAGTGGTTTTTTTTTTTTTTTTTTTTTTTTGCCAGTTTTGGGGACGGAACTCAGGGCCTGAGTACTGTCCTTGGGTTTTCTCAAGGCTAGAACTCTACCACTTGAGCCACAACACCACTTCCGGTTTTCTAGTGGTTAATTGGACTCTCATGGACTTTAGTGCCAAGGCTGGCTTTGAACCATGATCCTCAGATCTCAGTCTCCTGAGTAGCTGGGATTAACAGGTGTGAGCCACCACGCCTGGCTACTTCCAGCTTTTTCTGTGTATGTGGTACCAAGGAATTGAACCTGGGTCTTCATGCATGGTAGGCAAGGCACTCTACCACTAGGCCAAACTCCCAGCCCGACATTTAGTTTTTAAGCTTGAGTACTCTTGCATTTAGAATTCATGTTAAGAAATCTGCTGTTATTCTGATAGGCTTGCAGTTGTAAGTTAATCTGCTCCTCTCTTTGGAAATTTTCAATATTCTTTCTATATTCTGCATATAATATATCTAGGGATGTATTTTCTCTGCTCTTCCTGTTTGGTTCACAGAGATGACCTGTTTCTTGAGGTTACAGACATTTTCTGCTATTACTTGATTGACTAGGTTTTCAATACCTTTAGTTTGTATTTCTTCCCTTTTTCTGTACCCACAAATTCATAGGTTTGATCTTTTGATGGAGTCTGAGAGTTCTTAAAAATTCCACTCATACCTTCTTTTTTTTTTTTTTTTTTTTTGGTGGGTCATGGGGCTTGAACTACGCCTGGGCACTGTCCCTGAGCTCTTTAGCTCAGGACTACCACCCTACCCCTGGGTCTTGGCACTGTCCTTGAGCTCTTTAGCTCAAGGCTACTGCTCTACCCTTGAGCCAAGCCCCACTTCCCTTTTTCTAGAGGTTAATTGGAGATAAGAGTCTCAGGTCCTTTTGTGCCTGGGCTGGCCTTGAACCTTGATCCTCAGATCTCAACCTCCTGAGTAAGATTACAGGTCTGAATCACCATGCCAGCACAGTGTTGTCTTCTTTTTTTTTTAATTTAATATGTTTGGCTTGTATATTTCCTCAGCCCTAATAACCTGATGCAAGTTTTCAACTTGTTCTAATACCTGAGCTTTTGATTGAGTTTTTTGTTTGGACTATTAATATCTTCATGTCCAGGATCTCAAATTGATTTGTTTTCAGGATTTCTATATCTTTACTGAATTCTTCTCATCCTTCTTTTCTGGTACTATTACTGGAGCTTCACTCAGGACCTTTGCTCTTGCTTAGCTTATTTGCTAATGGCAGGCCCTCTACCACTTAAGCCATACCTTCTGTTTGGCTTTTTGCTGGCTACTTTTAGACAAGAGTCTTGAGGATTTGTCTTCATGGAAAGGGTTTGAGCTGAAATCCCCAGATTTCAGCTTCTTGAGTAACTAGGATCTCAAGCATGAGCTACCAGTGTCTAGTTTGAATTTTTCTTTCATATTCTGCTTTCCTTCTTTATTTTCTTCAGCCATTTGTAGCCTCTTTTTTATTATTTTTTTTTCGTGGGTCATGGGGCTTGTACTTGGCCTGGACACTGTCCCTGAGCTCTTCAGCTCAAGGCTATCACCCTGTCCTTGAACCAAACCCCACTTCCCATTTTCTAGAGGTTAATTGGAGATAAGAGTCTCAGGTCTTGGGCCGGGAGTTTGGCCTAGTGGTTAAAGTGTTTGTCTAGCATGCATGAAGACCCGGGTTCGATTCCTTGGTACCACATACATAGAAAAAAGCCGGAAGTGGTGCTGAGGCTCAAGTGGTAGAGCTCTAGCCTTGAGAAAGTCCAAGGACAGTGCTCACGCCCTGAGCTCAAGCCCAGGACTGGCAAAAAAAAAAAAAAAAACTAAAAAAAAAAAAAAGAGTCTCAGGTCTTTTTATGCCCAGGCTGGCTTTGACCCTTGATCCTCATATCACAGCCTCCTGAGTAGCTAGGATTACAGGCATGAGCCTTAGTGCCTGGCTTTACTTTTATTATTATTATTATTATTATGAAGGTGATTTACTGGACTGGCAGATTGGCCTAGTGGTTAAAGTGCTTGCCTAGCATGCATGAAGACCCTGGTTCGATTCCTCGGTACCACATACATAGAAAAAAGCCAGCAATGGTGCTGAGGCTCAAGTGGTAGAGCTCTAGCCTTGAGAAAGTCCAAGGACAGTGCTCAGGCCCTGAGCTCAACCCAGGACTGGCAAAAAAAAAAAAAAAAAAAAAAGGTGATTTACAGAAATGTTGCAATTATATAAGTCATATAATGAATATATTTATTTTTGGACTGTCACCCCTTCCCTCGATCTCTCCCAGTATTTATATTCTCTTTTTGTTTGTTTGAATCCTCTTTAAATTTATTCAGGTGTCTAAATATCACTTTCTTTCTTCCTTTCTTTTTTTTGGTTGGTTGTGGGGCTTGAACTCTGGGCCTGGGCACTGTCCCTGAGCTCTTCAGCTCAAAGCTTGTGCTCTACCACTTAAGCCACAGCACCACTTCCAGTTTTCTGATGGTTAATGGGAAATAAGAGTAGCACAGATTTTAGTGCCTGGGCTGGCTTTGAACTGTGTTCCTCAGATCTCAGCCTCTCAAGTAACTAGGATTATAGATGTGGCTCCCTCTCTTTATTTTTTATTTTTATTTTTATTTTTATTTTTTTTGTCAGTTATGAGGCTTTAACTCTGGGCCTGGGTGCTGTCCCTGAGCTCTTTAGCTCAAGGCTACTGCCCTACCCCTTGAGCCACAGCACTACTTCCAGTTTTCTGGCAGTTAAGTGGAGATAAGAGCCTATGGACTGGGCTGGGAGTTTGGCCTAGTGGTTAAAGTGCTTGCCTAGCACGCGTAAAGACCCGGGTTCAATTCCTTGGTACCACATACATTCAAAAAAGCTGGAAGTGATGCTGAGGCTCAAGTGATAGAGCTCTAGCCTTGAGAAAGTCCAAGGACAGTGCTCAGGCCCTGAGCTCAAGCCCAGGACTGGCAAAAAAAAAAAGAGCCTATGGACTTTAGTGCTCAGGCTGGCTTTGAACTGTGATCCTCATATCTCAGCCTCCTGAGTAGCTAGGATTACCCGTGTGAGCTACGGTACAGGTGTCAGCTCACCTTCTTTATTTTATTGAGCATTCTTGTCGTTATTTCTTGAGCTCATTGTTTGAACTTCCTTCATCACTATCAGTTCTTTATTATAGAGACATGTTGCCTTGTTTAGTTATGAATTGTGTTTTTTTGTCCTCTAGAACTTACACATCTGGGGCTAAGATTTGGTGGAGATTTTGTCTCCCAGTTTTTGTTGTTGTTGTTGTTTTGTTTTTGTTTTTGTTTTTTGTCGCTCATGGGACTTGAACTCTGGGTCTAGGCACTGTCCCTGAGCTCTTCAACTCAAGGCTACCGCCCTACCCCTCTAGCCACAGCGCTACTCCCCATTTTCTGGTGTTTAATTGGAGATAAGAGTCTCATGGACTTTAGTGCCTGGGCTGGCTTTGAACTGCAATCCTCAGATCTCAGCCTCCTGAGTAGCTAGGATTACAGGTGTGAGCCACCACACCCCAGTCTCCCAAGTTTTTTATTGGTGATTTCTTTTCTTTCTTTATTTTATTTTTCTGTGGGTCATGGGGCTTGAACTCGGCCTGGGTACTGTCCCTCAGCTCTTCAGTTCATGGCTACTTCTCTACCCTTGATCCCCACTTAGTAATTTCTAGACATTAATTGGAGATAAAGAGTCTCAGTTCCTTTTATGCCAGACTGGCTTTGAACCTTGATGCTCAGATCTCAGCCTCCTGAATAGCTAGGATTACAGGCATGAGCCACCCGTTAGTTAGTGATTTCTTAAAGATTAGTGCCTAAGATTGGATAATGGCTAGGTTCCTCTTAATAGATATAAGGGGTGAGTTGCAGCTGTTAAACAATCAATTTTGATGCTAAAGAGACTGTGTACATAACTCTTCTCTACTAAAGTTGGGGAAGATTGTCTATAAAAGCTGTGGCAGCTGATAAACCACACCATTTAATATTTGTAGCAATTTTAATGAAAACTAGTTGCCACTACTCTGATATCCATATATAGAAGCAACTCCATATCTTTATAATCTAGGAACACCTTAATTAACCAGGGTGGTAATACGAAGGAGGTAGCAAAGCTACCACTAATGAATATTAGGTAGTTTGTTTTATAGGGAAGGAACAGGTGGGAGATAAGTGTAATAGGAAAATTAAAAAGGAAATGTTAGTAGGGGAAAAAATCTAGCTAATATACTGAGTGGGGAAGGCAAAATTAAAAGAATTAAACACACATACACAATAACAATGAAGAAAAGGAAGCAAAATGAAAACAAATAGAACTCAAAATACCTAACATGAAACAAAAACACACAATGAATGATGTTTAGTCACCTTGTGAGAATATAGGTAATGAGAAAAGATTAAGGTTGTGGAAACAGAGGTAGAAGGAAATGTGCAACAGAACAGTTATACTTGGGGGGGCCGGGAGTTTGGCTTAGTGGTTAAAGTGCTTGCCTAGCATGCATGAAGACCCGGGTTCGATTCCTCGGTACCACATATAGAAAAAAGCCGGAAGTGGTGCTGAGGCTCAAGTGGTAGAGCTCTAGCCTTGAGAAAGTCCAAGGACAGAGCTCAAGCCCAGGACTGGCAAAAAGGAAAAAAAAAAAAAATAAGAACAGTTATACTTGGTAGATAAAAGGAAAATACAAATGGGGAAGAGCTACTAAATAAGATGGAAGTATGATTTAAAGTAGTAAACTGAAAGATAGGTGTTATTGTATAGATATATGATAAACTCAAAGGAAAGGAAAGGAGAAGGAATAAGCACAACTAAAAAAATGAACCCAAAGGGGTAAATGGCTATATTACAAAGCAAAATTAAAAAGTAAATGGCTTATGTCAGATGTGAAGAAAATTTATACAGCTAGGTGAATAAAAAAAAAAATTAAAATCAAGCCAGACAGCAGTGGCTCACACCTGTAATCCTAGATACTCAAGAGGGTGAGATCTGAGGATCTCGATTCAAAGCAAGTTCAGGCAGAAAAGTTCCCATGAGACTCTTATCTCCAATTAACCACTCAAAAACTGGAGCTGGTGCTGTGGTTAAGTGGTAGAGTGCTAGTCCTAAGCACAAAGAGGCTCAGGGACAGTGCCCAGGCCCTGAGTTCAAGCCCTACAACTGACCCCTAAAAAAGCTAGAACCAAAGTAGTAAATTAGACTTATATTAAAAAAATGAGTTTTTAATTTTTTCTTATGTGTATATATGTAAATATATATTTATATATACACATATATTTGAATATATGTATATACACTTATGTTTGTGTATACATATGCATGCATGCATGCATGTATGCATGTATGTATGTATGTATGTATGTATGTATGTATGTATATATACACACATATACTTTTGCAAGGTGCAGGGGGCTGTGAAAGTCATGTTCTGTAGACCTAGATGTGAGGCTGTATCCTCAGCAGTCAGCATGTACAGCTGGGCTGATAACTAATTCATAGGACTCCCATTTAGAAGTTAATTTCATCCTAGCCTTTGGCTATGTAGTTCTCTCCTAGCCAGTGAGGGTAGAGTCATGGAAAACTATCACATCCGTACCTTCAGAGTCTCTGCTGCCTGTTATCAAGCCTGTGTTCTATGGCCCTACCTGTAGTCCCAGAGCTCCTTGACTTCCAGACATCTTGGGGCCTTTTGGAGCCCCAGTGTCTCTGATCATGGCTTCTGCTGGGCATTATGAATGGCTAAAATACAACTCTCTGTGAGAAAAAAAAAACAATGGTTGCCAGACCTGGTAGATTGTTGTAACATTCTGTTTCTCTCTCACAGGGTATGGATCTTGAAACTTTAAGGCCTCTCATCTCTTCCCAACCCCTTCAGTGGCGCTGCTATGCAAGGCTTGTGACCCCACAGCATATGTTTCTGACTTTTCTGCCAGCTACTTTCTCAGGTACCAACTGCTGACCATCCTCACTAACCCCCTTGGGTATAAACTCTTGCGCTCACTCACTGGCCTATTAGACAGCCCTGATTTGTTTGTCTTTTCCTCAGATGTTCAACGTCTGGCTGCTTGTGGTCTGGAGGGACCCTTTCAAGAGGAAGCGAAGCTTAAGTTTGGGGATTGGAGTGGAGCCACCAACCTGAAAGATATGGAAGGAACTGGGACCAAGGCTACAAAGCCACAAGTCCCCATTCTCAGCATAACCCCGGCTGTAGGTAAGGATGCTGATGGAAGTCAAGTCAGTTAAGCAGGAATGGAATGGCAAAGAAAATAGAGGGTGTGAAGACTGTGGGACATCTATCCTCACAGACAATGCCTATGATCAAGGCGAACCAATCCTGCCCTTCCGTCGAGACTTACAGGCTTATACTGGGCGCCAGGCTTCCCAGACAGAGGGTGCAGATGGACTACGGACCCGGTGTCCTGTCTACATCTATAGCTGTTCATTGGAAGCACTGAGGGAACAAATGGTTGGTGTTCAGCCCCCTCAGGCACCTCGAGACCTCATCTTTAGGTGAGTACCCTTGACTTT
Organism: Megascapheus bottae; assembly: GCF_031878675.1. NCBI lineage: Eukaryota > Metazoa > Chordata > Mammalia > Rodentia > Geomyidae > Megascapheus > Megascapheus bottae. Next base: position 56,727,245 of record NC_143514.1, on the reverse strand, counting down.
GACCTGGTGTTTTTCCCCATCAAAGTTTGGGCATACTTTCAGTGGTAGTCATCAAGAACTTCACTTCTTAGGTGCCTGCTGCTAGCTGCTGGGTTAGTTTTCCTCATCAAATCAGTTGAACATGCTGGGGATGATCCTCTGGAGTACAGGTGGCTGATGAGTTCAACGTACCACTTAGGGGAGTTGTCCAAACTGTTTTCCCTCCCGTTTCTAGGACTCAGTTCCTGGACCATCCCTCTGCCTCCTCAGTGTGGATGGAGCCCAGGTATAAAGAAGCAGCCACCCATTGTAGCTTGCTGCAGGAGCATGCACAGAGGTGCTATGTTCGTGGTGAGTAAGAAGGCCATGTAGAAGAAGAGTGGAGCTGTGGGAGTAGATTCATGGAGATGGCAGGTGGGGCCTGGAGAGACTGTTCCAGAGCTGACACTGGTCATGGTCCACTGTCCTTCCATCAGGGCTCTTCCGGAGCTTGCAGCAGGCACAGAATGTGACTTGTCAGGATTTGCTGACAGCGGTGGATGCCTGTGAGGAGCTACTACAAGAAATAGACATCACCTCTTTCTTGCTTGCACTATGTGGCCACACTTGGGGTTTGCCTCATGCACCTCCAAGTCCTGGTCCTCTAAGCCCAGGGCCCTTCAGCAGCAGCATTGAGGAGGGCCCAGAGCCTCGGGAACGAGCAATCTTAGCTTCTGAGTCCAGGTTAGTGTTGTTCTTGAATGATGTTGGAGCAGGAAGGCAGACAGATCAAGTCCTTATTCAAAGACCTAGACAGACATAATCCTAGACATCTGTAATCCTAGCTACTTGGGAAGAAGAAGCAGGAGGACCACAAGTTTAGGTGCAGCCCGGGCAGTTATAAACAACAAAATATAAACAAAGAGGCTAGGGGTGTTGCCCATGTGGTAGAGTATTTGCCTAGCATGTTTGAAACCTTGGATTCAATCCCCAGTATTAGCAGGGTGGTGCGGGTGGAATGAGGGACCAGTGTAGCATGTCCTGTTACTAGCTTTCCATACAGGATGCTTTCTCTCATTTGGCTCTGGCAGCAGTCTTACTCCCAGATAGCTTCCAGGATCTGCTTCTGTGGTGTGGTCTAATGCGCCAAGCCTGAGCTATGGAGTTCCCAGTTGCCAGAGTGAAAGTGGAGACTTTCTGAGAGGCCTTCCATAGAATAGTAACAATTTCCCAGACCAATTTGTACACATCATCAAGCTCAATCCTATTTTCCTCGCAGTGAGCCCCTTCCTTAGGGCTTGATAGGTTCCAGGTAAAAGACTAGAGGGGAAAAGCAAGCAAGCAAACAGCTCTGTGTTAGCCTCTGCAATGTGTTGCCATTGGAACTGTGTTAGTGGGGATACTCCTAGGTCAGAACTCCAGAGTACCCACTTATGCCCCCAAAGTAAATGTGTTTTCTTCCCAGCAAGCTTTGCTTCTCTACATGCCTTCTCCATTCGTCCTCCACCTAATGATACAAGTCCAGAAAACCACCATCATCCATACTTTGTTTCACAGAAATGTCTGGCCCTTAGATATGGAGGTTAGAACTCAAATAAGTGGGTTGGTTCTCCTTGCCTGTGTGACCAAACTGGCCATGATGCCACATTATTCAGGCAGAGACCAGTGTGTGCTGCTCCCCAGTTGGGAAGCAGGCACTTTAATCCCTAATAGCTCTTAACACTGGTATGCTTTCTTCTCAACCCCAACTACTCAGTATAGAGACCGAGGACCTAAGTGAGCCTGAGTTTCAGAGTACCCGTGTCCCTGGTAATTCAGATCCTGGCCCAGAGATCTCTCTGACAGATGTCTGCCAGCTCAGAGGGGAGGTGCATGATGCCCTTCATGGCCTCATCCAGGTGAGAGAAGCTTGGGGAGAACAAAAGAGGGCTAGAGTCCTACTCATGCAGAGGACAGTGTTCTCTGGGTCGAGGGTATGCGTCTGCCTTGTTCTAGTAAAAAGTCAATGGTCTTCCAGGAGAGACTGACATCATAGCTCTTTTTAACCCCACGGCAGGAAAAGTTCCTGGAGATCAGCCGCCTCCACTTCCGCACAGTACCCTCCAATCCCCACTACTTTTTCTACTGTCCTCCATGTAGCAGGCGAGAGGTGAGTGACCTTCCTTCCCTCTCCTGTGTCCCTACCTCAGAGCCCCAAGAGCCCAACTGGCATGCCTGTATCCTATTGAATCCTCTTGTCCTGCTTTGATTAGCTATATTTCTCTCTCTCATTCTCTCTCTCTAAATTTTCTTTCCCAGTCCTGGGGCTTGAACTCAGGGCCTGGGCACTGTCCTTGGGATTTCTTAAGTCTGGTGCTCTACTACTTGAGCTCCAGCACCACTTCTGGCTTTTTCTGTGTATGTTGTACCGAGGAATCGAACCCAGGGCTTTGTGCATGCTAGGCAAGCACTATACATATATACAAGCATATATACAATATATCAGATAACAAGGTGAAATACTGTAACAATATGAGATAACCAAGGGACAACAGAAGAGATGAGAGATAACATAGTACATTAAGGATAATAATGACTTATTATATGGCTTTTGTTTCTATATCCTGGAGGTCCTTTCATTTAGCATCATACTATATGGCCTTATGTATTTAGGTTTTGTTCTATTGTAAGTCTCTGCTAGGAGAGCCCAAGGTTTCTACTGATTATGACAAATGCGGGAAACCATTGAGCCTATGTTCCTTTGAGTCTGGCTTACTTCACTTAATATGATATTTTCTAAGTCTTTCCATTTCCTTACAAATGGGGCGGTGTCGTTCTTTCTGATAGCAGCATAGAATTCCATTGTGTATAAATACCACATCTTGTTGATCCACTCATCAACTGAGGGACATCTGGGTTGGTTCCATATCTTTGCTATGGTAAATAGTGCTGCAGTGAACATCGTTGTGCTAGTGGGAAAAGATCTTCACTAACCATACAACAGACAAAGGCCTCATATCCAAAATATATCAACAGCTCAAAAAATTGAATCACTCCAAAACTAATCTCCAAAGAAACAACCATCCCATTAAAAGATGGGCCAAAGACTTAAAGAGAGTCTTCTCTGAAGAAGAAATAAAAATGGCCTATAGGGCCGGGAGTTTGGCCTAGTGGTAGAGTGCTTGCCTAGCATGCACAAAGACCTGGGTTTGATTCCTCAGTACCACATACATTGAAAAAAGCTGGAAATGGTGCTGAGGCTCAAGTGGTAGAGCTCTAGCCTTGAGAAAGTCCAAGGACAGTGCTCAGGCCCTGAGCTCAAGCCCAGGACTGGCCAGAAAAAAGGCCTATAGACACATGAAGAAATGCTCGACATCTCTGGTCATAAAAGAAATGCAAATCCAAGTGGAAGATTCCACTTCACTCCAGTTAGAATGCCAGGATCAAGAAATCTAATAACAAATGCTGGAGGGGATGTGGCCAGGAGGGATCACTATTACACTGTTGGTGGGAGTGCAAACTCATTCAACCACTATGGAAAGCAGTATGTCAGTTCCTCAAAAGACTAAACATAGAGCTCCCCTATGACCCAGCAATTCTACTACTTGGCATTTACCCAATTGTCCAGAAACAAGGACATACTAAATCAGCTGTATTTTTCTTACCTTGTTTTTATTTTTCTCCAGGATGAGGGTCCCCGGGACATAGTAGACAGAAAAGTCAGTGACCTTGAGTTTTCAGAGGCTGAGCTCCTGGGAGAAGAAGGTACATGAGCAAGTGATCCAGGTGGGGAGTCTGCTTTAAGTTAGGCCCTAGGGGTCTCTGCCATCCTTGCCTATTGACCATGTTCCATGTCCCACTAGGATATACATCTGCCTGTTGTGTGGTCACAGAGAGTGACCCAGAGCTGGAAGTGGAATACCGTGAGAGCCGTGAGCCCGACCTGGGGCTTGCTGGGCTAGACTCTGCCTCACTGTCAGATGCAGACACTGTTAATCCTGATGAAGATTCCTTCAGTATATTGGGAGGCGACTCACCTACTGGGCCTGAGAGCCTCATGCATGACCTGCCACCCCTCTTCCTACACCTTACGTGCTCTGTGCGACTGCGTGGGCAGCACAGCTCAGTGCCTGTGTGCAGCCTGCCCACCTGCCTGAGTGAGTTTGGGGGAGCCCAGGAAAGACCAGAGATCATAGTACAACTTGCTTGCCTGCCTGGAAGTGGAGGACAGCCTGGAAATATGAAAACTATTTTCCCAGGGTCTATGGCAAACTCTTAACTGTCCCCCCTCTCCCAGGCCAGGTGCTTTCCAGTCTGGAAGGACCCCCAATTGGAGGCCGAGTTCCCCTAAGGGACCTCAGTATCACTCTGGATGTCTTTGTGCTGACTTTGCCACTAGAAGTGGAGCTCCCTCCAGCCTCGGACCCGCAGCACCATCGGTGTGGCAGCCAGCTTGGTAGTAGGGGGTGGCGGGGTCTGGGACATTGTGGAAATTGGGGACCATTAAAAGAATTTAAGGAGACCTGGGGACTAAGGAGACTTGGAGGATGCACTAGGAGAATATTAACCTCCTGACCTTTGACTATTGCTCCCATCCTGTTCAGGTCAACATCTGAGAGCAGTGCTTCATTCCCACGGTCCCCAGGGCAACCATCATCCTTACAATCAGATGATGGCCTAGGGCCCCCACTTCCACCCCCAGAAGAAGAGAGGTATATGTTCTTATGCTTCTTTCAGAGCTCCTCATTTCCCTCAGTTTCATTTTTCTGGAAACTAAGATCTAAACCTTTCTTCCATTTAGGCACTCAGGACTATCCAATTTAACCACACCCCACAGGCTGGCTGTTGAAACCACCATGAGTGAGGTGAGGGCCATCGATGCTCCAGCATGAGCAACAGACACCTAATGCTCTAACCCATGTCCTTTCCATCATATGAGTGGGATGAGGTACCCTTTTATTCTGCAGTTGCAGTGAGGCCTGGAAGTCTCCCTCAGGACTCTCTCAGCCTAGGAGGCAGAGTATCTTTTTTGAATGGTCTGGTTGAGAGCTGAGATAAAGCTTCAATATGCAAGGGGTTTCTGTCTGCCTGTAGATCCGTTGGTTATTAGAAGATGAGATGGTGGGGGCACTCCGAAGAGGGGGCATTCCTCAGAGCCCTGCCCTGCATCGAGCAGCTGCCCACATCCATAGCTCTTCTGGGCGCTCCACCTGCCTTCGACAAACCCTTCCACTGAGTTTTGTGTTTGGGCCAGAGCGCTCCCTCACTCAATTCAAGGAGGTAAGTTGCCTTCAGAGTACTTCATGGTTTGATTGGGACCCATTCTTCCGGGACCCCACACATAGAACTAGAAGGTTTTCTTAGTTTGAGTCCATAGACTTATCCTTTCTGTCTCCCTCTGTATCATATTGTCTGTCCCCTCAGCCCTATGCCTGGCAGGCCAACTCAAGTGGCAAGAGATCCAGCTTCCAACCTTGCCACTGGGCCTGTTGAGCCATGGCAAATCACTGAACCTTTTCTTTCTACTTTAGCAGTGGGGTTGTTGGCATCTGCTTTACTGGGTAGTTGGAGTGTCTGATAAGGAATTGTAGGGTGCTGTGTTTTGAGAAGGCTACTTTTGCTTATCCTATGACTCCTGCTCCCCAGGAGTTCCGCCGCCTCTACCTCCCTGGCCATATTCTCCTTGAAGACCCTGACAGTGGCTTCTTCTTTGTGGCAGTTGGCCAACAGCCACGCGGGCTGCCAGGGGAGACCTCTTCAGAGGCCTGGGCTTGGCACAGCCCTGAGGACAGGGCTGAAGGTGGTGAAGGAGAGGTAAGTCCGACCTGGGGATAGAAAAGGGTACCAATATGTGTGTGGTACTATGTCAGTCTTGATTTCTGTCCGTCAGGCCCTGGCAGCCAGCCCCCACACCCTCGGCTCCCCAGAAGATACTGAGTGTACCCCCATCATCAGCCTGCCTAGCCTACCACAGGAAGGTAAGAGAACTTGGGCCATAAAACTGGCCCAGCTTTTGTTTCTAGAGGGAGGCCATAGAAAATATCCAGAGAGCTGGGCATGGTGGCTCACTTCTGTAATCCCAGCTACTCAGGAGGCTGAGATCTGAGAATCACAGTTCAAAGCCAGCCCAGGCATAAAGTCCATGAGACTTTTATCTCCAAATAACCACCAGAAAACCACAAGTGGCACTGTGGCTTAAATGGTAGAGCACTAGCCTTGAGCTGAAGAGCTCAGGGACAGTGCCCAGGCCCAGAGTTCAAGCCCCATGAATAACAACAACAAAAAAAAAAATCAAGAGAAGTTCCAGATGTTTCCCTTCTCTGTCCAGTGAGTCAGCCTGGGCCCAGCCGGGGACTAAGCCTCATGTCCAGTCAAGGCAGTGTGGACTCAGACCACCTAGGTAAGCTGGGGCAGAAGTAGGGGATTCTAAGGTGATGGCATATGGTCTAGGACTACACAGGAAGATCTGGGCAGCTTAAAAGGAGCTCATTAGGAGGACTTTTAGGAATCATTTTCCATTTTTCTGAGAATACCTTTCTGAAGGCTTGTTCTGGTGAAAAACAGCCATCAAATGCAGAAAGCTAGAGAACAACTGCATATCACCCTGTGCATGTGTGTATGTGGTGGGGGAGAGATGTTAATCTCGCTTGTCTTAGCTTTATGAAAAAAAACTTGTTATTTTTATGCAAATTGTTTTTTTTTCCTTTTTTTCTGGATCATGTCACATCAACACAAGTCCAGGCCTCCAACTGTCAAGTGCTCTTGAGTCATTTCTGTCTTATTAAACATGCTCCATCTGGGGGAAAAAAAAAAGGAGCTCATTTGAAGGGAATCATCAAGCTCAATATTGTAAGGGGTTCAAATGAATCGGGCTGACCTGAGAATGAGTTCAGTATGTTTGACACAGGTTATGATGGTGGAAGCAGTGGCTCTGATAGTGAGGAGCCCAATGAGACCCCTGGTGAAAAGACTTCCTTCACATTGCGGACTCCACCTGGGCCAGCACCTCCTCAGCCTTCATTCTCAGGCTTCCCTGGGATCTGCCTGCCTGACTTCTGGCTTATTGCTCGAGTATTACAAGATCGTGTGGAAGTATATGCACATGCACGGTAAGTGGAAGCCATGAGGGCCTGCACCCAGCCTCCATTTAGCCACTTTGTCTTATTCCCACAAGTTAGATTTGAGACTGATTTGTACTCTAAGGTTGAGGCTCTAGATCTCTCTCTTCCCAAATCTTCCTAACAAAGCACACTACTTGTTCACCTTTCTTAATGGAGTTGCAAAGCTAATGGAGATTTTGGCTTCTAACTGAGCATTAAGTACGTTCACAGTTCAGAGTGGCTTCAAGGATGAGAATGTAGCAATAGAGTAATAAAGCTGGGCGCTGGTGGCTCATACCTGTAATCCTAGCTACTTAGGAGGCTGAGGATCAAGATTTGAAGCCTGCCTGGGCAAGAAAGTCTGAGAGACTTTTTGTTTTGTTTTGTTTTTTGCCAGCCGTTGTCCCTAAACCTCTCTGTGCTCAAGGCTAACATTCTACCACTTGAGCCACAGTGCCATTTTGGCTTTTTCTGAGCATTTTATTGGAGATAAGAGTCTCATGGAGGAGGGTGGGTGGTGGGTGTGGGGGAGGGTAATGGGTACCAAGACATGTGAAAGGGTATCAGTGTATGTGAATTAATGCACCTTCTATCTGGCAAATATCATGTAACCCTTTTATTAATTACAATAAAAAAAAAAAGAGTCTCATGGACTTTCCTGCCTGAGCTGGCTTCAAACAGAAACCGTCAGATCTCAGCCTCTTTCATAGCTAGGATTAGAGGTGTGAGCCACCAGCACCCAGCTCAAGAGATTTATCTCCAGTTAACCACCAGAAAACTGCAAGAGCAGTTGTGGTTCAAAGTGGTAGAACACTAGCTTTGAGCAGACTGTACCCAGGCCTTGAGTTCAAACCCAATGATTGACAAAACAAAAAACAAAGGCACTTACAGTCTGTAGGCACTGTTCTAGCATTTACATGGATCAGCTTATCTAATCTATATAACATCCCTATATCATATTACCCTGAGTATATGAAGGAAGTAAACATAAAACAATGAAATACTTACCCAAGGTCACAGTAGGTGGCCAAGACAATTATAGCTAGCCAGCTGCTTAAATATTCTCTGTACTTGGGCGTGGGGTTGAAAGGAGACTGTATTGTATTCTGATGATGATACAAGCGTTAGAATGGTGCCATCAGGAAGCTGATGGTGAGGCAGGCATGGAGCTGAAGCTTCTAGAGCTGCTCTTGAAAATTCTATTTTGCGCCTTTCCTGTCAGGTTCACTTCCCTCTGTGCAATCCTGCTTCCTTCTGTGGTTTCCCAGTTCACACTCAGGACACTTATAACTCCCTCCCCACCACAGTTCTTTGTCTGATCCATCCATCCTTCCTAGGAGCCTGATTCGGGAGGATGGGGGACCTGGCACCGAGTGTCGCCACCTACAGCAGCTACTGGTGAGGCGAGTTGGGGAGATCTGCAGGGAGGTCAACCAGGTAAGAGCAGCCGGGGCCAGGGTTCTCAAGCACTGGGACACAGAAGATAAAAAGATAAAGGCATTTTGAGGGCTTTTAGAGGCTGTCAGTATATCTCAGACTCAATAATTGGGGCCTATTCTCGTTGACCCATCCTCTAGTTACTTCTTACCAGTTAGAAAGCTCCCCAACTCACCCCCAGAAATGGAGTCACTTTTTTTTTTATTTATTTTTTTGTCAGTCATGGAGCTTGAACTCAGGGCCTGGGCGCTGTCCCTAAGCTCTTTTTGCTCAAGGCTAGCACTCTCCCACTTTGAGCCACAGCAACACTTCCAGATTTCTGGTGGTTAATTGGAGATAAAAGTTTCTTGCTGCCCAAGCTGGCTTCAAAACCTTGGTCCTCGTGTATAGCTAGGATTACAGGCATGAACCACGAGCACCCAGAAGAGTTACCTTTTTATTCCTTGCCAGTGACTGAAACATTCCCCCCACCCCCCCAGTCTCTCTTTTTGTGGATCATGGGGCTTGAACTCAGCCTGGGCGCTGTCCCTGAGCTCTTCAGCTCAAGGCTACAGCCCTACCCTTGAGCCAAGCCCCACTTTCCATTTTCTAGAGGTTAATTGGAAATAAAGAGTCTTAGGTTCTTTTGTGCCCTGGCTGGCTTGATCCTCATATTTCAGCCTCCTGAGTAGCTAGGATTACAGGCATGGGCCACCACTCCCAGCTGACTAAAACATTCGGTATCCTTGAGCTATATGCTAGCATTAGAGATTTTCTGTGAAATTGACCCTATGGAGCTTAGAGAGAGGGATATAGTTATTTGTATACTAAAGTATACAAATTACTTCAGTGATAGTTGTAAAAAATTCTTAGAGGAAAAGCACATATAATAAGAAAGGAGCTGACCATCCAACGTCATTTTTAGTTTGAGGACTGAAGAAGGGTGACTAGATTTTGAGTAAGAGTAAAGACAAACGCTCCTCACTGGGTTTGCTTTCATCCCTGAGCCCATTGAGGAAAGCACTCTCTGATCACTTAGGTCCTTTTATGTTGACGATGGTGATGTTTTGGTTTTGAGACAAGGTCTCAATATATAGCCCATACTTGTCTCCTAATGTTCTTATTTTGACCTTCAGTAATGGAAGTCAAAACAGTGGGTGTTCTCTCTGGCCTCTGAGCCTCCTGACGATTATCCACTTAAGGTATTTTAGTTTTCTTACATCTTGCTGTTTTCCCAGCGACTGCTCCTTCAGGACCTGCATGACAGTCATGTGTGTAACTCCCTTCTGGTGGCAGAGAGTGAGGAAGATCTATGGCGTAGTGAGACACTCTTCCACTCCCGTCAGCGGGCGCTGCTACCTACTGATGGTAGGATCCCATCCAGCAGCCTCCCTCACAAGCCTCCTTCACTGCTCTTTCTCATGTCCAGTCCTTGGGGTAGAGTCATGGGAAACTAAGATAGGATGCCTGGGTCCTGCTGCTGCTAGGTCATCAGTGACTTTCAGGAAAGCAGTTTTATTGGCCAGATGGAGGAGGAACTGATAAAATGGAAAAGTCACAATAGACAGGTGGGACAGAGAATAACTGTTCTTTTAAGTAGTGGTAAAAGAAAACTGAAGGAAGATAGAGGCAAGGAAGGAACTTTAAGACAGAGACCTGAGTATGTTTATGTTCTATAGAGAAAGAACCAATGATTAAGGAGAAGAGATGATTAGCATCTGGGTATCACATGGCTCCATAAGAACAAGTCTCCACATGGCCTTTCTTGATACTGACTGTGGTAGTTTGGTTTAGTTTTGGTGCCAGTTCTAAGGCTTGAATTCAAGGCCTCTCTCACTTGACTTTTTTCACTCAAGGCTGATGCTCTACCACTTAAGCCAAACCACCATTTCTGTGGCTTTTTGCTGGCTACGTGGGGAAAAAGTTTCAAGTCAAGCACCAGTGGCTAACCCTGTCATCTTAGCTAATCAGCAGGCTGGGATCTGAGGATCGCAGTTTGAAGCCAGTCCAGGCAGAAAAGTCCCTGTGAGACTCTTATCTCCAGTTAATCATTTAAAAAGTGGAAGTGGATCTATGGCTCAAAGTGGTAGAGTCTTGAGCAAAAAGAACTCAGGAACAGTGGCCCAGCTCTGAGTTCAAGCCTTATGGCTGGGGGAAGGTGGGGGGAAGAGTTTCACAGACATTTCTGCCCAGGCTGGCTTTAAACCTTCATCCTCAGATCTCAGTCTCTTGAGTAGCTAAGATTACCGATATGAGCCTCCAGTGCCTAGCTTTCATATCCAAAGTGTTTATTTTTCTCCACTAGGGGAATAGACAGGGATGAGGAGTCTAAAGGAGTGAGAATAAGTAGGCCATTTCCCACATGGGAGAAGAACAGAGGGGAGAGGCTGTGGTCCTATAGCAGGATTGGCTTTTTGACTGGCTGTCCCTCTAGATGGGCTCAGGGCTCCTTCGAGTTGTTTGGGGGATTTCATGTCATGGTAAGGAAACGTAAATCTACTTGAGCTGGTAATAGGAGTCTCAATATTTCTTTCTCCTTCTTTTAATTTTGTTGTTGTTGGGGCTTAAACTCTGGACCTGGGTGCTGTCCCTGAGGCTCTTCAGCTCAAGGCTATCACTCTACCACTTGAGCCACAGCACCTCTTCCAGTTTTCTGGTGGTTAATTGGAGATAAGAGTGTCACAAATATCTGTGCCCAGACTGGCTTTAAACTGTGATCCTTAGATCTCAGCCTCATAAGTAGCTAGGATTAAAGGCATGAGCCACCAACTGGTTCTTTTACTTTTGATAACCTCTTTTCCTAGTCTATAGAGGAGAAACCAAATCTTGTTTTCTTAAACTACTTCCTTCTGGCTTAAAATCAGACCACTCTTTATTTTAACATTCTTAAGAATGTCAGGATAGGCCGGGAGTTTGGCCTAGTGGTAGAGTGCTTGCCTAGCATGCATGAAGACCTGGGTTTGATTCCTCGGTACCACATACATAGAAAAAAGCCAGAAGTGGTGCTGAGGCTCAAGTGGTAGAGCTCTAGCCTTGAGAAAGTCCAAGGACAGTGCTCAGGCCCTGAGCTCAAGTCCAGGACTGGCAAAAAAAAAAAAAAAAAAAAAAAAGAATGTCAGGATAGTGTGTTGTAGCACATCTTGGGACATTCCTCATATTAAAGCAGAAACCCCATAAGTAGTAGACTCTCATGGTTTTCAAGGCAGTTTCTGCAATTTGAGAATATGCTAGGACAACAAAGCACTTCTACTTCAGTTTGCCTTCTAGCAGCCAGGGATATTAGACCAGTCAGAACCCAGACACAGCCTTTCTTCATTTTAGTCTCTATCTCCCCCACCCTGCCCCCGAAACCCTTAGCAACAGCATTCTGTGACAGTTTCCATGCGGAAATTCTGCAGTCTCCTGAGTATCCTGTTTGTGCTGACATCTGACAGCATCTCTGGGAAACAAGACTTTTTACCTACTGAGGGTTCCTTGTCTACCTGACAAAAATCAAACAAGGCACTGGACGATGGCCATAGCTCTTACGTATTGTCACACCACCCTTTGGTATAGCTATCCTTCAAAGCACAGGATATCATTTTCCTCACTCCACAGCTGGAATACATAAGTAACCATAGCCTTTTCTGTTTTAATGAGACTACTATTGCAGCTTCCTTTGAGGATAATGGCTAATAGGGCTCCTGACATATGTCACAACAGGGTCAAAATCCCTTGGTGTTCTCTTCAGAATTGCCTCATGGCTTTGCTTTTGTCAACACTGGTCCTTAATTTCTTCTTGAGTCTCCTTGAGATGATTCTGAAAGCCTCTGTGCTAAGACCCGGCTTCCTAAGGGCATGCCTCTGCTTTGCCCTACCTTGTCACCAAAGATCAGCTTTCCCTGACAAGCAAATGGACAGGGAGAGCTAAGAATGAGTGACTAGTTCCCAGATGAGCATTCTGGTGATGAGCTAGGAATCTTGTTTTAATCCATGTTTTCTCTTCCCCAGATTATGCTGCTGATGAGAGCTGTGCACCCCGAGGGTATCTGGCAGCCACCATGCAGTTTGTCCCTGGCCATTTCTCCTGTGATGTTGTATGGGGAACTGTGATCCGAGTCCATTCACGCCTCAAGATGGGGCCCAGTATGGGGGTCTCTCGAGGTATGTAATTGGCGTGAGAGAGCAGTGGTGGGTGATGTGGGGAAGGGAATTTTTTAAGTCTATGTTACTCCCTCAGCCATACAGGCCCTGCGCTCTGTGCTCAATGCCTTTTCTGTGGTGAACCGGAAGAATATGTTTGTTTATCAGGAACGAGCAACCAAGGCTGTCTACTATCTTCGGTATGTAGATCCTGAAAAGATGGGTTAAAGTCAGGGACGAGTTAAAGTCAAGAGACATGTTCATACCTTACCATTTTTTTCTCAGGCTCCTGGAGACATCTTGCAGTGACCGGCCATGGGAAGCAGATACGCTGCCCCCTTCCCTAGCTCTGTCCCGGAGCCAGGAGCCTATCTGCTCTGAGGAAGCCTCGGCATGTATTATTCCTCTCCTCATTTTCTCTGTGCTCCCCTGTGCTTTGCTCCCTAGAGCTAGAACCTGACCGTCTTTGTCCCTGCAGGGCCCTCGTTCTCCAATGGACATGGCTTCCAGCCGCACTTCAGATGCTGCTCGTCCTGTTGGCCAAGTGGACAGACATATCCAGTTATTGGTACATGGTGTAGGGCAGGCAGGTAAAGACTGTGAAAGGTTTGGAAGTGACTCATTATATCCCAGAATCCTTGAGAACATCTCTCAGAGTCTCCTTCTACTCTGCCCAGGGGCCCCTTCCAGTTACTACTCTGAGCAGGAGCTGGGGTGGGGGGAGAGGACAGACTCCAGTAACATTTAGGTGGATTGGAATAAGAGCTAACTGAGATCCAGTGTGTGAAGAAGAGCTGGGTGACTGTGGATACTTGGCTCCATTGGCCTGAGACCAAGGATGGACTGGAGTGAAGATAATGGGTTCATGTTGGGCTATGTAGAGCCTAAGGTCTTTTGGTAATGTGTGCCAGGTCTCAGCTAATACGGTTACATACCTTGCTCTTAATATTTGCAACATCCCTGTGAGGTTGTTGCTGTTGTAATTCTTACGTTTGGATGAGTGCACCAAGTCTTTGAAGTATAATTCATGTGCCCATAGTTAGAATGAGTTGCTTGGCAGAAGTAGACCCTACTCTTGGCACCTTCCAGCACTGGCTCTCCCAACTACTGCCAGTGCATGAGGGGTGGCATGGGGCAGCTGGATCTCACACAGTGTCTCTGTCTTTCACAATGGCTTTGTGAAGGCCCTGAGATCACAGATGAGCTTGTGCGGGTTCTGCGTCGGCGCCTGGATGAGGCCACACTGGACGTCATCACAGTCATGCTGGTCCGGAACTGCAAGCTGACACCAGCTGATGTGGAGGTCAGTTCCCTCCCACGCGCTCCTTCTCAGGCTTAGCTGCAGGCATCTGACCAGTTTATGGGAAAGCTTGCATATTCAGCTGACCTCCCTTTCCCACTCTGCAGTTCATCCAGCCTCCTGGAAGTCTCCCATCAGAAGTACTACATCTGGCCCTGCCCCGCTCCTGCAGGCCCTGGCTTCCTGCCCTGGCCTGGTACCTGAGGCAAAATCTGCTCATCTTCCTGCACTCTCCAAAGTACACAGACAGCAACAGTCGGAACCATTTCAAAGTGAGATTGTCCTCAGCCTTCTCCAAATTCATGTGGATTCATCCCTTGTACACCCTCACTGCTCCCATATGTGTCTTTGCCCATGGCCCTGTATGCACCCAGCCTTCCACGCACCTTCATTTTCTTCCTGTCTTTCTGATCTTCCTTGTGCACTTACTTACACTTGTGCACACTCTGGATGCCTGTCTTAGTACTCCATGCCTTTTCTCTCCCCAGCATCCACTCCCACCACAAGGTGGCCTTCCTGACTTGGACATCTACTTATATAACAAGCCTGGTGGACAGGGCACTGGAGGCAAAGGTACAGCGCAGGGCAGAGGCCTGATGATATTGTCTCGTGTGAGAAAGGCTTTTCTCATCGTGTGGCTGAGAGAGCCTTTGCCAGCCTTGCAGCTGAAGGGAATCTTGGGAGGGGAGGTCTGCAAGTGCCAAAGCTAAGCCTTCCCATGGGTTTCTACCCAGGGGTCGCCTGTATCACTCTAGCCTTTGTGGATGACACAGGAGCCCCCATCTCACTGGCATTGTGGCCCCCATCTTCTCCGGGGCCTCTAGACCCACTACAAGAAGAAGAATTTGAGCAACTGACTCAGGTCATTCGCTGCCCAGTCACAATGGACAGTTCTTCAGGTGGGACAGCTTGATGGAAGAATGAGTGTTCAGTCGGTGCGGTAGAAGGCAAGAGTGATGAGTAGGGTGGCATCCAGGGGACCCTCAAGTAACCCCCATTCTTTTCTCCAGCTCAGAATGGGGCCCCACGGCTTCGCCTGGATGTGTGGGAAAAGGGGAACATTAGCATAGTGCAGCTGGAGGAGAAGCTGCGAGGAGCAGCTCGCCAGGCCTTGGCTGATGCCATCATGGAGCTGCAGTTGTTGCCAGCTTCACTGTGTACAGAGGACACACCCCCAGGTATGTGAGTCAAAGATCCCGGGTCATATGTTGTTTCCCATTCTTTCCACACCTGGCCTCCAGAATGGTTTAAGTCCAGAAAAGACAATATGGTAGGTGAGGTACAAAAAGCTGGGTTCAGAGAAAACATCACAAATGTTTTATCAGATGTAGGCATTTACAATCAGCTATCATCAAGGTAAAGCACTGACAGTGGACATATGGCAGCTGGTGTCACCTGAGGAAGATTACCTCAGGAACTTACCTCACAAATACATGGAGCTACGTACTCTCAGCTGCATGTGCACAGTAGCAGGAAGAGCAAGTGGCCAAGCGCTCTCATGCCAGTCTTGAGCTAGCTTGTCTAGAGGAAGACTGATGATTAGTAACACAGTCTATAATGTCTGGTATCCACAGGAAGTCTCAGCAGTGGTTCATTGGAAACCAAGAATTCAGCAGAGCGAACCAGCACCTTTCCATCTCCTGGCTCTGGGGAGCCTGTGACTCCACCTAGCAAAGCTGGCCGGCGTAGTTTCTGGGATATGCTGGTAATGGGAGGAAGTGATGAAGTTGCCCTCTACCTTGCTGCCTCTTAACTCCTTCAACCCTACCCCAACCCGACTGCCACTCCCCAGCCTTGTTTTGAGATAAAACTTCTCTGTCGGAGCAAGGAGTTTGGCCTAGTGGTAGAGTGCTTGCCTAGCATGCATGGAGACCCAGGTTTGATTCTTCAGTACCACATATATAGAAAAAGCCAGAAGTGGTGCTATTGCTCAGTGTTAGAGCTCTAGCCTTGAGAAAGCCCAAGGACAGTGCTCAGGCCCCAAGTTCAAGCCCCAGGACTGGCAAAAACAAAACAAAACAAAAAACTGCTCTGTCCTTTAGATGGTAATTTGCACAACATGGTGAATTTTCACTGATGTAGAGAGCCCAACTTTTTGATGCTTTTGTTTCCATTTTTCTTGTTGTATCCTCATAATACCCAGTGAGATAAATACAGCCTTAGCTCATGAGGCAAAGGCTCAGATGAGTGAAGTAACATTCCCAGGTCTTTTTAGTCACAAGAATGCCAGCCTCCAAAATGATCAGACTTGGCTATCCCTAATGCTTCCTTCCCATTAGCCCTTCCTCATTCCATTCCTTATCCCTAGAGTAAAACAGAATGTGGAGACTTGGGTTCTCCCAAAACAACTGATGACATTGTCCTGGATCGGCCTGAAGACACTCGGGGTCGGAGGCGACATAAAACTGAAAATGTTCGGACGCCAGGTGGAACTGAGAGAGCATCAGGCACAGATTCTGGAGCCCAGAGACAAAGGTATATGTGCATACTATGATACCGCATCATGGGAAGGTATAGGTGTAAAGTCACGGAGCAGTGTGTGATTTATATTAACTTACGTGTGTCCTGTATGGATGTGGAAGTTCTTATTGCCGCTCTATCTTTAGACGCCGGACGACGCAGCTAGAAGAGGGTGAGGTGGGAACTCTGCACCCTGTGTTTGCCCGTGTCGTTGAGCGCTGGATGGGGTTTATGGTTCAGATTGGTAAGACCTCCCAGACCTTCTCTGTCCCTCAACACCCAGCCCTGGTTCCTGTTCTGCATCCCCACAGTGACTTCTCTGTCCCCCAGGTTGTGCCTCAGTGTCCAGAAGCTCCACCCACATGGTATCCCGGTTCCTTCTTCCATCCATCTTGTCTGAGTTCACCACTCTAGTCACCTCCATGGCTGGAGACACCAGTGTTCGTGTCTTTGAACAACATTTGTGAGTTTGGATTCCCATGGATTCAGAGGGAACTTCCTCAGACCTCCTAAATGCTGGGAACTATAAGAAGCCAAACTCATAGAAGCTGATCAGAGAAGAGAAAGGCTGTAGAATGGGGCCATGGATGATTTCCTTTTTTTTTTTTTTTTTGCCTGCTCCTTCTTCTCGTTAGGGGTTCAGAACCAGGAATCTTCAGTCCTTGCACCCCTGGGCAACTGGTCCCAACTCCTCGCCCAGCAGCTGAGCGACACCTCCTGCTTCTGGGAAGGAACTTCATGCAGTGGAGGAAGCCAACCCAGCAGGGTGAGGGTGTGGCCACGGGGCGTGTCTACTGGCTAATCTGTGACCCTGCAGTGGGGAAGATGGGGTCAAAGAGGTCTGCTTATTGGCCCTGTTGTGTCCTTTTCCACCTCGTAGCTGCCAAAGCCCTGCAACGCTTCGAGTCAGGAGGTGATGGGGGTTCAGGACGGAATGCTCCCCGGCAGAGGCTCTTGCTGCTGGAGGTTGTGGACAAAAAGGTCAGTGTCATGTCAGGAACTGGAAGGGAAGAAGGATCCTACAATCTTACTAACCCTGACTTCTAACTATAGCTACAGCTGCTGACCTACAACTGGGCTCCAGACCTGGGGGTGGCCTTGGGCCGAGCACTGGTTCGCCTTGTGCAGTGGCAGAATGCACGGGCACATCTCATCTTCTGCCTGCTCAGCCAGAAGTTGGGGCTGTTCCATCATTATGGCCAATTGGACTTCCCTGTGCGGGATGAAAAGGTACCTGCTGCCTCGCTCCCTCTTCTTTTCCTTGCCACCGAAGTTAGTTAAAGAAAGCAGGAGAGCGGGAGCAAACTTAAGAACAGAAGTAATAGGGAGATGTAGTCAGAAGGGAAATCCAGAAATGGAGAGAGGATACAAAGGCAAAGGCCATGAACCAACTGGGATGCCCGTGCCTCTCAGGAGCCAAACCCATTTCTGCTGCCGACCATGGAAGTGGAGACACTCATCCGGAGTGCAAGTCCCCCATTGAGCCGTGAGCAGGGCCGTCTGAGCGGATCCTCTCGTGGTGGGGGTCCCCTTCCCCTGGACACGTTTCCCTTTGATGAGGCCCTGAGAGACATCACTGCTGCCCGCCCCAGCTCTGCTGTTGGTCCTGTACCCAGACCTCCGGATCCTGTCACATATCATGGACAACAGTTTCTGGAAATCAAGATGACAGAGCGCAGAGGTGAGGACTTCGATTGGGGCAATCGGGAGGGGAACTCTGTGGACAGCTTCTGGGGCTACTTCTTTTTTTTGCCAGTCCTGGGCTTGAGCTCAGGGCCTGAGCACTGTCCTTGGACTTTCTCAAGGCTAGAGCTCTATCACTTGAGCCTCAGCACCACTTCCGGCTTTTTTCTATGTATGTGGTACCGAGGAATCGAACCCGGGTCTTCATGCATGCTAGGCAAGCACTTTAACCACTAGGCCAAACTCCCGGCCCCCTTCTGGGGCTACTTCTAAGGCTTGCCACCCCCAGAGCTGGAGCGCCAGTTGAAGATGGAGAACCTGTTTGTGACCTGGCAGCAGCGTTCTGCCCCCGCCAGCATGCCTATCAGTGTGAGTGATCCCCATTGTGATCCCAGCTTACATCTTCCATGAAGACTCAGTGCCATAGCTTACTGCCTCCCGAATGTCCCCAGGCTGGGGAGCTGGAGACCCTGAAGCAGTCATCACGCCTGGTCCATTACTGTGCAACAGCCCTCCTCTTTGACCCAGCTGCCTGGCTGCATGGACCCCCAGAGACTTCTGGGCTCCCGGAAGGGCAGGTGAGGCTCCAGACTTAGATTTTTTTCCTGAGATCTGTTTACTTGTGACCTCTTCTCCTCTATCTTCAAGGGGTTGACAGTGGGTAGAGCCTTAATGTCCATTTCCACAGCGGCGCCATCGCCCAGAGTCAGGATCTGGGAATCGAGAGACCCCTGCAAGCAGTGAATCCTTGGATATGCCTCCACCAGGAGCCCGGGAGGAGCCATGGCTGAAGGAGCTAAGTGTAGCCTTCATGCAGCAATATGTACAGTATCTACAGAGCATAGGCTTCGCGCTGGTACCACTGCGGCCCCCCTCACCCTCCCGCAGGTGAACCTACCTCCTTTTCCATACCCTTCTCCACCGTGAGTAACGCCATGAACTTCCTCCTCCCATAGATCCTGCTTTGACAACTTGGCCTTGTGCATGTTTACCCCACTCCACGGGGCTGGCACACACCTGTGAGGCTCTTAGATGCACACTTTCATACAGACTTCATATGTGTCCTGTGAACTTTATATGACTTGTGGAACTCAACACAGTTTACAAAGAACCATGTTCATTCTCATAGAGCTTATGTCCACCTGTACCTTGTATGTTTATATACATATACTTAAACCCACACATGTGAATCTCTTAGGCTTTTTGAGTCTGACCAACTCCTGTCCTGATCGTCTCACTAGCCTCTCTGAGACTTGCTGTGATTTCTCTTCAGGACTAGATGGCTTTCCTCATCAAGGTCCTCTGCACAGGGCCTCCTTGCTTTGTCTACAGCCAGTTTTGTCCATCATCACTTTCTGGCCAGTAGTAATAGGTGTGAGTCTTTAAGACAGAGGCAGCCCTCTGTCCCCATCTTTCATCTCCCACTAGCCAGCTTGCTATCTCAGATAGCTAGCCCAGCTTTTGCTGCTTCTTTCTGGGCATCCCTGAGCAAGTTCTTTCCTATAGTCTGATAATCCCAGTCCTTCACCTGTCTGATCTGCCTCTTTTTACCTGCCTTCCTTTTCTATAGCACCAGCCGCCTGCGGGCCATGGCTATCCTTGGAACTGAGGGCCGGAGCTCCTTCTCTTGCCCTAAAGCCAAGACTGAGGGGAGTCCTAAGGTAACTGAGGATCCTGTCATGGTGATATCAGTAATGTCATAGACACCTACCACTCACCCTGATTATCTTCCCATGAGCAGGGTCAGTCACTGACCCCAGACTGATACCACTAGTCAGTAACCTAAGGGACTTGTGCCAACACCTGCCCATTTTTCCCTTCTTCAGAGCTCTAGCTCTCCTGTTACCACCTACCACCTGCAGCGGGCACTGCCTGGGGGCATCATCCTCATGGAGCTGACTTTCCAGGTGAGTAGGGGAACACTGAATGGGAGGAGTCAGACCTATCTCTTGTCCTCCTGGCCTATTTTGTTGTTGTTGGTAGTGGATCCTGGACACTGTCCCTGAGCTCTTTTGCTCAAGGCTAGTGCTCTCCCACTTAGAGCCACAGCACCACTTCCTGTTTTCTGATCACAGATAAAAGTCTCACTGGAGACTACTTGGATGGTTCACACCTATAATCCTAGCTACTCTGGAGGCTGAGATCTGAGGAACTTAGTTCAAAGCCAGCCTGAGCACAAAAGTACCCAAGAATCCTATCTTCAGTTAACCACCAGAAAATCAGAAGTGGCTCCATGACTCAAGTGGTAGAGCACTAGCCTTGAGCTGAAGAGCTCAGGAACAATGCCCAGGCCCAGAGTTCAAGCCCCACGGCTGACCCAAAAAAAAAAAAATTTCACAGCCTTTCCTGCCTGGGCTGGCTTTGAACCACGATCCTCAGATCTCAGCCCCCTGAGTAGTAGCCAGAATTGCAGGTGCGAGCTTCTGGCACCTGGCCCTCCTGACCTTTAATCTCATCCTCACTCCAGGGCTGCTACTTCTGTGTCAAACAGTTTGCCCTGGAATGTTCCAGAATCCCAATGGGGCAGGCTGTCAACTCTCAGGTAAGTGATAGGGGCAGAGGAATATGGGCCACAGACCTCTTGACCCACATAGAAGATAATAACAAATAGTTGGTAGTGTAACCTAGTGACTGACCTATTGCTGTGGTATGTCCAGGTCAGTGGTCATTCTGCATTCTGGTACTATAACTGGACTACCTGCTAGTCTGGCCTTGAGTATTCCAAAGCTTTATTGAGCTGCAGCACCAAGATAAAAAGCCAGCCAGCACGGTGACTGGTCTAGCCCAAGGATCACCATGTCACTGGCAATAGCTGGTACAGTGGTCATCCATAATGATTATCTGGACAGTGAGGACATTTGAACACAGAGGGTAATGTGTCATGTTCAGGTCAATATCTTGTACAGTCTTGGTCTAATCTAGAGCTGGAGACAGCCTGTCATTATCAGTATTAGTCAATCACCCACACTGTGTACCCTGACACTAGGTTATTCATGTCTCTGTCAGTCTGTCTCAAGGCAGGGCCTCATTGCCACAGGAGGGGTAGTAAGCTTTCAGAAGTGCTTAGAACGAGTTGAGAATCCAGTAAGATCAGGACCTGAAACCCATGCTGTACTTAGTTGGACTTCCCAGGTTGGAAAGAATGCCACAGTAGAGCCTTGCCTTGAACCCACATGTACTTTCTGAGAGATGAAAATTCAGCTGGGTCAGTACAAGCAGTAATATCTTACGATCTTCATTGTGGGAAGCTCTCATCTGGACAACACCAATCCAGTACTAGATGGTTGCCTTTGTCTTGAGTGTGGATACCTGGTCACAGTTCACACAGTGATGTAAACCAAGAAAGCCTGGCAACTTTCTGTGTAAAACCTGCCTGAGCCAGAGTTCTCAGAAGACACAGGGAATGGACAGGTCCTCCTTCACATTTTCTTATGTGAGTGGAGGAGGGGAGGACCCACCCCAGGACTCCCCTGTTTCCTCTGGCTTCCCTGTTCCCTGATCTCCAGAGACCTCTGGGCTCTCTGCCACTAGTTATCTCCTCTCTCACCCTTTCAGGTTTCTAAGCTGCTTCATGATTTATCGTTGTTCGTTAAGTGCTTCGTCTATGTACTAAGTACAAAGGAGTAGTCTACTCCTATATAGATAAGGAAACTGAAGGTTAAATACCATCTTGGACACACAGCTAGGCAATGGGAATCCTGGGCTTGAAATCTAAGTCTCTGTGATACTGGTGACCATCCTTGTGCAGTTCATCATAATGCCTCCAGTTTTATTAGAGCTGTATGTTATTTCCATGGTAGATGAGGAAACTGAAGCACAGAGGACATGTGACTTGCCAAGGTCAGCTAGTCTGACTCCTCTATAGTTGTTTCCTTTTCTACTACCTCTTGAAGCCCACTGACCCCAACAGTAGCCTGGTGGGTTCTGCCATGGCAGAACCATACATCCAGTTGTTTAGTCAGTAACAGGGATTTCCAACAAAAAAAACCTCAGCGCCATGTCCCTGCCTGCCTTCTTCCATCAGTGTTCCATTCAGGAAGGTACATATCAAAGGAGACTCTGGCCTAGCCATGGCAGGGTATGTCAGAGGAAGCCAA
Source organism: Megascapheus bottae (assembly GCF_031878675.1). Taxonomy (NCBI): domain Eukaryota; kingdom Metazoa; phylum Chordata; class Mammalia; order Rodentia; family Geomyidae; genus Megascapheus; species Megascapheus bottae. The sequence continues at coordinate 56,705,130 of NC_143514.1, read as the reverse complement.
TGGTTTGTGCCTATAATCCTACCTATTCAGGAGGCTAAGGTCTGAGAATCATAGTTTAGAGCCAGCCCAAGAAGAAAAAACTAAGACACTTATATCTCCAAATAATCAAAAAGCTAGAAGTTGAGATGCACCTCAAATAGTAGAGAAAAAACAAAGTAAGAGCAGGAGGCCCTAAGTTCAAGCCCTGCTATCAACACAAAAAACATAAATAACCTGATCAAAAAGCTGGAGGGGTTGGTGCTAGTGTTTCACACCTATAATCCTACCTACTCAAGAGGCTGAGATCTGACAATTGCAGTTTGAAGCCAGCCCAGACACCAAAGTCCAGGAGACTGTTTATCTCCAATAAATTACTGAAAGGCCAGAAGTGACGCCGTGGCTCAAGTGGTAGAGTGCTAGCTTTGAGCAAAAAAGTTCTAGAACAGTGCCCAAGCCCTGAGTTCAAGGCCCAGGATTGGCATGCACACACAGAACTGGAGGTATGATACAAGTGTTAAGAGGCCCTGCCTAGTAAGTTCAAAGTCCTAAATTCAAACCCCTAGTATTGCCAAATAATAAGAGAGAGGTCACATTCTAGGCAACTGACACACTAGTACAAAGTTCAGAGGAGATATGTGCTATCCAAGGGAAAGGCAGTTTAATAAACAGACAAGGCTGGAGAGATGGAAGTGTATGGAAAAGTTTTCTAATAGGGAATGTACACCTGGATCTTCACCTTACTTTCTTTTCTTTTTTGTCAGTCATCGTGGGGCTTGAATCTGGGTCTGGGCCCTGTCCCTGAGCTCTTCAGCTCAAGGCTACCATTCTGCCACTTGAGCCACAGTCCCACTTCCTCACCTTATTTTCTTTTTTTTTTTTTTTTTTTTTTTTTTTTTTTTTTTTTTTTTTGCCAATCCTGGGCTTTAAGTTCAGGGCCTGAGCACTGTCCTTGGATTTTCTCAAGACTAGAGCTCAACCTCTTGAGCCTCAGCACCACTTCCGGCTTTTTTCTATGTATGTGGTACCAAGGAATCGAACCTGGGTCTTCATGCATGCTAGGCAAGCACTTTAACCACTAGGCCAAACTCCCGGCCCCAAACCTCACCTTACTTTCTGTAGCATCATCTACTAGTACACTTTGTAATTATTCATGTATTCTACCTAATATTTCCTGTCTTGTCTCCTGCAACTAGATTGTAAGCTCATTGGGTTTCCCTGCCCACAGTCCTTCTCCATTGTACATCCAATAGTGACTAGCCATCACTGGATACCTGGTTCATACTTGGCAGATATTAGCTGTATTGAGTCTGTGTCAAGACTCTGATGGAATCTGACATACACAGTAAAAGGCCTAACTCCTGATCTGAGATTCATGTAAATAGTTATAACTAATTTTTTTAAAAAATGTAACTAAGAGCAAATCTGTGCATAGTTATGTACAAACAGGGCTCTATCAAGCTTCCCTTCTCCCTGGAAGGAGGGAAGTGTGGACAGGACAACCCGTACTACTCCAGCCTAACTCTGCTGCCTGTCCCCAGCTATCCATGCTGTTCACAGAGGAGTGTGACAAAGTGCGGGACCTGATGCATGTGCACTCCTTCAGCTATGACTTCCACCTGCGCCTGGTACACCAGCACGTGCTGGGTACCCACCTGGTACTGCGGCACGGCTACCACCTCACTACCTTTCTGAGACACTTTCTGGCCCACCATCCTGATGGACCCCACTTTGGCCGCAATCACATTTACCAAGGTCAGTGCCCAAAGGTGCTGTGGGACTAAAACAGATGTCTGTGAGATGTCTCCAGGCCAGGGCTGGTGGGATCAGCTCTGTTGATACCACTCATATCACCCATCCCACGTCCCTGTGCTTCCATGTGTCTCTGCCTTAGGTTCTTTGTGGTTTTATATCTGAATTCAGGCCCTGTGTCATGCATGCCCTGTCCTCTATATTCTTAGCCACTTTTATCTCATCCCAGTTCCTTAAGATCTCCCTAAGAAAGCTGAGAGACTGCTTGGCAGTCAGCATTAGCAACTCCCAGCCCCTGCCCTGCAAGGTGAAGGTACTTGCCCCAAGCTTATTGTTTGTGCTGTTTCCTGGAACTTGCCCCTTAGGGACATTGGAGCTCCCCACACCACTCATTGCTGCCCACCAGCTATACAACTATGTGGCTGACCATGCCAGCTCTTACCACATGAAGCCACTGCGCATGGCCCGGCCAGGGGGCCCAGAACACAATGAGTATGCCTTGGTATCTGCATGGCACAGGTAAGTCTGAAAGGGGGCATCCAGTCCACAGTCTGGTGCGGTTGAGGTTGGGATCACACTAGCAGTAGGCAAAAGTGATCTCATTAGAACCTCAGAATTCAATCTCCACCCCCACTACACAGCTCTGGCTCCTACTTGGACTCAGAGGGACTTCGCCATCAGGATGACTTCGATGTGTCGCTCCTGGTCTGTCACTGTGCTGTGCCCTTTGAGGAACAAGGAGAGGCTGAACGGCATGTTTTACGGTCAGCACTGAGCCCACTTCCTAGACTGCCCAAGTGCTTGCCCTGTAAGTCTTTTTGCCTACTCTCATGCTCTTCCCCCACGCCAGGCTGCAGTTCTTCGTGGTGCTCACCAGCCAACGAGAACTCTTTCCCAGAGTCACTGCTGACATGCGCAGGTTCCGAAAGCCACCCAGACTGCCCCCTGAGCCAGAGACTCCAGGGAGCGCAGCCAGCAGCCCTGGGGAGGCCTCAGGGCTGGTCCCAGCCCCTGGGCCAGCTCCCCTCTTCCCACCACTTGCTGCTGAGGTGGGCATGGCACGGGCACGACTGGCTCAGCTGGTTCGGCTGGCTGGTGGTCACTGCCGTCGGGACACCCTCTGGAAGCGCCTCTTTTTACTGGAGCCACCAGGGCCTGACAGGCTGAGGCTAGGGGGACGCCTAGCCCTGGCAGAACTGGAGGAGCTCTTGGAGGCAGTCCATGCCAAATCCATTGGGGACATTGACCCTCAGTTGGTAAGGGACTGTAATAAGGGCTAAGTGGGTGCCAGGAATGCCACAGGCAGCCAGAGTGGAGTGTAAAGGAGTCCAGGTGACTCTGGGACAGAAAAGCCCAGGCCTGTGACACACACACTTCTCCCCCCCCACCCCCCCCACCCCCCCCGCAAGGAATGCTTCCTGTCTATGACAGTCTCCTGGTACCAGAGCCTGATCAAGGTTCTCCTAAGCCGCTTCCCCCAGAGCTGCCGCCATTTCCAGAGCCCAGACTTGGGAACTCAATACCTGGTAAGTACCCTTCACTTATTCTTACTCTGAAGGGGGAAACAACACACATCTTCATCAGAGATCCCAGCTAGCCCTCCCAGGGAGCCCCAGCATGACAAAACAAGCTCTGCCCTCCAGCCCAAGACTCCATAAACACATATAAACCCTTGGAGCACTGGATGTCAACTCTTGATTTGTGATTTGCTGAGGACAAAGCTCCTGGTTGAGGGCTAGAGAGGCTGAAGGCAAACAGCCTGGCACTGACAACCCAGGGAGTTAGTTCTCAAGACTTCAGCAGTGGTTGCTCACAAAGATTCGAGTCCCGGAAGGGAGCTCTTGGGTTTTAACACCTGGTCTTCAGACCAGCAGTAGCAGCCTCACCTGGAAACCTACTGAAACATCGATGTTCAGGCTCCATCCCACATTAGCTCCGGATCTCTCTTAGCCATGTCCTTAGGTGATGTGGGTGACTTTCAAGTTGAAGGTGCAGCTGCGAAGGACAGGCAGAGGGGAAAGCACTTCCAGAACAGGCCAATGGGCATGCACACAGGGAATTAAGAGACTAAAGAGATAAGCACAATGAGTGCTGTGGTTCAGGAGAGGCATACAAGAAGAGACACTGAGGCAAGATAGTAAAAGTTGGAATCAGGTGAGGTGGAACCATGATAATAAGGTGATAATAAGGGGGGGAAATTGTGAGGTATGGTATGTCAGACAGAGAAGCTGAGGTCTATTAAGACAAGACTGCAATACTGAAACAGGAGCAGGCTTAAGGGAAGAGTGGTGTTATTCTGGTCAGAGTAAGTTGAGTGTGCAACCTACAAGGCTGTTCATTATCTCGAAAGTGTATGAACATCTGGGATCAGAACACAGACCTAAGCAGAGCCATATGAACAGATGGCACCAAGGCCTTGGGAGGGGCAAAACCCACCCAGAGAGAAGATTCCAAAGCCACACTTTAGCTAACACCCAGACATCAGAGGACCCAGAGTTAAAAGATTCAGGCCAGAAGTCAAGGAGAGGGCTGTATCCAGGGTAGAGAACTCTTCTTGACCAGCTTCAGTGTGTTAGGCTCTTGTGAGGACCACTCTGAGGATGCACAGGCAGACTGGGATTCAGTTTAGAGGCACAGTCCTGAGTGACTATGTGGAGTCCTGTAGTGCTGGTGGGCTCTTCTGTCCACACAGGAAGCCCTCCCTGAAGGAGAGTGTTCCCCTAGGGTGAGACAAAGCTCTCTTCATCTCATTGTCACTGCAGGTTGTGCTGAATCAGAAGTTCACCGACTGTTTTGTACTAGTGTTTCTGGACTCCCACTTGGGAAAGACGGTGAGAACAGGAAGTGGGAGGGATTCATGTCCGACCAATGGGAGGCTGTGCCCCCTATGCTCTCCCTAGGGAGAGGCTGGGGTTACTTCCTGAGTCCCGCTCCCTGTCCTACCTACTATGGCTTTCTCTCATCACTATACCCTCACTGTCTCCCCCATAGTCTCTGACAGTGGTTTTCAGAGAGCCCTTCCCAGTTCAGCCTCAGGACAGCGACAGCCCCCCTGCCCAGCTGGTGTCCACCTACCACCACTTGGAGTCTGTCATCAACACAGCATGTTTCACCCTCTGGACCCGCCTCCTCTGAGGGCCCCTGTTCGTCAGCATGGATCTGCGTCGAAGCATGCATCTGTAAGATTGTCTGCTTGAGGCAGGACTGATCAGTCCTGTTGGAGCACAGGCTCGCTCGGGCACTAAATGACCCCAGCGATTTGTGAATACCTGAGATTCGCTGCTGGAGCCTGCCCTCCCCAAAACCAGCCAGGACTCTAAAGTCGGGTCGGCTCCCAAGATGCCCATTCCCTCCCAGGCCCCAGGCCCTGGGAGTAATCTACTCTTTCCTGCCCTCCTAGTGGGATCCAGGGAGTTCTTAGAACCAAGTGGCAAGAACTCTTCCGTTAAAAGCTCAGCCTGAATCCTGCCTCGTAGTGCTTGGTCACTGTTAGCCACCTGCTCCCAGCTGGCTCTCTGATTTCCACGTGGACACTACTGCTAGACATTGCCATTGTCATCCGACACCTTGGTTCCAATCCCAGGTTTGCCTCTGAAGCACCTGAGACCAGTGTCAAATCCTTGTACTCTTGGACCCTTGGTTCTTCTATAAATAAGGAAGGCTCAGCTCTCCGGTCTCCACAGCAGTCCTGGCACTGGCTGGAGAATCTGAGCATAAGCTATGTGTTCCTTCTCAATGGGAGGGAAGAACCCAGAGACACTGAAGCATTAGACACTGTGTGTCCTCTACCCCAATAACATAAACATGTGAAAATGCTCAGCAGGTTGTCTTTAATTCAGAGGAGATGAGATGCTCACACTATCCAGAGAAGTATTCAGGTGATATGCTGGACTTCACTGGCCAGCCTGTGGTTGGCCACGTCTATCCCAGTATGAACGCAGCCAACTTAGACCCGCCACTGTGTCTCCTGTGTAGAGAGAAAGACTGGCATCTCAACCCACAGCAGAAAAAAGGCCCTGCCCAACCCTTGTTCCTCCAATCCTTTTCCCCTGGCCACACCTGGAACCTTACCTTGAGGCTGATACTCGCAGCCCACAAAACCTTGGTAGCCTTCATCTTCGAGCAACTGGAACAGGTAGGGGAAGTCCAGCTCTCCAGGGCTGTCTGGCTCCCCTCGACCTGGTACCTGAGCCACCTGTACATGCCCTGTGGATAGATGTGGAGAGATAAGGGACTGAGAGATAAGAGAGTACTGCTGAGGGACAGACGGAGGGTAGGAAGGGTGGGTGATCGCAGGAAGCAGCACCAGACCAGGAGAGAGCAATCATCTCTCACCAGTAATGGGCAGGAACTCCCGGATATTTCCTGTCAGGTTTCCATCCATGATCTGCCAGTGGAATATGTCCTGGAGAAGAGACTACTGCAGTCAAATCCCTCAACTCTTCTTCCCAGATTGGAAATTAGGGCTCTCCAAGCACACCCCTGCTCCTACTCACCATTTGTAGTTGGAGGTTGGGTCTTCCAACCTTCTGTAAGATGGCTGCCGCTATAAGAAGCCAGTGAGTGGAGCCATGAGGTTCAAGGGGAGCACAGGAATCAAGGACAGGAGGGGGCACGGGGCTGGGGTCCTACCCTGCTGGGGCGTGTCCAGGAAGTATTGGGGATCAGTGATCCGAGTGTTAATGGGCTCCAGCAGTCCCACGAGGTTCTCCTAGCACCATGTGGATGCTGTGAATAGAGCTCCCCACATTCGTTCCCATCCGTCCGTCACCAACACCACCTGTCTCTAACCTAGGACCAGTGCCTAATCTAACGCCTCAGTTGCTCTCCCTTCTCAATCCTTTCACACACACACAAGTAAATATGTTTCCACTTCTCACCTGAGCCAACACGTCAGCTGCATGCCTCAGGTTCTCCACAAAAACTGTTTCCATCTCACCCATGACTGCACCTCGATCAGTCCCCTGGGGTACCCGGCCAGCCATTAAGTGAACCCTGTGGGGGAAACCGGACTGGAGACTTCACATTGCCCTGACCTTGGCGGCCCCTGCTACTTCTCCAGATCTCCTGTCCACACCATGTGGCCACCCCCATACACTCGTCAGCCCAGGTCCGGTGGCTTCATTAGGGTCAACCCATCCTCCTGCCTGAGAGGCCTCAGTCCATCCCTCATCCCCTTAATCCTCAGCTTATGTGCATGTTTGAGGCTCACCTTTGCCCTTCTGTGCATTGTATGCTGCTTGCCTCCACTTCCTCTCCTTTTATCTGTTTCTTGGCTTCTTCCTGGTCTGTTTTCTACCCCTACCACTCACGGTCAGTAATGAGCTCCTTGTTGCCAGTTTCGTCTCAACAAATCTATTTGACCTCTGTAGAATCTGACATTTATTTACCCATTCCCATTTTGAGGCTTCCACCCTGCTCCCATCACCTCCTGACCTCTAGAGCTTCAGCCACAACAGACATTCAGGCCCTCCTAAACCCAGCTGTCTACCTCTCCAGCCTCATAAAACCCAGCTGAGGGCCAGGAGCATGGCCTAGTGGTGGAGTGCTTGTGCAAGAAGCCTCGGTTCAATTCCTCAGAACCACAAACACAGAAAATGCTGTAAGTGGTGCTGTGGCTCAAGTGGGAGAGCACTAGCCTTGAGAAAGCCCAAAGGCAGTGCCCACACCCTGAGTTCAAGCCCCAGGACTGGGAGGGAAAAAAAAAAAAACACTCCAGTTCAACTCTCAACATTCCTCTTGCTCTGGCCACAGCATCCTTGCCTAGAGTAGTGTGCCTGGCCGCGGCGAGGCAGTGCCTAAGTCTTTAACACTTCCTGGGCTCCAGCAGCACTAAGGAAGCAGCTTCCTGTCCCAGTCAGAGTTGGGTGCAGAGGTGCAGACCCTGTGCCTATAGCTTCCCTTCCCTAGAATGGATCACCTGCTGATTTCCCCCACCATTCCCCTCTGGTCACCGAAATGGGGTTAGGCATGAGGTGAGGGTGGAAGAGTGGTCAGCAGAGCCACACGCGCAGATACATGCAGAGGACCAGGGTGAAGGGGCAGGCAGGATACCTGGGGCAGCCCAGAGCCTTGGCATACAGGACGGCCTGCTCCAGCCCCGCGCGGAAGGCCGCCTGCCTCCCGGGGACGGCCCCCAGCCCCATGTCCCCCTTCTCTCGGTCTCCTGCGGAGAGAGCGGGCGTCAGCCGAGCCTGGGCCCCGCGCTCCCGGCCCCCCGCGCCGCCCCGCCTCGCCGCGCGCACCGGGCGGAGTGTTGATCAGCACCAGCCGCAGCCCCGCGTCCCGCGCCGCGCGCGCCAGCGCCTCGGGCGCCTCGGCGTACGGCCAGGCCACCTCGGCGGCCTGGAAGCCCGCGCGGCCCGCGGCCTGCAGCCGCGCGGGAAGCCCGGGGAGGTCCGGGAACAGCCAGGACAGATTGGCGGAGAAGCGGAGCGGAGCCATGCCGCGGCGGGCGGGCGGATGGGCGGACGGGACGGAGTCCGACCGCCGCCGGAAGGCGGAAGGCTGGGGCGGCGGGGCTCCGCCCTCCGAGTGCACGTGGAGTGGTCCACGACCGACCGCGACCGCGCCGCGGAGAGAGCCACGGTAGGGAGAGGCGGAGGGCGGGGCGGGAGGCGCCGCGGGGAGCCGGGTGCTGGCTGCCCCAGGCCCCGCCAGAAAGAAGCTGGACTTTTAGCAGTCCTGTCTGCAAAGCCAGGACCGAATAAAGAACTTCCATACCACCAGTGATCACACCTCCAACCTGCTAACTTCCTCTTACAGATTTAAGAAAATAATAATAAATGCAAGATTTTCTTCTAGAAAATTATGATCATATTGTACATGCATGTTTATAGAGCCTGTCTTTTTTGTAGATACCCCTTCCCGTGTTTTTGTCCCCATTTCCCTCTCCCCATCCACTCCCAATCATCTTGTTTTCCCCCTTCCCTAGTTCAAATAAGCAAATAAACCTATACACAATATACCAGGTAACAAAGTCAGATACATTACCAGTATAAGATTAACCATAAGGGCAAAAAAAGAGAAGAGAAATAACAGTACATTAAGAATAACAATCACACCAGAAAGTGGTGCTGTGGCTCAAGGGGTCGGGCTGTAGCCTCTAGCTGAAGAGCTCAGGGACAACACCCAAGCCCAGAGTTCAAGTCCCACGACCGACAAAAAAAAAAAAAAAAAAAAAATATATATATATATATATATATATATATATATAATTTTAAAAAGAACAACAGTCACACCAGATAAATCTCTTGTTTCCATGTCCTAGAGATCCTTTCATTTAGTCTCATCTTATATGATCTTATGTACCTAGGTTTTGAGCTATTGTAATCCTCTGCTAGGAGAGTCCGAGGTGTACACTAATAATTACAAACGAGGGAAACCATTGAGCCTGTGTTCTTTGGGTCTGGCTTACTTCACCTAATATGATTTTTTCCAAGTCTTTCCGTTCCTTACGAATGGGGTGATGTCATTCTTTCTGATGTCAGCATAGAATTCCATTGTGTAAAAGTACATTTTTTGTGTGTGGGTCATGGGGCTTGAACTCTGGGTCTGGGTGCTGTTCCTGAGCTCTTCAGCTCAAGGCTACCACCCTACCCCTGGAGCCTCAGCCCCACTTTTCATTTTTTAGTGATTAATTGGAAATAAGTCTCACATTCTTTAGTACCCAGGCTGGCTTTGAACCTCGATCTTCAGATCTCAGCCTCTTGAGTAGCTAGGATTACAGGCGTGAGTCACCATGCCCAGCTCAAGTACCACATCTTGATCCAATCATCTACTGAGGGGCATCTGGGTTGGTTTCCTATCTTCTCTATGGTAAATAATGCTACAATGAACATCACTGTGCTAGTGGCTTTAGTATGTCCTGGATGGTTGGAAAAATGCCAAGGAGTGAGATTGCTGGATCATAGGAGAGCTCTATGTTTAGTCTTTTGAAGAATTGCCATACTGCTTTCCATAGTGGTTGAACTAGTTTACACTCCCACTAACAGTGTAGTAGTGATCCCTCCTGGCCACATCCCTGCCAGCATCTGTTGTTATTAGATTTCCTGATAATGGCCTTTCTTACTGGAGTGAGTTAGAATCTCAAGGTTATTTTGATTTGCATTTCTTTTATTTTTTTTTATTTATTTTTTGCCAGTCCTGGGCGTAAGCTCAGGGTCTGAGCACTGTCCTTGGATTTTTCTCAAGGCTCTACCACTTGAGCCTTAGCACCACTTCCGGCTTTTTTTTTTTCTAAGTATGTGGTACCAAGGAATCGAACCTAGGTCTTCGTGCATGCTAGGCAAGCACTCTACCACCGGGCCAAACTCCCAGCCCCTGGCATTTCTTTTATGGCCAGAGATGTCTGGCATTTCTTCATGTGTCTATAGGCCATTCTTTTTTCCTCTGAGCCTGTCTTTTCTTTTTCTTAAGTAATATTTTGTGAGCATTTCCCCATGTTCTTCAATAATCTTCAAAGTCATTACAGTAGCTGCTCTTCATTGTACACCTAGGCAGCTCACAATTATCACACACACACACACACGTTAATGCACTTACTTATTGGTCCCCATCTCTACATCTTTTTTCTTAGATTCCATTTCTAGAGATATCTGTCGTAGGTATTTGCCTTCATAAAGGAAACTCCCCATACTGGTCACACTGCTTAAGCAGCTCTGCTGATGGGGCTGCAAGTAGACATCAAATCCACGACTCACAAAGACATCCTACTTGGGTGGTTTGTAAAAAATAACATCCGATCAAAATTCTCCTACCAAGAGTTAAGAGCTGGTGGCTATGGTGTGACTCACTCCACCCCATGTGCAAGACAACTCAAACCTCATCACTAAACCACAGGTCAAGAGCTGGGTCTTGCCAGATGACTGGGGAATATACACACATAAAGAGACTAGAGTTAACTGATAAAGAAAAGCTAGAGTACAGAGAAAAATAACTCAGTCCTGTAAGTAGAGGCAGCACATTGAGAAATCCTGCTGTCCTAGGGCTGAAACCCCAGTGTTCCAGGTTCCACGCACTTCCCAGGGCAGGGATGGTTCCAGGCTCATGGATTTCCTCATCTACATGTCATTTACGTTTCTTGTGACAAAATCCATCCACTTTCACTTGACTGGACAGATTCCTACAGGAAGACGTATATGTATTTTTTAAGAAAAGGAACGCTTGCTAACCTCCACAGGCTCATATCCCCCCTTCCCCACCAGGAGCAACACAGTGATGGAAACTGGATGGTAGAATTGGGTTTTGGGATACCAGCGGGCCTGTGCCCCTTGCCAGCAACAGATTGCCCGAGGTCCCGTTAACAGAGATTTTATTGGTGATCAGACAGGGGAGTAATGAAAGTAAGGTAGCAACCTCTTTGAAGTTACAGACATGGCATGTGAAACAATCTCAGGATGAGTGACTTATCTTAGGAAGCAGAGGTAAGCAGCCAACAACCACAATCGTATATGTCTTTACCTAATTCCAAGGTCCAGGGAAGTTTGTATACTGATTAAATCTCATTTAAGGCAGAATCATGGATCTCTATAATGCGAAGTGAGATTGATCCTTCTCAGGCCATTCCCAGCTTTCTGGGAGTCAGAGAATAGCATTCCAATTCTCTTTATTAGATCTCATGGCTCAGCATTTACAGGTCCCCACCGAACACAGTTACTGGTGGCCCATGCCTATAATCCTCAGCAGTCCCTGAGACACTTTTTTTTTTTCAGTCAATCATGGGGCTTAAACTCTGGGCCTGGGTGTTGTCCCTGAACTCTTCAGCTCAAGGCTAGTGCTCTACCACTTGAGTAATAGCACCACTTCCGATTTTCTGGTGGTTAATCAAAGATAAGAGCCTCACAAACCTTTGAATCTTCATGCCGGGGCTGGCTTTGAACTGTGACCCTCAGATCTCAGCCTCCCGAGCAGCTAGGATTACAGGCATGAGCCATTGTCACCCAGCTCCATGAGACTCATCTCCAGTGAATCACTGAAAAAGCCTGAAGTACTGAAGTTACATTGTGTCTCAAGTGGTAAAGTGCTAGGCTTGACAGCACCCAGGCACAGAGTTCAAGCCCCAGGACTAGCCTCTCCCCTCCTCCAATAAAAGGAACATGTATACCTAATACAATTTAGTACATGATAGCCATAATAAATGTAAATTTAAGCTGGGCACCAGTGGCTTAGCACACCTGTAATCCTAGCTACTCAGGAGGTTGAGATCTGAGGATCATGATTCAAAGCTGGCCTGAGCATGAAAGATTCTTATTTCCAATTAACCACCAGGAAACTGGAAGTGGTGCTGTAGCAGAGTGGCAGAACACTAGCCTTGTGCTGAAGAGCTTAGGAACAGAGCCCAGGCCCAGAGTTCAAGCCCCATGACCAAAACAACAACAACCAAAAAAAAAAAAAAAAAGGAAATTTATAATCCTAACTACTAGCTAGGCTGCAATGAAAGAACTGTAAGTTCAAGGCCATCCTAGGCGACATAGTGTGACTGTCTCAAAAAAAAAGAAAACAAATGGTCTTCATGTTAATTTATACTTCAACAATCCATGAGTAAAAGTCATCTTGAACTGTTTTGTGTTAACATTGACAGAAGCGCAAAGTTCACCTCGCTCCCAGCTTCCCCTGTTTAGTCTATAGTTGATTGCTCTTATCTCACTTAATTCAGGCCCACTCGGACACCTGAGGTCCAGGCTCATCCTGGTACTTCACAGGTTCCATTCCTTCAGCTCTGCCTCTGAGGACAGACTGCCACCAGCTAACACTAATCACTTGACTTCTTGCCCATTTGCAGCTCACTTTATTCTTAGACCTTTGGTTTGTTCTGGAACAAGTTGGTTTGGGTAGGGTCCAATCTGGACATGACCTCACCAAGTTTAGCATTTGAATTAATCAACAGGTTTATAGTCTACAGTTGTCAAGACAAAGTGAAATCTAAGGGGCAAATTCCTTTATTTACACTTCATTGTAAATCCCTGAGTATACAAATTCTATTTTAAGGCCTTAATAGCACCATCTCCTGGGCTCTGAATCAGGAACAAAATATATCTAGCCCATAATGATACACCACTTTCCTTCCCCTATATATTCCTTGAGGGCAGCAGAGGTAGTGTATAAAGTAAACATGCGTGACTCACTTGTTCTCTTAATTTCCTTATAATATCTTACTATAAAGAATATATAAGAAATACAACATCCACAACCATTATTTTCATTTATCTTTCCTCTCACTCTCTTCCCTCTCCTCTCATTCAATTTTTCTTCTTTCTCTCCTCTTCCTTTTTTCCTCTCTCTATTTTTTTTTTCTGAGCTAGGGATTAAATTTAGGGCCCTGTGCATCCTAAACTTGCGCTCCCAGCCCCCCAAATTATTTTCTTTATTTGTCATTTTATTGTCTATCGATGACTTCACTTTGCAACATAAGCATTACTAAATTATTATTATTGGTTATGATTTTGCATTTGAATTTCTTTTTTGAGCTCATCCTTGGGGCTTGGCCTCTGGGCCTAGGCTCTATGCCTGAACTTTTGTGCTCAAGTCTAGTACTCCACCACTTGAGCCAAATCTCCATTTCTGGCTTTTTGGTAGTTAATTGGAGTTAGTCTCACAGACTTTCCTTCCTTAGGTGGCTTTGAATCTCAGTCCTCAGATCTCAGCCTTCTGAGTAGCTAGGATTACAGGCATGCATTTAACTTTTAACCAGAGAATTTGCACAGACACCATATTTTGTTAGGTAATAACAATCTGTAAATAGTTGTGCAGATGATGGCTAAATCCTATGTATAAAGTTCAGATTCTCATTTGATCACTGTATAGCTCTTGCTAGTGTGGTCAAAAAAAATTACAATTGATGAGTGAAAGACAAATGAAACCTCAGTAAAATTCATCTGATACCTTCCAGATTGACAAACATTTTTAAAAATCAGACATTATCAAATGTTGGATAGGATTTGGAAAACTGGAACTTTACTCAGTGTTGATTGGAAAGTAAATAACTTACAATTACTCTGGAAAACAATTTGGAATTCTCTCTTAAAGCTGCTATGCCTTTTATCTAACAGTTTCATTCCCAGGTCTAAATTCTGAAGAAATTTGCACAATTGTACCAGGAGCAAGAGCACTATTTATGCAGTTACTAAGGTATAACTAGCCCAAATACCATCAAGACTTAGATGAGTTATACACTATATTGCATAGAAAAGTAAGGAGACAGCCGGAGGTTCATATGATATGTTTGAGTTTGCTCTTGTCTTTGAACAATATATGAAGAACCTAGTTTTCGAATTGAAAACGTCTGTGTGAAGGCATCAAATGGATAATGTTCAGAGACATAATCTTGAGAGAAATGTAAACTGTGCTTCCATTTATATAAAGTCAAAGGCAGGGAAATCCAAATGATATCTTGTATAGGAATAAAAACATCCATGATAAAACAGTGACGAAGATAAAGTGAATGACGAGCGCAGAGTTCAGCAGATAGTGTTTTATGGAGAGAGTGAAAATGGTGCGGCATTGGAGACCTTGAAAGTCATTGTCATTCTTCCTTCTCTTTGGTAGTCATGTGTGTTAATTTTATCACTTCTTTTTTCTTTTGCTAGTCCTGGGGCTTGAACTCAGGGCACTAACCTTGGACTTTCTCAAGGCTAAAGCTCTACCACTTGAGCCACAGCATCACTTTCAGCGTTTTTTCTTTCTTTCTTTCTTTCTTTCTTTCTTTTTTTTTTTTTGTCAGTCATGGGACTTGAACTCTGGGCCTGGGCATTGTCCCTGAGCTCTTCAGGTCAAGGCTACCTTCCTGTTCCTTGGGCCATAGTGCCACTTCCAGTTTCCTGGTTACTAATTGGAGATAAGAGTCTCATGAACTTTTTAGTGCCCATGCTGACTTTAAACTGGGATCCTCAGATCTCAGCCTCCTGAGTAGCTAGGATTACAAGCATGAGCCAGTGTGCCTGGCATCAGCTTTTTCTATGTATGTGGTACTGATGAATCGAACCTGGGTTTGTGCATGCTAGGCAAGCATTCTACCATTAGGCCGAACTACCAGCCCCTAATTTTATCACTTTTTAAAAAATAGTTTACTTGGGCCAGGAGTTTGGCCTAGTGGTTAAAGTGCTTGCCTAGCATGCACAAAGACCCAGGTTCAATTCCTCGGTACCACATACATAGAAAAAAGCCAGAAGTGGTGCTGAGGCTCAAGTGGTAGAGCTCTAGCCATGAGAAAGTCCAAGGACAGTGCCCAAGCCCTGAGTTCAAGCCCAGGACTGGCAAAAAAAATAGTTATGTTTTATAGGTGTCATATTTAATGAAATAAAAAAATTGAAAACCTTCTGTAGGTAATGCTAATTCCTGCTAGCACATTTTATATTAGTGTTTTCATTGGGATACCATTATTATCTCATGGTTTTTCTAAAGACTGACTTGAATTGTTTGTATAGTTTGGACTATAATTACTGCTTTTTGGATTGTCACTGCTCAGTATTAGTCTTATTGTATTGTCCGTTCAGAACCTGTAGTAGGCAGCCTAGACCCCAGAGGTCTCAGCCTCTTCCTATTCATGCTTCTGGGTATTCATCTTCCCATCTTCTCTGTGTGACTCACACATAAAATAGGGAAAGTGATAAGACAATCACCTCAGAAATTAGTTTAGAGAAAGCCTTGGCTTCTGTCTTGGGTACCACCTTTTTCATTCATCTGCTCTGAGAAAACCAGCTGTCTTGTTCGTTTTATTCGTTTTGGCCTATGCAGGCCTGTGGAAACACCTGTGTGTCAGGGAGCTGATTTCTTAGTTATTGTGAACTGAATGTGCTCCTCCCACCCAATTTTATATGTTGAAGTCTGAGTCAAGCCTTTTGTTTTTGTGACAAATATCTAGAAGAAACAAGTGAAAAGGAGTAAAGATTAAAGGGGTTTTTTTTGGTTCATGGTGTCAGAGGTTTCAGTCCAAGACTGGATAGACCCATGACTTGGGGCCTAAAATGAGACAGAATATCATGAATGCAGGAGCATGTGGCAGGAGCTGCTCACCTCATGGTGGCCAGGAAACAGAGAGGAGTAACGAAGGGGCCAGGGCCTGCAATACCTTCTAGAAGGATCCCCTTAGTAACCTACTTCCTCTAACTTCTAGACCCCACATGCTATCATTCTATTAGTTTCTGAGAGTCTATTCAAAATTTGAACCCACCAATGGATTAAACTACTAATTAGGTCAGACCCTTCTAGATCTAATCACCTCTGGAAAAGCCCTCCAAGATATACCTCAAATGACCCTTTACTAATCACCTAGGTGTCTCTCAATCCAATCAGGTTGACAGGATTAATGATCACAAGCTCTACTCTCCAATGTGATGCTATTTAGAAGTGAGGCCATTGGGAGATAATCAGGTTCAGGTGAGTTCATGAGAACAGAACCCCATGATGGGAATACTGTCTTTATAAGGAGAGGAAGAGAAATTATTGTGGTACCTTCCCTTTATCTACCATGTAAAAATACAAGGAGATAGCCATCTGCAGGCCAGGAAGAGAGACCTCATTTGAAGCCAAATCTGCTGGTATTGTGGTCTCTGATTTCCCAGTCTCCAGAACAAATAAATGCATCTTATTGTAGCTACCCAGTCTACGGTATTTTGTTTCCGTAGCCTCTATTAGACAGCTTTCCAATACTGTAGCACATACCTGAGATAACTAATTTATACAGAGAAAAGGTTCATTTTAACCCATGCTTTCAGAGGTTTCAGTCCACAATTGTTCCTCTCACTTTGGACCTGTGGCAAGGCAGCAACTCATGGGAGTGGCACATGGTGGAACAAAACTGCTCACTTCAAAGCTACAAAGTACAAGAGAGAAGAAGGAGGTGGCATCCCATCTCCTTCAAGGTTGCCCCTCTCGCAATGTTCTGAAGACCTCTCACCAAGGCCTACCTCGGAAAGTTTCCACCATTTTCTAATAGAGTCAGATTTTTTCTGCTAACCCTTTACCAAAGAGGCCTGACTATTGCATGGTCTGGCCTGACCATAGCACAGCCCAAGCTGACTAATGCACAGGCTATCATCTGGCAGGAACCTGAGGTCTCTTGCTAGTCACAGGAATAAGCTTGGAAGTGGAGTCTTCCAACCAAGCTTTGCTGCAGGTGTACCCTGACCAACAGCTTGATTAGAGCCTTGGGATAGACCTTCAGTTAGAGGTACTCAACTAAACGACACCTAGTTACCTGATCCACAGAAACTCTTGGTAGAAAAGTCTTGAGTATTTTGAGCCACTGAATTTTGGAGACGTTTGTTAGCTGCCTTAGCTGGACTGATAGAGGATCTGTGTTTTTTCTAGGGACAGTTCCCTTGTTTGAGAAGACTACAAAATATATCACTGTCATTGCAGCTTCACCATCAGGTGTGAATGGGTGTTGTCACTTATATGATTCTTATTTCCAAGCCACAGTGATGGGTCAATGACAGACCAACCATCATACCTGTTATAAAGAGCGCTATCTATTCCACATCTATTCCCTCTTCTCTCCTTACCGAGAGAGCCATCCGCACAGGGACCGTCAGCTTAGGAGAATAAAGCTAATGCCAGAGAGATGTGACAAAGACAAACCAAGAGAGGCACTATGGTCAGCACTTAGATCCCCTGTAAGGGGATTAACTAGGATGATTTTCTGGCTTCATCTGAACCTCTTCTCAAACTAAAGATGTCCTAGAACTCATCCACTTGCCTTTCTCATCTTAAGGTCCAGCATTATGAACATTTCAGTAAATACTTGGTTCTTAAGCTGGGCACAGGTAGCTCACGCCTTAATCCTAGCTAGTCAGGAGGCTGAGGTTTGAGGATCGCAGTTCGAAACCAGACAAGAACATCTGTGAAACTCTTATCTCTAATAAACTACTCAGAAAAGGCTATAAGTGGTGCTGTGGCTCAAGAGGCAGAGCACTTAGCCTTGAGCTAAAGAAGCTCAGCAACAGCACCCAAGCCCTGAATTCAAGCCCCATGACTGGAAAACAAAACAAAAAACCTGACCCTAGGGAACTGAGGTTACGTATTTACATCATTTCTTGAATTCGTAGAATGGCAAATACCTTGTAAAAGGCTGACACCACAGCAACATAAAGAATTCAGTGTCTAAGAGGGAAGCTTTGTCTTTCAAAGTCATAAATTAGGCCAATGTTTTAGTTCCCTCTTCATTAAACCCTTCATGTCCTTGATCTATACAGATCATATTCATTTCTCTTTAACTTCCTTATTTGAGGTACTAGTTTTTCTATCACTTTTATGCAGTATGCACAAACCAGATTCCAGATGTCATGCTATATATTTTTACACTCAACCATGAATTCAGTTACAGCTGTGTAGATGTAAGAATATCAACATTCAAGTGTCACTCTATTACTATTATTTTTTGAGCCATTGAGCCTGCATTTCTAACTCTTTGGAATTGAGTTTCCCTATTTTACTCAATTTTACAAGTAATAGCCCATAGCGTATGGATTCATGACAGCTTGTAACAGTGTCAAAAAGGGAACTAAATCTTGGGTACATTTTTTTCCTTTCATAGATTTCTACTGTATTCAAGCATTCACACAAGACTATCCATGGTAAATCTACATTAGGATTCTGTAAGTAAAATGTCAGCAAATTTAAACAGAATAATCTCATACACACAGTACATTGAATAATAGCATCATTATACAAAACAGCATTGAATCACTTTACAAAATTGGTGCTGGCATGAGCAATCATCTGTATTCTTGGAAGGATATTATAATATTTGCAGTTCAGTGTTATATACCATGATCTTTCAGAAAGAGTTCCTGTAACTGGCCCTTTATCCTTAATTTCTCTTCAATTACTGAGTGGTTGGATCACATCCAGAAATTCTTCTTTATTTTCCTCTCTTACATATGCATGCTTAGTGGCAAACAAAGGCTTTTGGCAATCCAATGGAAAGCTCATTAACTGCACACTCATCCTCATGCAAACCTTTAAACTTAGTAACAGCCTGCATGCATATGGTTTAAAGCATACAGGTGTACATTTTTTTAAGTTTTCAAGTTGGCAATTTCGAAAAACCTCAGTAACCCTGACTACAGGTTTCTTTTTCTTCCTCGTGTTTAATTTTTACATTCCTGGATACCAGTCAAGGTGTTCTGTATATATTTCTGCAACTTGTTTTTTTTCCATATAGCATTATATGTAGGAGGTACTTCCTTATAAAACATGTAAAACCAGCCTCCCTTGTTATTTTCTCTCACTTCATCATGATTTCTCTGCATTTTATTCCAAAATCTGAAGATTTTCTTATTTCCCTAGTGGATAAACAAGATTTCTTCCACATCTTACACTGTTACAAACAATAAAGATCCTGTGTATGTATACATATATATACACTCTATATACACACACTATATACACGCACACTCTATGTACACATGCTTTATATACACACATATATGTATGTATATATGTGTATATATGTGTATTGTGTTTATGCAAACAGGAATATTTCTCCAGGGTAAATCCTCACATATGGACTTGCCAGGTCAAGTGATATGCACATTAAAATTACAGTTCAGGGGCTGGGAGTTTGGTCTAGCGGTAGAGTGCTTGCCTAGCATGCACGAAGACCCAGGTTTGATTCCTTGGTACCACATACACAGAAAAAATTGGAAGTGGTACTGTGAGAAGTGATAGAGCACTAGCCTTGAGAAATCCTAAGGACAGTGTTCAGGCCCTGAGTTCAAGCCCTGCAACAAGCCAAAAAAAAAAATTTCAGTTTAGTCCTACATTGTTCTTCTACTTCATTAATTTATACTCCTAAATTCTTATAATCATTTCATCACTGCATCTCTATCACTAGGTAATATCAGTCTTCAAAATACTTGTCAGTCCAAAGGAATAAATTTCTTTTTAAATCAGTTCTTTGATTATTATTAAATTGAACTTCTTTTTCCAGCCGTTTAGCACTTGTTAATATTTTTTATGGTTGAGTGTAGCTCAGTGGAAGGTATTTGCCTGGTCTGTTCAAGGTCCTGGCTTCATTTTCCAGCCCCACTTTTTTTAAACTCCCTATGTGAAACATTTATTTATCCTCTGTGTCTACTTTTCTGTGTCTTTTTTTCTACTCTATGGGAATCTTAGGGTTTTGATTAATCTGCAAGTGTTCCTCTATTAGAATGTTGACTAGTTTAATCTTTGGGTCGGGTGCTTGTGGCTCATGCCTATAATCCTAGTTATTCAGAAGGCTGAGATCTGAAGATCATGGTTTAAAGCCAGCCAGCCTGGGCACAAAAGTCTGTACAATTCTCATCTTCAGTTAACCACTAGAAAACTGGAAGTGGCACTGTTGCTCAAAGTGGTAGAGCCCAGGCCCAGAGTTCTTTTCTTTTTCTTTTTTCTTTTCTCTTTTTTTTTTTTGAGATAGGGTCTTGTTATATTGTCCAGGCTGGTCTTGAACTCCTGGGTTGAAGTGATTCCTCCGGCCTGTCTTGCAGATACTAGTACTGTGTGATACTGTGTCAAGCTAATGTTTTGTTTTGTTTTGTTTTTCCTTTGCTTAAGAGCTACTGGCTGTTCAAAATGTTAGCACTGTCAGGCTTCATGTCCCCTTGGGAAAAGATCTCTTCCCAAATAAATCTCCTGATCTCTTGCAACAAATTTTAGTGTCTCCTTGGGACTGGGAACTGACCCAATTGACTAGTGACTTCAGCACAAAGAAGAGTTTTAAACTTCTTAGTTCTGTTGTGTCCTTTACCACCTCCATACAAAAGCACATATCTTGAGTTTGCTCCTTCATGGGGCAGGTGGCATACTTGCAGGATGACCTGTTAGCAAGCATGCTTGCCTAGCAGACCGAAGCCATATTGTCCAGTATCAGTTTTGATGGTAATAAAAATAATATTTGTATCCCATCTGCCACAATCCTCTGTCTACCTCTTAATAGGTTCTTGTATCAGTCATAGTCCAAACAGAAAACAGATGGCACATTCAAATTAGTGTAATTCTGGAGATTTAATAACAGGACTATTTGTGAAGGTGTGGGCAGGAAGCTGGGGGGTCCGTGAGATTCTGCAGCAACCTAAGGCCTTCTAGTAGACTAAAAGGATAAGAAAGGTTGGGTTTGAAATCCAGGAGGAGATGACTGGTAGTGCCCCAGAGGAAGAGAAATCCTTAACTGAAGGACACTGACAACTTGAGGCAGACTTCAGGGAGAAATCTTAAGGAAGAAATCCCCTGACCTTTCTCTCCTCTGATCTCCACTATATAAACCAAGCAGAGCTCAAAGGTCAATACAACCAAAGTAAATCCACCTACTAACACAGAGCAAGGTGGAATGGGGCAGAAATCTGAGCATAAACTGAATGTACCTGGTTTTCCTATTGAGTACACTTATCAACACAATCTGCCTTTGGCTACCATATTTTTCAAGCCATCTCAATCTGGCATAATCGCTCCTGAATCCTAAAACAGAACTACTGGTTCTTCCAATAAAGAACTGGGGAACAGCCAAGAGAGGTCAGGAAGGTTGTATATAGAAAATGCCTGCCCAAATTCCTATCCCCTTGCAGGGATACACACACTTCTCCCAGCCACCCAGTTATTCAATCAAACACTACTCAAGGGGCTTCTCTGAAGGGATTTTGCAGATATAATTAAGGTGCCATGTCAGACACAGCAATATTACCCTGGGTAAGCCTGCCTAACCAAGTGAATTCTTCAGAAGAACTGGGTTCTTCCTGGTAAAAAGAGATTTGAAGTTTGATTAATAAAAAAAACAATTCTCTGTTGATGGCATTGAAAATGGAGAAGCTCTGTAGCAAGGAATGTGGGTGGCTTCCAGGAGCCTTTAATTTACAACCAACAAAGAACTGGGGGCTTCAGTCCTCTGGCCAGAGGGAATTACATTTTTTTTTTGCCAGTCCTGGGCTTGAGCTCAGGGCCTGAGCACTGTCCTTGGACTTTCTCAAGGCTAGAGCTCTACCACTTGAGCCTCAGCACCACTTCCAGCTTTTTTCTATGTATGTGGTACCGAGGAATCGAACCCGGGTCTTCATGCATGCTAGGCAAGCACTTTAACCACTAGGCCAAACTCCCAGCCGGGAATTACATTTTTCCACAACTGTATGACCTTAGAAGAGAACCCTGAGCTTCAGATGGGAATACAGCTTATTTAACACCTTGATTTTGGCCATTTGAGACCTTGAGCTGAGAATCTAGATATGCATGCCAGGCCTGGGCTTTTGGCCTCCAAAATGGCAGGGCTAATGATTGGGTCATTGCTTTAAGCTGCTAAATGTATAGTAATTTATTAGCTAGCACCAGAAACTAACACAAGGAGACAGCAGTAAAACAAAACAAACACAGGCTTCCCCTATCCCCCTAAAAAAATCTGGAGCTTGTAATGGGACCTAAATTGGCAATCGACTCTGCCAACCTCCATCTCTCAGTGCATGTTCCCTTTGTCTCCATCTGTGACTTCAGCTGGATGAGTTTCTTTACCTAATAGGATGATCAAAGTTTTACTCCTATAGAATCTCCAAGATGTGTCCTAAACATAATCTTTCTCCTCACTCAATTCATCGTGCAGCAGCAGCAGCATCCTCCTTTTGACTGGGGATCAAGATCCATCATCCCAACCAAGAAGGAGATCTCTTGCTTGTCTGTTCATTGGAACCACGATCACTTTTCTTGGTGGAAGTCCAGAGCGTATTATCTGCTAACCTCAGAAAGTATGTACTTCTCACAGGGACATGGTTACCCTGGAAAATGACTTTAGGTCATTCTGGAGAGAGCTTCTAGGACCTGAGAGCAGCCTGGAGCTGCTCAGTAGATGCTGAGAGTAGTCCAACAGCATTCATCTTGAGTTGCCTGTCATAGTCTCATGTGAGGGTATCTGAGTCTTTGAATTTACTTAGTTCAAACTTTAGTATGAGTAATTGGGACCATCTGAAAGGCTTATAGAAACACAGGTACCCAAGTTTTACCTTAACTACAGATCTGAAGTTATAGCCAAGAATCTCCATTTGCAAGAAGTTTCTAGGTGATACTGATGATTGCTGGTTCAGGGACCACATCTAGACAATCACCTGTCTAACATGCCATAACCCATCATTCTCCCCTCAGTGTTTGACTGTATCCCTTAGCAAGCCCTGGAGACTGAAGCACAGCCTGTCTCTCTTTCTGTTCAGCCCCTTGTTAAGGGACTGAAAGTGACAAAATTAAGGGGATCAGACCTGAGGAGAATTAGCCTCAGCTTGTGAGTCAACTGCCCTTGGTAACTGCACTGTAAGGCTTTTATGCAAACTGAGGCTAGTTCCTCAGAGTAAGAAGCTGAGAGAAGTCCAGAAGTTCACAGTTTTCAGCTCCTCCACCCTCTCTCTTCCCTCTTCCCTAACCCCACCCCCACCCCTCTTTCATTTTTAGTGCTAGAAATCAAGCCCAGGACCTTGATATATTAAGCAAATTCTCTATCACTGGACTGTAAACCATCATGTCTTTTGAGAGAGCTAAAACCTTCTTCATGCATCCCCATCTTCTATCTTAAGAGCCTTATTCTTTCTACTAATAAACTTATCCTGGTGGAAGGGACCTGACAGGTCTATTTCATTAGTGCTGCCAATTTACAGCTCTTATAACCAGCTTTTAGGTTTGGTTTTAGCCATATTTGCCCTACAATTACTGGAAATAAGGGAATCCTTTAATACTATCATGGAGGAGGCGTTCTGATTTTTCCATTTGTCTCTCTAATTATATTTCCACGGCTTTGGTTTTCTCTTATGTGAACTTCTTAGGATGATAAAAAGGATACGACTTGGGTTTGGCTGCTGTGTGAATATTGCTGTTGCCAGAGTATCTGACCTCACATGCCTTGCCCTTCACCTATATTTCATTTTATGCTCCCACTACAGTCTGAGCTGATACAACCATATGCCATGGACCACCCACTTCCTAATTTATCACTCTTCCTCAAATGCAAGAGCCACTGAATTCCACAATCCCATTCTGACAGATTATTTCCTGATCGTCCAGTTACTGTAGCAGTGTGAGTTAAAATGAAAAAAATAATGGCCAAGCACCTATGGCTCATACCTATAATCCTAGCTACTCAGGAGGCTGAGATCTGAGGATCAAGGTTCAAAGCCAGTCCAAGCACAAAAGGACTTGAGATTCTTATGTCCAGTTAACCTCTAGAAAACAAAAAGTGGGGCTAGGCTCAAGGGTAGGGTGGTAGCCTTGAGCTGAAGAGCTCAGGGACAGTGCCCAGGCTGAGTTCAAGCCCCATGACCCACAAAAAAGGAAAAGTTCCCATGAGAATCTCTATCTCCAATTAACCTCTCAAAACCAGGAAGTAGCACTGTTGCTCAAGTGGTAGAATGTTAGCCTTGAGCACAGAAACTCAGACACAGCTCCCAGGCCCTGAATTCAAGCCCCGCAACCAACAAAAAATAAACATGATACACTGAAATCAACATAATTCAAGCAGAGTTTTAGGAAAGGATGAGTTGTGAAAGTTTGGACAGGGGGACCCATGGGGGTAATATAGTATTCCAGAACTAATAACCACAGAATTATTAACATCCTTAGGCCTGAAAGGATTTCCTGCTTGTATCAAGCAGGAAATTTCTGTAGACTAGTCCAGCTAGGAAAAAAAAAGCAATAACTTTTGATCGGAGGATGTAGGTAGCTCATTCTCTCTCTCTTTCTCCCCAACTTGCTGCTCAGGCTCTATATCACTGAAAGAAATCCATGGGCAAATTCCATGCATATCAATGTTCGTAGGCAAAAAACAAGACAGACAAGGGTATAGTGAATTGCAATGGTGACTGTCACTTTAAATTTTTCTGACACTCTTGCAGTGTATTTTTCTCCGCTTCTAAGTTTACTGTCTGGATCTTTGTTTTCCATTTGTCTTGCCTAGTTTTTGTTCTGATATTTCTCTATATTTGCCTTCTTTGGGACTAATTATTTTTATTATTCCATTTTCCTCCATTGTGTTAGAGTTTTCCTCACTGTGACAAATACCTGAGGGAAAAAAGTGAATTAAGAGAGAAAAGCTTTATTTGTGGATCATGGTTTCAGAGGTTCAGTCCATGGTCAGCTGGTTCCATCACTGGGGGCCTAAGGTAAGGCTGAGCATTGTAGAAGGGAGCATGTGGGGAAGCAGAGCAGCTCATCTCATGGTGGACAGGAAGCAGAGAGAATGTCTGCACCCATTGACTTCCTCTGCTTCTGTTCCACCTAGGCCTGCACCCCAGTGGACTGTACCACCCGCATTAAAGGCATGCTTTCCCTCAGTTGCTGCCTAATGAGCCAACATTCTCCAGAAACATCCTAATAGACAAATCTAGAAGTACACCTTACCTTTTTCTTAGGTGCTTCTCAGTCTAATAAGTTTAGTTAACCATCACATTTATTACTTTGTTATTTTTATATTTTTATTCATTTGATGGTTACAATAGACACAGATGGTTACATGCAGAAATATATGTGTGCATACATCATATACAGTCATATGATATATATAAACACATATCTGTATACACAGGCTGCTGGACATACATATATTTCTGTCTTCTGAGAAGGTCTTGAAGACATGATACTGTAACAGCTAAGAGCAGGCCTAGATACTAGGTCTAATCATTCTTAATTAAAGAAACTAAGGCATCTTGAAGAAATGGATGACCAAAGTCAGTAAAGAAAATACTCAAGATGGCCAGGTAGGTGCAATGGCTCACGCCTGTAATCCTAGCTACTCAGAAGGCTGAGATCTGTGGATCAGGGTTCAAAGCCAGCCCATGCACTAAAGTCCATGAGACTCTTATCTCCAATTAACCACCAGAAAACCGGAAGTGGTGCTGTGGCTCAAGGTGTTAGGCGGTAGCTTTGAGCTGAAGAGCTCTATGACTGGTTCTAGGCAAAAAGTGAAACTCTGTCTGTCTATAATATAACCTAACACAAAAAGAACTGGGGCTATGACTGAAGTGGTAGAGTACAGTGGAAAATACAGGGCCCTGAATTCAGCTTCTAATACTGCTGAATAAACAAGCCTCACTGGGATGCATGCTGATGTCTGTTTACTTTCATTTTATCCTGTTTGAGAATACTCTACTTTTTTTTCAATCTGATACTGATAATTGGCATCTTTCATCTGCTTTGGAAACTCTCCACTGAAATCTCTGAATCTACAGCTCCTATTCCTTCTTGAGCTCCTGTTAAACTTACACTCCGTGTTTCTTAACCTTTCCCATTTTCACATCATGGTCTCTATTTAATGCATTCTGGGTAACTTCTGAGGATTATCTTCTCTTTCACCTGGATATAAACTACCCTTTAAGCTGTTTATTTTTTCCCTTTTTTAATATTTAGAAGTTTCTTATCAATTCTGCCTCATCCTTCTTGACATTCTGTTGCTCCTTTGTCAAGCTTTTGATGTCTTTGGTGTTACTTTAAACATAGTAGATATATATTTTATGTTTTGTCTGATCAATCTGGTAGCTGTCATATACAGAAGTCTGATTCTGCTGTGCATTGTTTCTGTCAATTCATATACTTAGTGACTGAAGTTGTTTTTGTTTTAATGTATATGAACCCATATTCTCTGGGAATTTATCTGTGGGATTGAGGCCTGTATGAAAATGTGTTCCTCCATGGAAAATTTGTGTTTCTTTTGCTGGGAAATAGTGGCTCTGCAAATTCAGAATCACTTTAAATTTCAAACTTAAAGATTCACAGGAGTGGGCCAGGAGTTTGGCCTAGTGGTAGAGTGCTTGCCTGGCATGTACAAAGCCCTGGGTTCAATTACTCAATACCACATACACAGAAAAATCCAGAAGTGGTGCTGTGACTCAAGTGTCAGGGTGCTAGCCTTGAGCAAAAAGTGTCCAAGGACAGTGTCCAGGCCCTGAGTTCAAGCCCCAGGACTGGCAAAAAAGTGGG
The DNA here is from genome assembly GCF_031878675.1 of Megascapheus bottae. NCBI lineage: Eukaryota > Metazoa > Chordata > Mammalia > Rodentia > Geomyidae > Megascapheus > Megascapheus bottae. Next base: position 56,678,490 of record NC_143514.1, on the reverse strand, counting down.
GGGGACGGTTCACAGGAGTCAGCTCTTGCTTTTCTGTTGGTTGGGAATTTTCTAGCATCTTCATTTCTCTAAGTGATCACAAGAGATAATTTTCCCCATTTTATGTATTGGGGTTCCAACCCAACTTCCCTGGCCCTGAGAACTCAAACTTCAATTCTTGTCCTCTGTATTTCACTTGGCCACGAAACACTGGCAGATATTGCCATGCAAAGGAAGGCTCCAGCTGGAATTTTCCTGAAGTAGAACTTTCTCCTTGTTTCTGATCATTTTCCTTCCTTTCCTGACAACATTGCCATGCCTTTAAAAAGAAAATGCTTTTTGTACTTCATCCAGCATTTTAAGTACTCTATACTGAGAGTTTCTCCAGACAGCTATTGCTGGAAATAGATTACAGTCATTCCTCCCTATCTTGAGGGACTGGCTCCAGGACCACCCAAGCATGCCAAAATCCACTGCTGCCTAGGTCCCTTATATAAAATGGTGTCGAATTTGCATAGAACCAACACACATCCCCAAGCACACTTTAAATCATCTCTAGATTACTTGTAATAGGTAATTCCATGTACATATCATCTAAGTAGTTAGACTACTGTGTAGGTAATAACAAGGAAATTTTTAAAAAAATTTTATTAGTAAGGTGATGTATAGAGGGGTTGCAGTTACATAAGTCACACAGTGAGTACATTTGTATTTGAGGTGTCACCTCTTCCTTCGTTTTTTCCCAGTTAAGAAAAAAAATCTTTATATGTTCAATAAAGATACAATTTTTCCCCTGAGTATTTGCAATCTGACTTGGTTTGACTCACAGATGTGAAAACCAGAGTTGTTGAGGGCTAACTGTATTTATATCTTTTAAGCTATCTGGGATTTGTTTTTAAATATGATGAGAGGCACGAATCTAAGAGTTGTGGTATCATTTTTATTTCTTCCTTTTTCTCAGACGTGATATCTTTATTTTATTTTATTTTTTGTTGTTTGTGAATTTTGAACTAAGGGCCTGGGTACTGTCCCTGAGCTCTTTTGCTAAAGGCTAGTGAGCTACCATTCTAAATCACAGTACCACTTCTGGTTTTCTGGTGGTTAATTGGAGATAAGACTCTCACAGTCTTTCCTGCCTAGGCTGGGTTTGAACTGTAATCCTCAGATCTCAGCCTCCTTAGTAGCTAGGATTATAGGTGTGAACCACCTGTGTCTGTGTAGATGATATATTTAACTCAGCATTTTTCCCTACACTATATTCAATGAACTAAAGCACTGACATCACAGACTATATTAAAATACATTTATATTATACATAATTGAATAACCAATGTAGCTGGGTGGCTCACACCTGCAATCCTAGCTACTCAGGAGACTGAGATCTGAGGATCATGGTTCAAAGCCAGCCTGGGCTAAAGACCATAAGACTCTTATCTCCAATCAATCACTAGAAATGGTGAATATATAATGTATATACAATAGTATAGAACTTATATATAACATGTAAGTGTATACTATTTAAGATATAATATATCTAATAATTAAGCTATGTACCATATATTATATATATACTATATAATTTTGGATGTGTGCATTATATCAGTATAAATTTGTATATTTGTATATTTTATATTCTATAATAATCAGTTTTTACAATTACATATAGAGCTAAATAATTAACATAAAAGTATAGACATACGTGAGGTGGGAGGAGGGAAGGTAGGAAAAAACATGGGAAAGGGTAAAAGTGTTCAAGAAGTAATGTACCCACTACCTGATGAAAGTAATGTAATGGACCGGCAGGGTGGCTCACGCTTGTAATCCTAGCTACTCATGAGGCTGAGGTCTGAGGATTGCCATTCAAAGCCAGCCTGGGCAGTAAAGACCATGAAATTCTTATCTCCAATTAACTACTAGGAAACCGGAAGTGGCGCTGTGGCTCAAGGGGTAGAACCGTAGCATTGAGCTGAAGAGCTCAGGGATAGAGCCCAGGCCCAGAGATCAAGTCCCACGATCAACCAAAAAAAGACAGAAAGAGAAAAGAAAGTAACTGTAACCCAATACATCACCCCTACAATTAAAAAAAAGAATTAAAAAAATATTGTCCAGGGCTGGGAGTTTGGTGGGAGTTTGGTGGGAGTTTGGCCTAGTAGTAGAGTGCTTGCTTAGTATGCACAAAGACCTGGGTTCAATTCATTTGTACCACATACATAGAAAAGGCCAGAAGTGGTGCTGTAGCTCACATTGTAGAACTCTAGCCTTGAGAAAGTCCAAGGACAGTTCTCAGGTCCTGAGTTCAAGCCCCAAGACTGGCCCAAAATATATACATATATATATATATATATATATGTATATATTTATCCCAGATTGTTTTAATTAGAGGAAAGAATTTACCTTAAGAATTAAAAAAATTCGATTTCCCAGAGTCTTTGATTATGTTTTTTATGTTGCTGTTGGTTTTTTGTTTTTTTTTTTTTGGTAGGTCATGGGGCTTGAACTCTGAGCCTGGGCCCTGTCCCTGAGCTCTTCAGCTCAAGGCTACCAACCTACCTCTGGAGCCACAGCCCCACTTCCCTGAGTCTTTGATTATGATTTGTACTTCACTAATACAGCTGTCTATAAATGAACTTTACAAGGCAGTTTCTGTCAACGTATGTATGTATGTATGTATATATGTATTTATTTTTGTCGGTCATGGAGCTTAAACTCTGGGCCTGGCACTGTCCCTGAGCTAGCACTCTACCCCTTGAGCCACAGCGCCACTTCTGGTTTTCTGGTGGTTAATTGGAGATAAGAGTCTCATGGACTTTTGTGCCTGGTCTGGCTTTGAACCACAATCCTCAGAACTCAGCCTTCTGAGTAGCTAGGATTACAGGTGTGAGCCACTGGTACCCAGCTTGTATTTATTTCTTTTTAGTCAATTCTGTTCAGACAAATTATAACACTTATTATGTTAAAAGCTCAAAAATGTTTATGATAAATCCACTGATTGACATGGTAAAAAAGAAAGTATAGATGTACATATCCATAATTATATAACAGTAATATATATAACCTGCAAATTATAATCATAAATAAAATTTGAAAGAAACATTGCCCAGGAATCTATTCTTTTTCACCCCTAGTCCTGAGAATTGAACTCAGGGCCAGGATGTTGTCCCTGAGCTTTTGTGCTTAAGGCTAGCACCACTTCCTCCTGGCTTCAAACTTCAATCCTCAGATCTGAGCCTCCTCAATAGCTAGTATGACAGGTGTGAGCCACTTGCTCTTGGCTCCTATGTATTGCTTTATAAATAAATTGACAATGGCCAGGAGTTTGGCCTAGTGGTTAAAGTGCTTGCCTAGCATGCATGAAGATCCAGGTTCGATTCCTCGGTACCACATACATAGAAAAAAGCCAGAAGTGGTGCTGAGGCTCAAGTGGTAGAGCTCTAGCCTTGAGAAAGTCCAAGGACAGTGCTCAGGCCCTGAGCTCAAGCCCAGGACTGGCAAAAAATAAAAAAATAAAATAAATTGACAAGGCCTCACAATCTTTATAACAAAGGTTTCTTTCCTAATAATCCTATTTTATCATTTGTTTGGTGGGGAGTGAAGATGACTACATCTCTCCTGACCTACAGACTATGCAGAAGTCAAAAGCATTCAACTAAAAATCATACTGGATGGGCCTGGTGATAGAGTGCTTGCCTAACATACATGAAGACCCAGGTTCGATTCCTCTGTACCACATACATAGAAAAAAGCCAGAAATGGTGCAGTGGCTCAAGTGGTAGAGCTCTAGCCTTGAGAAAGCCCAAGGACAGTGCCCAGGCCCTGAGTTCAAGGCCCCGGACTGGCAAAAAAATCATACTGGAATATAGCTTAACATCAATTTAAAGACCACGTCAACTTTATATCAGCAAAATGCATACCCAAGGATGGAAAACAACATATTGCAAAACAATTTACCATCTTTTTTTCATAAATTTTAGTATAAATGGAGTGAATTATACACTGTTCAGTCTCATTCACGTATAGACAGATAAACATTAAAAGAAAACATCTGTTGCAGTTTTCATAACATAAATTTATATTTTCAATCATGCTAAATTGCTACTTGAGAAGTATAATCCCAAAGAAACAATAATTTCTGAAGTCTTATAAACACTGGATTTTATTTGATTAGGTCCAATCTAACTAAAAATATCAAAGGAGATCTCTAGCATCACGCTTGTTTATTTATTTATTTATTTGTTGTTGTGTCTGGCCTGGGGCTTAAACTCAGAATGCTATCCCTTTGAGTTTTGGGGATTTTTTTGTGTTTTTTGGGGGGAGTGGGTCATGAGGCTTGAACTTGGCCTGGGCTCTGTCCCTGAGCTCTTCAGCTCAAGGCTACTGATCTACCCTTGAGCCAAGCCCCACTTCCCTTTTTTCTAGAGTTTAATTGGAGATAAGAGTCAGGTGTTTTTTGTGCCCTAGCTGGCTTTGAACCTTGATCTTCAGGTCTTATCCTGCTGAGTAGCTAGGATTATAAGTGTGAGCCACCATGTGCTGCCTGAGGTTTTGTTTTGTTTTTTTCTTTTTTTTGTAACTGTGGGGCTTGAACTCAAGACCTGATTGCTGTCCCTGAGCTTTTTCTCAAAGCCAGTACTCTACCACTTTGAGTCAAGTTCCACTTCCAATTTTTGAGTACTTAATTGGAGATAAGAGTCTCATAGGGGCTTTTCTGCCCAAGTTGGCTTTGAACCATGATCCTCGCATCTCAGCCTCCTCAATATCTAGAATTATAGATGTAAGCTACCACCTCTGGCTGTCCCAGGGGTGTTTTGCTCAACGGGCACTCTACCTTTGAGTTACCACTTGACTTTCCTGCCTGGGATGATTTCAAACTGTAATTCTCAGATCTCAGCTTCCTGAGTAGCTAAAAGTACAGTCATGAGCCACCACATTTTTTTTTTTTTGCCAGTCCTGGGCTTGAGCTCAGGGCCTGAGCACTGTCCTTGGACTTTCTCAAGGCTAGAGCTCTACCACTTGAGCCTCAGCACCACTTGCAGCTTTTTTCTATGCATGTGGTGCCAAGGAATCAAACCTGGGTCTTTGTGCATGCTAGGCAAGCACTCTAACTAGGCCAAACTCCTGGGCCCCACCACATATTTTTTATTTTTTATTTTTTTTTTGCCAGTCGGGGGCTTGAGCTCAGGGCCTGAGCACTGTCCTTGGACTTTCTCAAGGCTAGAGCTCTACCACTTGAGCCTCAGCACCACTTCCGGCTTTTTCTATATATGTGGTATCAAGGAATCGAACCCGGGTCTTCGTGCATGCTAGGCAAGCACTTTAATCACTAGGCCAAACTCCAGGCCCCATTTTTTAAAGTATTGTAAAAGCTGTTCTCAGCAAACGAATTCATTGGGGAAAATACTTCTTGGTTCTTTTTATTACAGTGAATTTTGTATATAATAAAATAATCAGATTTTAATGTTTTGACAAGAACATATAGCCTAGTAATCACTATAATTAAAAATATTAAGTACTTCCATCACACAAGGAAATTCCCTTCAGCCATATTCCAGAATCTCCCACCTGCACCGCCAGAGGTAACTGCTGTTATGACTCTGCCACTGCAGCTTAGTTTTGACTCAGTCATGCATTGGAAAACTTTTCTGTAGAGGGAGAGTAAATACTACCGGCTTCTCAAGCCACATATAGTTTCTCTCAATTCCCTCCTCTCCTCCTTTTCCTTTTGTACTCCTTAAAAACAGTAATGATGGGCAGGGAGCTTGGTCTAGTGGTAAAGTGCTTGCCTAGCATGCACAAAGACCTGGGTTCAACTCCTTGGTACCACATATATAAAAAAAAAGCCGGAAGTGGTGTTAAGGTGCAAGTGGTAGAGCTCTAGCCTTGAGAAAGCCCAAGGACAGTGCTCAGGCCCTGAGCTCAAGCCCAGGACTGGAAAAAAAAAAAAAAACCCACAATGTATGTGAATTAATGCACCTTCTATCTGGCAAATATCATGTAACCCTTTTACTAATTACAATAAAAAAAATAAAAAAAAATAAAACAACAACAACAAAAAAAAAGAAAAGAAAAAAAAAAAGAAAAAAGCTCTGAGCTCAAGTAAAATAATCCTTTGTGTATCCCGGGGTGTGTCCTTGTGTGTATATCTCTGAGTCCGTGACTCTCAATGTCAGTCTGTCTCCCATGATACCACACACAATCTGTTGGAGTGTCCCCCTATCCTTCTATGTGTCTGCTTTGTTGTTTTTTCTTGTTGTTGTTTGTTTGTTTGTTTGTTTGTCAGTTTTGGGTCTTGAATTCACGTCCTGACCACTGTCCTTGGGCTTTTTAATCCAGGCTAGAACTCTACCACTTAAGCCACAGCACCACTTATGGCTTTTTTGTATGTTTGGGGTACCAAGGAATCAAACCCTGGTCTTTGTGCATGTTAGACACTCTTAACTGTATTTCAAGTAGTAAAGCTCTAGACTTGAGAAAGCTTAAGTACATTTCTCAGGATCTGAGTTCATGCCTCAAGACTGGAAAATGCTAAATAAAATCGGTTTTATTGAGAACAACAACAGAAAAAAAACAGTAATGATTGAGGATGTGATGTGACTCAGTAGTAGAGTGCTTATCTAGCATGTGCAAGGGTCTGGTTTGATCCCCTGTACTACGGGGTGTGGGGGATGCGGAGGAAACTATGGAAAACCATGCTTACTTAAGTTATACAGAAACATCCACTAGGCCAATGGACTAAGGTCTACAGCCTCCCATAAATGGACCATTCAGTAAATATTAGTTTAGTTTAGTTTAACTACACTTAATATTTAATCCAGGTTATATGCATATTGTTGATTTTTTTTTTGCTTGAACTCAGGGCCTGAGCACTGTCCTTGGGCTTTTCCCTCAAGGATGGCACTCTGCCACTTGAACCACAGCACCACTTCTAGCTTTTCTATGTATGTAGTGCTGAGGAATCGAACCTGGGTGTTTACACATGCTTGGCAAGCACTCTACCACTAGGCCAAACTCCCAGCCCTTGATTTTTATTTTTATTGCTTTGTCTTGTTAAGTTTTTTTCTATTTCTTTTCCATTTGTTTCTGTTATAATCAGCGTGTGTGTGTGTGTGTGTGTGTGTGTGTGTGTGTGTGGGTGTGCGTGTGTGTGCTCGCGCGCACGTCCACACATATGCTGGTTCTGGAACTTGAACTCAGGGCCTGGGTGCTATCCCTGAATTTTTTTCACTCAAGCTATCATTCTACCACATTGAGCCACAGCTCTACTTCCAGCTTTTTGGTGGTTAATTGGAGATAATAGTTTCAATAGACTTTCTTGCTCAGGATGGCTTTAAACCATGATCCTCAGACCTTAGCCTCTTGAGTAGCTAGAATTACAGTCATGAATCACTTGTGCCCACTAGTTCAATGATATTTATTTATTTATTTATCAATCAGATGTGGGAGCTTGACCTCAGGGACAGTGCCCAGGCCCTGTGCTTTTTTGCTCAAGGCTACCATTCTATCACATTGAACCACAGCTCCACTTTCAGCTTTCTGGTGGTTAATTTGAGATAAGAGTCTCAAGGTTATTCCTATCTAAGCTGGCTTTGAACTCAGGTCTTAGACTCTTGAGTAGCTAGGATTACAGTTATGAGCCACCAGTGCCTAGCTTAATTTTTTTAATGTATTGACAATGGTGAAGCCATTATCATAATGAATTATACAAATTTCTCATCTATTCTAGTTCACAGACATAGAATCATACAGTACATAGCCTGTTGAATCTGACTTCTTTTGTGTGTGTGGTGCCAGCTGTGTCTGACTTCTTTAACTTACTATGTTTGTAAGATTTATCCATATTATACCATATATGGATACTTTATTCTTTTTTTATTGCCAGATAAGGTTCCATTGTATTAATAGCCCAGATTTATTTATTCATGTATTTATTTATCTATTCATTAGTAGGTGAACACTAGATTGCTTTCCACTTTTAGGCTATTATGAATAACACTACTAAGAATAGTTATGTGCAATTTTTTGGATGATATATTTTCATCTCTCTGTCTACACATAGAAATCTGTGGTCATTCTTGTGTTTCACCTTCAGTGGCTGCATTTTTATACCAACAATATAGGAGAATTTCAATTTTGGATGGTCTTGTAAATAGTTATTATCTTGTCTGTTTATTATAACCATTCCCATGACGTGAGATGGTATTGCACTGTGGTTTTGATTTGCACTTTCCTGGTAGTAGATGACACTGCGCATCTTTCCATGTGTTCACTGATAATTCACACAATCATCCTTGGACTTCATTAGCTTTTCTTAGCTATCCATCTTTTATCAATATGTAGAAGTTTTTCTAGAAGCTGAAATATTAATCCTAAACTTATCCCCATAATCTACTCTAAATTAATGTGGTACTGCATCACACATAAGATAATATATAATAATGGAATTCTAGCTCCTTTCCATTCTTTCTGTCATTTTGTATCACCCCACAATGCACTGTGATTGTTTATTTTAAACATATAATTGGCTTTTAAATAATTTAAGGAAAATAGTTTCATATTTAAATATATATACACCCTTTTCAGTAGTTTTCAGTTCTTCCTTGCAAATTCATTTTCCCATCTGCTAATTCTTCCCTTCCATCTGAAGAACTTCCTTTACTACATCTCATAGTGCAGTTTGTGGGCAATGAATTTTCTCAGTTTGTACTCATCTGAGAGTGTCTTGATTCCACTTTCATTTTTAAATACATATTTTTTACTCAATGTGGAAGTGTAAGTTGATGATCCTTTTCTTTCAGCCCTTTAAATATATCATTCCATTTTCTTCTGTATTGTATTGTTTTTAGCAAGAAGTTGGCTGATATTCTTATCATTGTTCTATATATAATGTACTTTTCCTTTCTGGATGCTTTTAAGATTTATTTCTTGGGGGTGTGACTCAAGTGGTAGAGAATTTGTCTAACAAATGTGAGCTCTTAGGTTTAATTCTGAGGAGAGCAAACAAATATATTTAAATTTAATATTTATTTATTTATTTACAGTGTTTAACAGCTTGACCTCACTGTTCATAGATGTGATTATAATTGTATTTAGCTTGAGAATTCCTAAGATTCTTGGATCTAAGACTGCTATATATTTTGAATCGAATTTAGAACAATTTCAAGCAAAATTCCTCTAAATAGAATTTCAAACATGTTTTATTCTCCATGTTATTTCTGTTTTTCTAAAGGATTCCAGTTACGTGGGTGTTGCCTCTTGATGTTAACTTATATATCATTGATGAGCTGTTATTTATCTTTTTCTTCCTTTTTTTTCTGTTTCAGTTTAGATTATTTATATTGTCTTATTTTCAAGATCCTAAACCTTTCATTTGAATGTGTCCAATCTTATTTTTAAGTATGTTTTTAATTGACACACAGTAATTGTATATATTTATGGAACACAGTGCAACATTTGCATCAAGTATACTATGTACAAACACCAAATAGATCAAAATAGTTGGCCTACCACTCATCCCAAACACTTGCTTCTTTGTCTTAGAAACATTCAGTCTTCTCTATTTTGAAATTTAATTTTTGCTCACCATGGTTATCCTACTGTGAATTAAATTCTAGAAATTATTTCTGGATGTAAGAGTATCTCTATACTCACTAACCATCTCTCTACCTCTTCTTGTGCTTTTCCCAGATACTCCCACCATCTCTCCACCCTCTTCTCCTTTTTTATCCTGACTTTCCTACCCTGAGGCTTCCCAGTTGCTAGGATTACAAGTGTGAACCACCAATACCTAGTTAGGAATTTTATCCTAGTTACTGTTTTTTTAACTGTACAACTTTTATTTGCATATTTTTATAACTTCTATCTCTTTACTGATACTTACATGTAGTGAATGTGAGATACATATTCTTGATTAAGAGTACATCCTTACATCATTCTCATACTCATTCTCATACTTCCTTTAGTTGGTTAGTCAGTGCTCTGAAGCTGTTTAAAATAGTCTATCATCTGGACTTCCTCAGAGACAGTTTCTATTTGTTTCTTTTTTTGGTGAATGTTTTCTCTTTTTTTCTTTTGCATGTCTCATAATTCTTTATTGAAGTGGGACTTTGGTGGAGGTTTGACTTAATGTGAATCCCTAAGTTCAAACCCTAGTACCACAAAACAAAGCAAAAAAAAAAACACGGGCAGAAGTTTAAAAATGCTATTACATGTAAATCTAGAAACCAGATTCTCTTCCCTCTTCTCCAGTGCTTATTGCTGTTGCTGCTTGCTGAGGTTATTTATGTAGTAGCTTCTCTGAACTAATCTGTAGTTTACATTCACTGTGTATAGCCAAGTATATTTAGTTAGCTTAGAGGTCAACAGGTTGAACCAAGCTTTCCTTAAATAACTAGAATTTGTAAAGCATCCTAATTCTTTCCCAGTGTGTGTGTGTGTGTGTGTGTGTGTGTGTGTGTGTGTGTGTGTGTGTGTGTGTGATCCAAGCAATTTTGGTCTTTGTACGGTACCTTAAGACCACAGACAGGAGCTTATGGTATTCTCCATTATTTCCTATAAATGCATTCAGTTCTACACATACATGTGGCCTTGCAGATTACAAAAAATAATGGTGATTTTCATGGTCCTTCTGGACATCTTCTTCCCCACTAGTTTTTTCCTTCCAGGGAAAAAAATGTACACCAGATTGGCCTACAACTTGCTTAAACCCTTCATCCTCCTTCCTTAGTCTTCTGAGGGCTGGAATTACAGGAGTAAACCACCGTACTTGTTTCTAAGCTTTTCAATTAATTTTTTTAGTTCCCTGATCCTTCCCCACATCCAATTTATCCATTGCCTCAGTTTACCATGCTGGTAAAACACTTGCTATAGGCCGGGAGTTTGGCCTAGTGGTAGAGTGCTTGCCTAGCATGCACAAAAACTGGAGTTCTATTCCTCAGTACCACATATATAGAAAAAAACCCAGAAGTAGTGCTGAGGTTCAAGTGGTAGAGCTCTAGCCTTGAGAAAGTAGAAGGACAGTGCTCAGGCCCTGAGCTTAAGCCCAGGACTGGAAAAAAAAAAAACCAATAAAACAAAAACAAAAAACACTTGCTATAATTATTTTTGCCTACAATTATTATTATTATTTTTTGCCAGTCCTGGGGCTCAAATGCAGGGCCTGGGTCCTGTCCTTGGGCTTTCTCGAGGCTAGAGCTCTACCTTTTGAGCCACAGCACCACTTCCAGCTTTTTCTGTGTATGTGGTACTGAGGAATCAAACCCAGGGCTTCGGGAATGCTAGTCAAGCACTCAACCGCTAGGCCACGCTCCTGGCCCCCTACACTTGTTTTCAATAAACATCCCTCTCAACCCCAGTGACAAAGCTGTTCATGATCGGTTAGCTTTAAGCCAACCTTATAATTGGGGTCTCAAGGGAATCACTATACAAGTCAAACAAGGAAAATGCAGAGTATTTTTTTAAGGCCACTACTGAGCCAGAAAGTGGGAAATGCAAGTTGATCAGGCTAAAGTGCTCTACAGCTACTATTTTTGAGACCTAGTTCCCTCTTTTGTAAAGAATATTCCCCAGCAGGAAAGCTGGTGAGACTCTCACCTCCAATTAACCACCACAAAACTGGAATGGTGCTGTGACTTAAAGTGGTAGAGAACTAACCTTCCACAAAAGAGCTCAAAGATAGTGACCAGGCCCTAAGTTCAAGCCTCATGACCAACAAAGAAGGAGGAAGAGGAGGAAGAAGAGGAAGAGGAGGAGAATGAGGAGGAGGTGGTGTTGGTGGTTCTTCCTTTTTCCCTGTGCTTTTTTTTTTTTTGCTGTTGTTGTTTTGAAGTGTGTGTGTGTGTGTGTGTGTGTGTGTGTGTGTGTGTGTGTGTGTGCTGGTCCTTGGCTTGAATTCAGGGCCTGGGCACTAATCCTGAGCTTTTGTGCTCAAGGCTAGTACTGTACCACTTTAAGTCACAGCTATTTCCAGTACTTTCATAGATAATTTGAGGTAAGTGTCTCATGGACTTTTGTGCCAAAGTTGGCTTTGAACTATGATCCTCAGATCTCAGTCTCCTGAATAGCTACCAACACACAGCTTGAAAAGTCTTTTAAAGTCCATCTTTCCCAATTTGCCTTTCTCAATTCAATAAAGAGTATTTTCATTTTAACTAGTATATTTTTAGTTCAGATATCTCTATTGATTTTTATATGCTATATTCATGTATATTTGTATATATTCATTTATGTTTATATATGTGTGTATATATTTATATGTATATATAAGCAAACTTTATTCAGACATAACATAACTACCCATTGAATTGTACAATTCCCATTCACAGAGATATAAAGTTATCATAAGGTTGTGGTTCTTTCTTTGCAGTTTTAATATCCTTACTGAAATTACTCTTAATGTATTATTTTTATATTCTTCTGTGGATTTGTTGACATAGTTATCATTTATTTTCTCTGCTAATTCCAACATTGAGCTCTCTGAAGATTTGTTTCTACCTTTCTCTTAATTAAGTGTGCCATTTTTCTGCTTCTTCACCTGTCTAATAACTTTTAATGCATGTAAGACCTTGTAAGTAGACTGTTTTAGAGATTCTGGATTTAGTTATCTTGCACAGAGTTGCATTTTACTCTAATAGATAGCTAAATTCCTGGCATATCACAGTAACCATCATGAAGTCTTGGTTTCGTTCTTCATCAGGGTTTATTTATCTTACATTTGTTATGATTCCTAGGTATAATCTCATAATTCTGGCCATAGTCCCTCTGTTCAAAAAGCCTGACTTGTCTGCCAAACTTCTCCAACACAGTAAGACTCAAACTCTAAACACCATTTCTCCTGAGGTGGAAAGTAACGAAGTTTGCACTCAGCTCTTTCTGGCTTCCAGCTGTTGTTTTCCTACAGTCTCTCTGGAGTCTCTTCATTCATATAGTTCTGGAATCAGCCAAGGATATGAGGGAAATTTACATATAGATTTGGTGCTTACCCTCAGTAGTTCCTTCTTTTCTGATTTTTCCCTTCTCACTTTCTCCTACTGCTCTGGCAGGTCCAAACTCTGTCCTATGAATCCTCAGGCAATGGCATTCTATTTATTTTCTATCTCTATGATCCTCAAGAATTAGGAGGTGCTCTCCAAGGAGAAGCCATAAAATTGTGCATGTCACACCCAGCATGATTCTCTTTTCTTGTAAGAACTGAATTCCCTTAGGTTTCTTCTTTTTGTTCTTTTTACTCATGTTTTTGTTTTGACATTCTCCCATAGATGTAAGCCATTAAAAACAATTTAAGGCAGAATTTATATATTTTTTTGTCTGAGAGAGAACTAGTCAGACACAAGCTACTTTGTCACTGCTAGAAGTCAGGACCTTGTTCTAAAACTGTTACCTTTTAGTATTATTGACTAAAAGACTGTCATGTATAATCTACTGTGTAATACAAGTAATAAATACATATTTAAAAATTGGCCAAGGATACAGAAATACACAAAGGGAAAAATAATCATTTAAATTCTTTTATTGCAGCCCCCTGCCTTCCCCGGCCGTTTGGTATTTATCCTAGTACACACATACATGTGTAATTGCTTTCACGTAAATGGTATGTACTCTTACCCTTTTGTTGTTTTGTCTTTTGTTTTAAGTCAGGGGAGACCATTTTGGTCTCAAACCCTTAATCTTCCTACCATAGGTGCTAGCTCTCATTATAAATATTATTCAATAATTTGCCTTTACTATCGATATACTTTTTAGTTTTTCTGAGCACACATTTTTCTTTTTTCTTTCTTTCTTAAATCTGAACTCAGAAGCACTCAACCACTGAGCCATGCCCCCCCCACCAGGCTTTTTGGAGGCTGATTTTAAAGATAAGGTCTTGTCCTTGGTATATGCCTGGAGTTTGATCTGCCTGTTTTAGGATCCTCACTGTAGCTAGGATGACAAGTATGCACCACTATACTCAGCTGTTGATTGAAAATGGGTCTCACAAAACTTTCTACCCATGCTGGTGTTGAACCAAAGTTTTCCAAATGTCAGCCTCCCAAGTAGATGGATTACAGGCGTGAGCGACAAGTTCTCAGCTCATACACATTCTATCACATGTACACAGAGTGCTAGCTATATATCAGACACTCCTCTAGGTCCTAGGGATAATCAAATAAACAAACAATAGGGGGAAAATCTTCTTCATGGAGGGTGAGAGAGGTGAATTGGGCATAAAGAAGCAGTAAACAATAAACAAGGTATTAAATCCTGTAGGGAAAATTAAGTGGGAAAGGCAGGAATACTTGTAGCTATCTTAGAGGAGAAAGGTTTTCGAATTGTAAAAGAATTTAAAGGAATCAGGAATTTGGCCTGGTGGTAAAGTGCTTGCCTAGCATGCACGAAGCCCTAGATTCAATTCCTCGGTACCATATACACAAAAAAAGCCAGAAATGGTGCTGGAGCTCAAGTAGTAGTGTGCTAGCCTTCAGAAATCTCAGGGACCATGCTCAAGCCCTACGTTCAAGCCCCAGGACTAGCAAACTACAACAACAACAGAAGAACTTGAAATAAGGAAGGGCTTGTTCAAAAGGTGATACTTGAGCAGACTTAGGAAAAGTGTGATGATATAAGGAAATAATTTTCCAAGCAGTAGATAGAGCAAGAGCAAAGACTCGCCAGGAGCATGTGGTATGTTTGAGAATAATAAGGAAACCAACCATCTGAATCAGAGTGAGTGAGGGGATAGTCACTGGAGATGAGGTCCGATAGCTGTTGAGAACCAACCAGATAGCACTAAACGCTGGAGGCCACTCTTTCTTTGAAATTGTTTATCTGGATCTTTCTTACCAGTGCTACAAATCAGCTATTGCTCTTAAGACACAATATCATATTGAAATATGCTGGTCAAAAGACCTGGCCTTCTCCATGATTTTCGTGAATACTTAGTTGGAGTCTAGATTCCAACTTCTTTCATGAGACTATGCACTGGAAACCATGGGGTCCTTCCTGCCAGCACACCCATATCTGAATTCACTTTGTTTTCTCAAAGATAAAGCTACTATCCCACAAAGAAATGTAAGAATCCTGCTTTTTATGAAGGCACAGAAAGCTCCTTTGTATCCTTCGGTTAGGACAAAGGATGCCTACCTAAGATCCATTGTCATAAATAATGGATACCCCTGAAGCTGTCCTTTCCTGAATGCAGGAGGTCTGCTTCAAGGTGAAACATTACATCCAGAAGAGACAAGAAGCAATTCCTTGGTATTCTCCTCCATATGGATGTACTATAATTTAATTGATCGTTCTTCTACTTTGGGATATTTGTTTCCCTCCTTTTTATTATTATAAATAATTCTACAATGAATGTCTTGGCATGGGTACAAGACATTTCTGTAGAATAGATTTCTGAAAGCAGAATGGTTGGGTCAAATGTCATATGCATTTAAATTTAAAACATCCCCAAATTGCTTTACAAAAATGTTCTACCAGTTTTTATTCCTATGAGAATGTCTGTTCCTACTCCATCACCATCACTGAATATTAAGAATCATTTCTCACCTTTGATAGTAATATTGTTTCAATTTCCATATATCTGATTACTACTGAGGTTGAACATGTTTTTATGGTTATTGGCCATTTTTCTTTTTATGGGACCTGACTATTCATAACCTTTGCTTATTTTTATGTTGAGTAGTTTGTCATTTCCTTATCTTGCATGTGTTGTTTTAGCTTGATTTCTAGGTATTTTGAAGATGAGGTTGTAAATTGATTACTATAGACAAAAAGGAAAGCTATTGATTTTAGCAAGTGTGTCTTATTTCTGGCATCTATCCTGAATATTTGTCTTGATTTTAGTAGCTTTATACTTAATTATCATTTTTTTCTAGGAAAACTATCATATTATTTGAAAATAATGGTTTATTGTGATTACTGATGTTTTACCATTCACAATGCACTCTGGTTTTTTTTTTTTTAAATCACTTTCTGTTTTGATGCTTCTGGGGGTGTATTTTTGTTTGCTTGTTTTGTTTTTCTACATGTGTGTGGAAGGGTTGGGGGGGGTTGAGACAGGGTCTCACTATGTATCACAAGCTGGCCTCTCGAGCCTCCTGCCTCAGTTTCTCAAATGTCTAGGATAGGCATGTAACACCTAGCATAGCTTTTGTGTGTGTGTGAAAGAGAGAGAGAGAGAGACAGACAGACAGACAGACAGACAGAGAGAGACAGAGACAGAGAGACAGAGACTGAGAGAGAGACAGATCAAAACTGTGGCCTTGGCTGGGAGTTTGGCCTAGTGGTAGAGTTCTTGCCTAGCATGCACGAAGACCTGGGTTCGATTCCTTGGTACCACATACAAAAAAAAGCTGGAAGTGGTGCTGTGGCTCAAGTGGTAGAGCTCTAACCTACAAGAACAGTGCTCAGGCCCTGAGTTCAAGCC